>NC_057801.1:749122817-749478951 GCF_018294505.1 Triticum aestivum
GCCTCCCACTAAAACCCTAGCCCCTCGGCCCCCATGGCGGCGGCGCAGCAGCCGCACCCGCTGCCGCCCGTGCCGGCGGAGGGGGCGGCGCCCCTGGCCGCGCCGGCGGGGGCGCCGCGGCCGTACGAGCTGGCGGTCGCGGCGGCGGAGCTCCGCCCCGTGGACTGCAACCTCGCGGCGCTCTGCGACCACGTGCAGACCGAGGGATTCGGCTCCGGCGCCTTCTCCGATGTCGTCGTCGAGGCCATGGGCGCCACCTACCGCCTCCACCGCCTCATCATCTCCCGCAGCACCTACTTCAGGTCAGCTTCCTTCTCTAATGCAGATGCGGGGACCCCGGGCCAGTTCCCGTGGGAGTTTGCGCTGTTGTCAGACTGAGTATTTAGGATTGTTCCATAGAGTAGAAATATATTTCTATTGGGCTGCGCGGTGGGGATGTTTCGATTCCCTTTGAAGTGGAAATTTCTCGTGCTATGCCCCCTGTTGAAAACGTTTAATAGAATTAATTGAGCGGAATTGCGCGTGTAGGGATCAATTCAGTTGCTGATTGCAGCAAGATAGTGCAGTTTTTTGGTTTTCCCCAAACAAGGAAGTTAGATTTCACCTTTGCGTTTCCAAATGAAACAAGTTAGCCCTCTTTCAAACTCCTTTTATCATACAAAGCTAAATGGAAGCCTGATGCCTAGTTACTGGTCTGTCCCAAAATTAAGACACCCACACATGCTAAGGTTGACATTTGACCAACATTAGACTAATAAAATCAAATGTTGGTTATTTGACACACGCATCACTTCAGATTCATAATCAAAAGCATTTTCGTGTGATATCCCTTCTATGTCACATCACATTTTATTATTCCAATGGTTGGTCAAACTTAAATCATGGGGTGTGTGGGCCCCTCGCATTTGGCACCATAGAAAGTAGTCAACAAAGTCTGATAGAACTCCTCACTGCAAAATACCTTTCAGTGCCTATATCTCCTACTTAAATCTTCGACATAGAAAGGGACCTTCTTATGCAACTAAACCTCTTCATTTTGCTAGATTGTTATCTTTTCTTATGAGTTATGACTGTCAGTCAATTTTGTCCAGATTAATGCTGTGCCAATATCTGAAACTGATAAGCAGGCTCTGTGTAAAAAAACTGCCAGGAATATGTTGCATGGTCCATGGAGAGAAGCTGGAGCACCTACAGTGGTCTTGCATATAGATGATTCTAATATTGATTCAGAGGCAATTGCAATTGCGTTGGCATATCTTTATGGGCAACCCCCCAAGCTTAATGATAACAATGCGTTTCGTGTACTAGCAGCTGCATCATTTCTGGATCTTCAGGTTTCTTCTATTTGATAGATTTCTTATTGTCCTCAGCTATTGTCTTGTACTTACGAATGCACTGTTGCAGGGATTGTGTACAATCTGTACAGATTTTATTATTTCTGAGCTTTGGACATCAAACTTTTTACAATATCAGGTTAGTCCATCAGCTTAACTTTGGGACATGTATATACATGGTGTTCTTTGTCAATGATATTACTTTCCCCTTCTTTATCTATGGCCTTATTTTTCTCTTGTTGTTTTTAGTTGTTTGCGGAAAGCCAAGACTATGGTAGTCATGGAGAGCGTGTCAGAAATGCTTGCTGGGGTTATCTTTGTCAAAGTGCTACACTGGAACTACGAGAGGTAAGGACCAAGGAGCATTCATGGGGATCTTGCTGGTTAAAAAGCTACACTTGTCAAATATTTTGCATAAGTAGGAAAAACTTGGTTACTGCTAACTTTCAGTATGCACTTTATCAATAAGTATTTATATAATAAAAACAATCCAAGACAAACCGAATGTTTTTTTTGCATACAAGTCAATTTATGTATTTTGCACAGATTAGTGGTCAAAGGTATTGAAAGCTGACTGCATGAACCCTAGGTTGACCTGCATTTCTGACTGAGGAAGTTGTTTATTGTGACTTTAATTTTGGTACTAGTGTTATTGGATCTGTGTTAGATATTCTCCATAAAGCTCAGCTGCTTCACAGTTTGGAGCTTATTATCCATGCTTACAGTTTCAGCAATGTTTGCTTGTGCATTCACAGTGTTAATTTTTTTAATGTAAATACTATAAGACTATGTTCTAGTGAATAGAAATTAAGCCTATCTCACTGGTTTGGTAGTGAATGTTCAATCTGACCCCCCTATATTGTCGTGGCTTTCCTTACCATTTTCCTTCGCCAAAGAAAGAATACAGATTGCAGTACAAATGCAGCTGTGGTATGCCAGAAATGCATATAAAGCTTTTGAATTTTGAACCGTTTGATTTTATTTAGCTTTTACTTTGATGTGAATGCGACATGAATGCTTAATTATTACACATAGGGTTGGACCTGGGTGAATTTCAATCTTGAATATCTCATACATGTTACATTGCCTTTTGAGCTTAGAGTTTCCATGCTGTTTTCGTACATAATATTGATTACTGATTTTCAATTTTTTTTTCTGGAAGGTGCTTCCAAAACTTTCTTCACAAACTTTGCATGCTCTCCTTACGTCTGACGAACTGTGGGTACCTAATGAGGAGAAACGGTATGTATGCGTTGTCTACTTATGGTATTAGAATTTGAAGCCCAATTATGATAACTGGTTGTCTTGCAACTTGAAGGTTTGAACTAGCATTATTTGCACTACTGGCAAAGGTCACTGTTTCTGATGTAGAAGTTGGTGGAAACGAAAATTTGGACCTTATGGCAAGCTCATCAACTGTTGATTGTTCCATGGGAAAGGGAAAGAATCTGATGAATGAAACTGTTGAGAAGCAGCTAATGGAATCTGAACTACAGAAGTTGAAGTTGCATGATAACATGCAGAGTAAAGCTGCCAATAACATTATTGATGTTCCAAATGTTGTAATTCCGCAGGATAACACACCACACTCCATTCCACAAGTAAGAAGATCGTGTTGGCTTGTTTTCAGTATGCTATGAGCTCCCCTTCTTTCATTAAACAAACCACTTCACCAGAAACATGATAATCGCACTAAGATTGTACTGTTTGTTCTGATCATTCAGAATGCTGAAGCTTCCAAGAGGATGGAGAATGATATTTCTACAGGAGGACCATCTGCAGAAAGCACCTCTTATCAATTTAACGAAAATATGTGGCTTTCTAGTGAGCAGACAAAGAATTACTTCTCAAGAACTTCTTCAAGTAATGGATTAGTTCCATGTGAGTGGGGAAGACCCACTGCACCTCTTTGGGGTGGTAGGGTTGTTGGTCGACGGCAGGTTAGATGCAGCAGGGGAAGTTCTTTGTCTGCTGATGAATATAATACTTTCATGAATATATTTGAAAGGGGTTCTCTTCTCTATTGCAATATGTCATTTGATGCACTGTTAAGTGTTCGAAAGCAACTTGAAGAATTTGAATTTCCTTGCAAAGCTGTAAACGATGGTCTTTGGCTCCAGGTTAGTCTATTCCCCACTCTAAATGCTTTGTTCCCTCTAAGACCATTTCTGAAACTTTGCTGATTTGTTAATGCAGATGCTCCTGTGCCACAGAGTGCAAGCAATAGTTGCTGATACTTGCAGAAACTGTTGCCTTACAAGTAATTCTTGTGCTTGTAAACAAGCATATGTTGGTACACACAGCCACTACAGGCAGGAGCATGATAGGACAAGTGCTTCAGGAACTGCAGGTAGCATCTACCTTGCAGATGCCCAAGGCGAGGGGAATGGTATGTTTAGTCCTGTGCGTGTTAACGTAAGAGGAGCAGTTGATGGACTTGCTGGCATTGGGAGAGGAAACTCAAATGTGCCTGGCGCTGCTTGGGCTCCTACGCGTTATGTCTTCTCTCGTGTTCCCTATGGGCTTGGTTCAAGGAATGGTCAACAATCATTTGCGAATGATGAATCAGAACCTAGAGTTGACCACAATGGAGATATTCCAGGAGATGGTCTGACTGCATTGGTCAATCTTAGCCAAGAAAGCAATGCTTCTCATCATCAGGCAGAAAGTATATTTGAGGCAGGCATGCAAACTAGATATTCTGGTGCTGCTACTGTTTCTACACCAGGTGGTTCTTCTCTCCAGATGCAAGAGTCAAAAGAGCACGAACTTGGGTCCAGTTGGGAAAGTGCAGATAATACAGCTATATCCTTGGACATGAGAACACCGCTTAGTCATTTCCCTCCTTTCCGCTTTGGGTAAGATCCCTATTTATCCTGCCTTTGCTCTTACAACATACACCACCTCTTTGGACATAGTTCCTGAAAAAAATAACCCGACTTGTTCTGTATGGTTTACTTGATTGCCAAATCATCTTTTTCAAGCTAGTTTCTTATTAGTCTAGCCAACCAAGACATGCTCAAAACTTCTGATGTCAATTTCATTATTCCGTACAGATCTCGTTAACTTAGAACTTGGCGTGCACACTAATATCATGTTTGTATTAAGCTCTGATCAGTGATCACTCTATACCTAAACACAGGGTTGAATTTGAAGATGTGCATAGGCTTGCAGATGGTCAAGTGAAACACTCAGCTGAAGTATTTTACGCTGGCTCGCTATGGAAGGTTTATTACTTTCTGGTCTTCTACCTATCCATGCTTCTGACAGCCTAAATCAAGTTTGATAATAAACATGGTCGTTTGCAGGTAAGTGTCCAGGCATTCAATGATGAGGATCCTCATGGGCGGCGCACCCTTGGTAACATATTTTGTGATTCTGTAATGTTTGCCAGTCACCTTTGTTGTTTGCCGAAAAGCATGTTAGCATTTTACAAATCGACAATGCAGGGCTTTTTCTCCACAGACGCAAAGCTGAATTGTTAGACCCCTTGAGGAAGGTGAGTAACTTAACGGGTTGATTCATTTATCGCAAGATAACAAGGTCACTGATGCGCTTTTTTCTCAGGCTCACATGTATATAGACCCCCGGGAAAAGGTCACTGCTCGGTATCAGGTATCTACCTCGATATGTTTCCAGTTTTTCCACTGATACTGTCTATGGTGTAATTTGCCCTGTGTCTTGTTGCCGCTAGCTCATCTGTCCATCGAAGAGAGAGGTGATGATATTCGGAAGCCTGAAGCAGGCCGGCACTCTCCTGCCCAAGGCTCCAAAAGGGTGGGGTTGGCGCACGGCCATACTGTTCGATGAACTTGCTGATCTTCTCCAGGGTGGAGCCCTGAGAATCGCCGCAGTAGTCCAGCTTGTGTAAACCGAAAATCGCCCCCTCGTGCATCAAGAAACAAACGCTGGTACTATATATAGTAGCGTGGATCTATGCAAAATAGGTGAGACGATAGTACGTAAATAATGCCTCCAAGGTTGGTGGTGTAACTATCACCGTAATGTAATGTATTACCTCCGTCCCAAAATTCTTGTCTTACATTTGTTTAGAACACTAAAACATGATTAGATACATCCGTATTTAGGCAAATCGAAGACAAGAATTTTGGAACGGAGGGAGTATGTAGTTTTTCCTGCATGACTTGTATTCCGTGAATGAGGTACGTACTGTGCCTTGAAGCAGTGTAATAAGAGTTCTGTAGCATAGTTCCCCGCAAAAGAATTGTACTAATTCAAAGTAGTTCCTCCTTTTCTGTTGTCTTGCTGCTGGCAGGTTGTTTGGTTCGAGTGAACTGCTATGCCATGTAGAAAGAATGTTTCTTGAGGAGTTATTCACTATCGGATGACGGATGTTTGCAGGTCAAAACTACATTCGAGAAATAGCAATCTTGTTCTAAAATGAAGCTTGCTGGATGTAGGCTTCATCTTCTCTTTTTTGTAGTTCCATATTTTCCTCTGCATCCTGTTTCTGGAGCGTTTGCTTTCTGGTAAAATTGGGTGGGGATCCCAACTCCCAAATGCCTTATTGAAGTAAAACCACGACGAGTAATTTGGAACGGAGGGAGTATAATTCACGATGATCTCGCATCTACCTGTTCACGATCGTATCGTCCATGGATGGGCTTGTTTGTTTCTTAGCCAGTCACCCTTCCATTTTACACTTTAGTTTGTTTTAGCCTACTGAGCAGCAAAGAAAAAGTTTCAGTCCCCTGGCCAACAGAGGGCCCCTACGTTTACACTGCCTCGCACTCTTCAGACCTTGATGGAACTTTCAGCCAGTTTTTTGCATTCAGAGACCTCAGTAAAGCTTCATGGAAGAAATACGTAACGTCATGGAATAAATTCTCAGCAGTTGCATGCCGACTATCTTCCCAACCATGAGACACTATTGCTATATAATGTTTTCACACGCGTACCGCACGTACCATGTCAGTATCCCATGCATGCTTTTCACATGCATGGCATGGGATTGAGCACTCTTCGTTCAGATTATCATGATACCAGTATGATGATTGACCAAAATGTTAAGATTAATTAACACATGCTTTCTGCAATCGTTGCGTCGGTTCGAACGGAACAGACGCCCCCTTGTAATGCCTGTTCCAGTGCTATATATAACACTTCATCTAATGCAAAGAGGATAGTTCGATCTCAAACACGTTATCAGCACAAACAACACGAACAAAAATACGAAAGGGCCCTTTGAGAAGATATAACTGCTCTTGTGCCACGTAGCTCAAACTCTCTCAAAAAAACAGGACAGTTGATCCTCAAAAAAAAAAAAAGCATATTGATGGTTACGCCACTGTGTCAGTTAAGGTCTCCTTTGGTTTGTAGGAATCCCATATGATAGGATTAGTATCTTCCTATCCTTCACATTTTATAGAAAAATAAACATTAGCCTAGACTCAATGAAAAAAAATCCTATGTTGTGAACCATCTTCTTTTCTATTCCTATTCATAGGATTTCATATATATGTCATCTCATTTTCTATGGTTTTCTTATTCCTATGAGTTTTATAGTCTATAAACCAAAGGAAGGAGGCCTAAGCCATTAAAGAATGCATGCTAATGCTATGTATGTGCTCCTGCAAAATCTCCTCCGACCGTGCTTGATAGTACGTCGTGTTGACGGTCCTCCATACTGATACTGTGGCGAATGGAGGCACCCTAATCATCTGATTGAAAGGAACTCATGAATGTACTGCATGCGAAAATTCTCTCCAAAAATAAGAATTTTCCTGGCTTGAAAATGAAGAAACAAGGAAAAATGACCAGTTTTTTATTTGAATGGAAATGCTTAAGTTCACGTGCTATTATATCACGCAATGCGTCCATGATTTTCTCAGAATGTTTTAGAATGTTTTAGGTGTCTATGAGCACTCCTCCCCCAATATTAAATCGATAAAATATACTGCAAGCTCTTTCCTCCTCCACAAGAAAAGCTCCTTCCCCTCCCGCCGCCGTCCGCCCCATTTCCAATGACCTTTGAACCATGGAGGTGCAGAGGTACCCCCCCCCCCCTCTCCCACTGGCGGGAGGGATCCCGTTCTCGTTCTTGTTAGATTCAACGTCTTGATTGGGGATGTGTGGTGGCGGCGATGTCCCTTAGTAGGAATAATGTTTTCCCCGTTCTATCCCCATCCCGATGGTGCGTCCAGCATCGTCGGAGGGCGTGTGGATGTGAGTCTCCGTCGGATCTCACGGGATTCGGTCAGTGTTGGTCTTCGGTGGATCTGTTTGGACCCGGTCTTCGTTCATCTTCATTTCAGTGTTTACAGGTTTGATCCTTCTGCTTTCTTCATCGACGATGGTTGCTACTCTGGTACGCTGATCCTATACGGGCTTAGCACGACGACTTCCCGACTATCTACTACAAAAAGATTTGCCCGGCTCCAATCAGGGAGGGGCGATGACGGTGGCACACCTTTAGCTCACTCTAGTGCTTGTAGTCGTCGCTAGGTGAACCACATACATGATTGTAATTTTTATTACCTCTATTGTTCTTTGTACTGCCATGATTGAAGATAAATAGATTGGAAGTTTCTCAAAAAAAAAGAGAGAAAATTTAGGCGCCTCATCTCGATACGAGAGTGGTTCATGAGAGCATTTTTATGGTAAAAACCACTCCGCGCATCGCTTTGGAACTTTTGAGGTACAACCTGTATGTTTTTTATAAGTTGAAGGATGAAACCCCACACCTAGATCAATTGATAGAGTAAATATATACATTTTTTCTTCTTGTTCTTCGAATAGTAGCTTTATCTATATCTATACCTAAAAATAAAGTACATTACATTTCTTCAAATTTTTGGGTGTGTTTCTTCAATTTTTTGTCTATCCAACTACCCCATGCCGCACATAACATTGAAGTAAATTACTCACCGTGTCACCTGTAAGTGAAAAAAACTGTTCGTTAATTGTTTTTATAGATTATTTCGTCTATCATCGAAACTGCCCCTAAAGTTGAAGTAAATTACCCAGCCCGCATATGAAGGATCAATCCAACATCGATCCATTGTGAGCATGTTAGAATGCACGTGTCTTACCTCCATGTGTGTGTCGTTGGTGCATAAATATTCAAATATATGCATATACATGAAGTGCGGATATTTGTAACTTGATTTGAAGACCACAATTTTATTATCCTGTTGCAACGCGTATGCCCTTTTGCTAGTTATAAGCAAACATCGGCTTTACCTTTTGAGTGCCCGTTTCAAGTGTATCCACTAATTTTTGGAGAAAGACATTCACCTGGCTTTATATGTAAATCACCAAAATGAAGCAAAAATGACAACACCGATAAGTCACCATTTTTTAAACACACTAGCAATGTGCCCGTGCGTTGCAACGGATCCAAGTAGAATGATACTTGATCACAAACTTGAAAGAATAAAACACTCTAGTTTTGGTGTACATATATCACTAAAAATATATATATTATGTTTGACTCAAAATATATTCTCGGGCTGTTTTGATGACGTGAGGGAGGGATGTGGTTGGTTTCAAGATACTAATGGGTTTTCTGCAAATTGAGCAGAGAAGTGAGTTATTGTTGTAAAAAGGCCACAACTTACCTCATAGTCGTTAGATGCAGATCGAATGGTCAGAAATGACTGATGGCAGACACACCATCATCACCAACTTAGTCTTTTATAGGAGTAGAGACATGTTAAAATATATTGTTCGTCTCTCTTTGTCAATATAAATTTTTAAATATTGGTTGGAGCATGAATTCAATCACACACACACATTGGGGATATCCGATTTACAAGTGTCTCCACTACTTATTGCCGCGGCTTTGCTTTTGGAGACATATATATATGCCCTGTTCGGAGGACCTCCGCGCCACAACTCTACTCCCGGAGCGGCTGGAGTTACTGTTGAAAATCGTGGAGTTGCTGCTTCCTGGCTCCGCAGCTCCGGGGATTTCGCGAAGATGGCGGAATTCCGAACAGGCTCATAATCTGCGGATAGCGGTGAATGCATCCAGCCCATGGTCCATTGTTATCGGCGGAATTCCGAACATGCTCATAATCTGCGGATAGCGGTGGATGCATCCAGCCCATGGTCCATAGTTATCGGGGGTTGGTACGATGCACTCTCAGTCTCTCACACAAAACTGTTGCATTTGAAGCCGGAGACAAACCGATCATCCATACGCGATCACCGTCATGCATACGGCCCTTGGCCTTGATATATGCTAGCTCATACCAAACTGAGCTGCAGGGCTTGGAAAGTAAGAAACAAGGAAGAATGACCATATTTTATTTGAATGGAAATGCTTATGCTTACGTTTACGTGCTATTATATCACACACTACATCCATGATTTTTCACAGAATGTTTTAGAAAATTTAGGCGCTCATCTCGATATGAGAGAATGATTACAACCACTCCGCATACTACTTTGAAGAAGTGGGAGGACAAAAAATTTCCGGTTTCTAAACTTTTGACGTACAATCTTTATGATTTTGAAGTTGGAGGATGAAACTGAACACCTCGATGAGTTGGGAGACTAAATATAGACTTCCTTTTTCTTCAAATAGTAGATTTATTATAAGCAGACGATGGCTTTACCTTTTGAGCGTCCTTTTGAAGTGTCTCTACTACTTTTCGGAGAAAAGTATTCACTCGGCTTTATATTTAAATCCTCAAAATGAAACAAAAATGACAACACCACCAAGTAATCATTTTTCACAACACACATGTTGAAATATATTGTCAGCCTCTCTTTATCAGTTTGGACTTTTGGATAAATTGGTTGGAGCATGAATTCAATCAGAGATATCCGATTTACCAGTGCCTCCACGACTTATTGATGTGGCCTTGCTTTTGGGGACTTGATCTGCACTGGATAGCGGTGGATGCACCCAGCCCATGGTCCATTGCTATTGGGGGCTGGTACGATGCACTCCCACACCGCACTGTTGCATTTGAAGCCAGAGCCAAACCCGATCATCCATACGCGATCACCATCATGCATACGGCCCTTGGCCTCGATATATGCTAGCTCATACCAAACTGAGCTGCTAGATACGTTTCCGAAGCGATGCAGCGTCATTCGTGACGGCTCAACATGCTTGTTCGACAAGCCGAGGCTGCGTTGAACCTCGTCGATGACCGCCGACCCACCAGCGTGTATGCAGAAATGCTCAAAGGCCGTGAGAAAGTTGGGGACATACAATTTGAAACGCCTGCTGGACAGTTTGTTCGCCAGGAAAGACATTGCAAACAAAAGCTGCTCAGATATCGGGAGGACGATGGGTGCAATGGCGGTGATGTTGGCTTTCAGAGTGCGGCCGGCGACGGCGATAAGGTCCATGGAGAGACCGGCGCCCTTGTTCCCCTTGCCATCCTCCTCCTGGTATATGGACCGGTACGACTTATCATCCGCCGCGGTGGTCGTACGCACGGTGGACGTGAGCCGGAATCGGGCATTGGCGGCGGACGTGGACAGCAGCACGGCCGCCCCGCCCATGCGGAACAAGCAGTACGGCAGCAGCATGGGCCGCTCGTTCCCGACGTAGAGGTGGGGAGATAGGGTCTCCGTAGACACGACCAACGCCCGTGCGCCTCGGGGCGCCACCCGCAGGAGGTTCCTCGCAAGCTCCACCGATATCAGCCCGGCGCTGCACCCCATCCCGGAGAGGTGCACGCTGCGGATGTCGCCTCGCAGCTTGTACTTGTTTACGATCATGTCGGTGAAGGACGGCGTGGGGTTGAAGCAGCTGCAGTTGACGACGAGTATGTCGATAGTGTCAAGAGAGACGTTCGTCTTGGAAAACAGCTCATCCATGGCCGAGAAGACGACGAGCTCCGCCTCCTCCCGGGCGGCGTCCAATGTGCAATACTTGTGCGGTGGGATGTAGCGGGCCGGTGTGGGTCCGCATGTCTCCTCCCCGAGGCCCGAGCCCTCGAGAAGCCGTGACATGAAGCGGATGCTCCCCTCGCTGAAAGTGGGTAATTGGCGTGCGTGCTCAACGAATGAGGCAAATGGGATGCGGTAGTGATGAGTGCCATGGAAGCAAGCGTAGTCGACGAGGTACACCTTCCGTGGCCGTGATATTAGATACATGGCGACCGCAGAGATGGGGAGGAAGCCGAACAAGAAGAGGTGCGCAGGCGTAAGGTCTCGGAGCTGACCCACGATCTCCTCGGGCCCGAGCCTCCACCCCACCACAACCACGGTGGCTGCGGCCATTGGTATGGTAATCATGGCTAGGAAGTTGTCTACGACCAGCTTGTAGACACATTTGAGGTGCTTGCAAATTCCTGATGAACTCATGGTGTCGAAGCCAACATGTGTTTCTATGCGTGTGTATGTGAGGAGAGACCGGTCTTACATATAACAATTGATTTTATTGCTACCAACTACCAACTAACTAATTGTACAAATGGAATATGGCACATGTTGTAGCATTATGCGATCACATGTTTTTTTCTCTATATGTACCACTCAACTAATAACCATATAGTGCCAGATCGCCCCAAAACCAATTAAGGCACCCAATCCATTCTTCTAATTAGCGTGCACGCCATGCAAACTAGATATTCTGGCGCTGCTACTGTTTCTACACCAGGTGGTTCTTCTCCCCCGGATGCAAGAGTCACAAGAGCGTGAACTTGGGTCCGGTTGGGAAAGTGCACAACTACTAGCTTTGTTTCTAAAATATAACATGTTTTGGCAGTTGAAAGAGTACATCATTGGACATGAGAACAACGGTTAGTCATTTTCCTCCTTTCCGCTTTGGGTAAGATGTCCATTTAGTCCTTATATAACAACACACTACCTATTCGGACACCGCTCATCTCGCATCTTTTTGTACACGATCATGTCGTCAACGGATGGGTGACACGCTGCAATTGGTGACGGGCGGACGGGCGGTACTCAAAAAAAAAAAAAAACATTCGAACTGTTGCCTGGCTGCGGTCTGGCCCTGAGCTGTAAAGCTTTGTGAACTGGATCATTCTTGTCCAGGTTAATTAATGTCCCCGTCACATATCGTTCCTCCCTCGTGACTCCCTCTCCCTGTCCCCGCGTCGCCTGACCTAGGCGACACGGGGGGCGATCTGCTGCCGCCGGCCCAAAGGCCTCCTCCCTCGTCCTCTCTTCCTTGCCGCCGCCGGAGGCCACGCCCGTAGTCTGGCCTATGATGGCGGCGGCAGGGCTTTCCCCCTCTCGTGGTGGCTGCGTCTTCCCCTGGCGGCGGCGGCGCACGGAACTGCGGGGCACCAGCGGCGTGGAGCGGCGGGTTCCCGGCGGCGAGTGTGACAGCGACGTCAGTGCAGGCGCAATACCGCGGCAGAGGAGCCCCTGTGGCGGCATCCCAGATCGCGGATCTCAGCGTACCCAGATGGGATTCGGCGAGCCGACGGATATGGTGAGCGTCTATAGGCGGGCATGGTGGGCCCGACGACGCCGGCCTAGGCACCATGGTGGTGCCATGGCCGGTCAGGTCGTGGCGGCCTGGATTCTCCGTCCAGTCCCCGACAGCAATGGCGGCGGTTCGTGTACAAGTTGCTTGATGGAGGTCCTCTGTTCAGATCCGGGTGAAAACCTGGCCAAGGCCGGCAATGACGACGCTGTTATGCGGCGTTTCCTTCTTGAAGGCATCACCAAGGAGAAGTTCAAGACAACCATCTGCTACCTCCGGAGGAAACCATAGATTAGTAGATCGGATGACCGCGGCGCTCTTGTGTCGTTTCCCCCTTGGGGGCATCATTCTTGAAGGTGTACACGGACTTGAGGGAACGGTGGTTGGTTTCTTTGGTGAGCTGTGCTTCATCTTAAACATTGATGGCGGCCGATCTCGGCAGCGTGGTGCAGTGGAGACTTGGCGTCCGATGCTTGGAGATGGACTCGCGCAGGAGGAGGACACTGTCTGACCTCATGGTAGCGTCGATGGTAGAGTGTCCTGTCAAGGTAGAAGCCTCAATATTTGCTCTGAAGATGGACCTGTGGAATGATGGCGGCGACGACATATGTGAGTGTGTCAGACCGGTTTGTGCCCCAGACTCGGTATGTGGCTCGGATGGGGCATCCGGCTTTTGATGATCAGGCTAGGTGAGTGGTCTGGGTATTTGGCCCAATTAGCACCCCTTCATCATATGGATAGGAGTAGTGGCATATGTTGCCAAGATGGCGTATTCAGACATATTGTTGTAATACTTTATAAGGTCCTCGAGAATAATCAATAAAGTGGCCGCATGCATCTCTCAGATGCAGAGGTCGGGAGTCATCCTCCTTTTCTAAAAAAAGGTTAATTAATGTACCCCTTCTCCCTCGTGGAAAAAGGTAAGACAATTGTCCCTTTTCTGCGTGTATTTATCTAGTTGGCCCTTAGGCAACTTCAATGCGGATCATCAAATGCTCTCAAAATATCTAGACAGAATAGTCCAAACTTTTTTTTTACTATTCAACTGTGGCACCAAATTTGTCCGAATTGGTTTAGACATCCAAAATCCCACAAACTGGAAATCAATATAGAGGAGGGTTATAGGTGTCCGGACATCCGCCATGTATGCCTCTGACAACATGGGCCCATTTTGAAAACCCTCGCTCTGCTCCGCCTAGAACCCTCGCTCCGCTCTTGCATTGGTGCCGTATTCATGCTGGTCAGAGTGGTCAAGACTTGATGCGACAGCGAGATTTTTCCGTACATGCATCAATGGCTGCTGACAGGCGCCTCCGGCCCGACATTCACACCAATGCGTTGACCAAGAAGCCTACTCCTGCCAGTGCTTGCACTGAGGCAGAGTCGATTCGCCTACCCGGCTATTTAAGCATGTCGTCTGCGGATGTAAATCCTACATCGCCACCTCTCCTCTCCCCAAATCCGCTCCGATGGGAAGTCGAACAGCTCGAAATGGTTCTCCGCGACCCCCTGATGACGGGAAAATGGCGGGCGTGAGACACGCGTCCACGTCATTGATACAGAGTGAAATCTAAATGCATAAAATAAAAATAGAATCAAACATTGCAGGTACATTATTTCTAGAACTCTTACATTTACATAAAAATTCTGTTAATTACATCTCCGAAGAGAAAACCCCTGATTAAGAATTCCAACATATCTATTACATAGGATTGCATCACATTCCTATTACAACATTCTACAAGAGAAATCCTCCTCGCGGTCAACGACGAACTCCTTCTTGGTGAGCTTGAAGTTTGGTTCCGTGCAAGTACTCCTCTATGATTTCATGTGTGATGTTTGGGAATATATTTCCCTGGAATGCAACAATTTGTCTGAGTTCAACCTCATTTATATGTGGGATGCAGGCTGATTTTGGCTAGGCATAGTTTTATCCTATGTTTGGCATATAGGACATGTATATATTTATCTTTGGGAATTTTATATGACATTTTTGGTTTTGGTGGCATGGATATATGTGACATGCCAATTTTAATAAGTTTTGCATCATCACACTACTACTATCATCACGCGACACTAATGTGGTGCCCGTGTGTAGCGTAACGGACTGAAGCTTTCTGACACAATCTTGATGCTTTCTATGGTGCATGTGATATGTGCCATATTTTGTTGACTTTGACTTCATACGGTATCAAAACTAAGCACGCGGTGCAATGATATGACACACACGTATAGCTTGACCCGAATGGAGTTTGTTTATGATATTTTTTATTTGTTTAAAGCCTATGTGGGCTACATGAAATATGTGTTATCATGTATTTTGCATGAATTTTGTATGCATATGTGAATGTGGAGTGAACTAATTTTTTATTAAGTTCTGCTTTACCTGTATTACTACTAACACCGCGTAGCACTAATATAATGCCCGCATGCAGCGTAACCAAGCAGAGGTTTGTGGAGCACTTATGGTGTTGCGTGAGTCATGTGACATCTATCATTTTTGTTTATGTTTGTACCTTACATGGTATTAGCACTAACTCCACGTAGCGTCATTTCATTGGCGCTCGTGTGTAGCATAACCCACGTAAAGTAAGTTTGTGATATCCATTTGTGATGATGCTAATAGTTTAGGCTCTTATAGCATTGGAGCATTTCATGACATATTTTATTTGACTTTGGACCAAATATGTGGCCTGAATACTTTGTTTAATTTTCTCTTACTTGTATTACTACTAACACCGTGTAGCATTATGATAATGCCCACGTGTAGCGCAACCAAGTAAGATTGTTTTTTTATGATGCAACATGTTCTATCATTCATTTTGCATGATTTTGGTTTCTAGGTGTGTATCATGAACACATTTTTTGAATTAAGTCTTGCCCTGCTCGTATTACTACTAACACCGCGTGGCATTAAGATAATGCCCGTGTGCAGCGTAACCAAGTGAGGGAATATATTTTTATGCTCTTGTTTGTATTGCAACTAGCGTGACAGGTAATGCCCGTAGTGCAACCAAACAAGAGATTATAATGAGTTTAGTTTAGTGCGTTCATAATTTCATTCCAACTTAGTCATATCCATTTTTTTATGATGACCACATTAAGTCAATTTTATGAGGTTTTCGCACCTATGACGCTCTCTTGATTTGTATCCATGTATAGAGACCAAACCAAGGAACGAGGCGTTCATCTTGGCTTGTATCGCTAAAAGAACCGTGCTTACAAGAATCATGCATGCTCCTTGACTCGTACCGCGATGGCCGAGCCGAAGGCGAAAGTTTGGGATAGATATAACATACTCCTTGGTTTGTACCGCGATGGCCGAACCAAGGACAAAAATTCAGGATGGATGCAACATGCTCTTTAGACTGTACAAAAATAGCCAAACCATAGACAAAATTTGGGATAAATTAAACCATGCACCTTAGTCTGTACCGCAATGGCCAAACTAAGGACAATGATTTTACAATAGAAGGAGGGAGAAAGCTCCCTAGTCTGTACCGCAATGGCCGGATTAAGGGCAAGAAGTTTGGGAAGATGAAACACGCAGCTTGATTTGTACCGCGATGGCCAAACCAAGAACAAGAATTTTAGGAAGATGAAACATGCCCCTTGATTTGTACCGCGATGGCCAAACCAAGGGCTAGAAATTTAGGAGAAGAAGGAGAAGGCTCCCTGGCCTGTACCACAATGACCAAACCAGGGGCTAGAGGAGAGCCATTCAATCTCACCTTTCAAACCTCCTGAGTGCAGAACGCCTGCCTCCTACTCTCTTCCTGTGCTACTGTATATGTGTGTGATTTTTAGCAGATGAGAGGAACGAACTAAGGGCCGACCCCCGAGCAGCCGAGCGGCCATGTATTTATATGGACGGAGGAGCGCAGCGCAGGGTCCAGCCGCATGCACGCACGCCCATCCACGTCGTGGATCGTGAGATCGTGTAAGATCGTGCATGGGAGCGGGGCTGCTCCTTTTTCTTTTTGTTTGTTTAATAGCTAATCAATCGGCAACGTCCCATTAGTACAGGCTTAATTAGGCCACGTTCTATCATTGTGTGGGCTTTTGCTCTAATTCTTTACTTAGGGCCAAATACATGCATGCAGGGAGAAGCTAGCTAGCGTGGGGCCATATGGGCCATGATACATACAGATGCCATGCATGTATGCTCGCTTAGCCTTGGTTAATATGCAATGATATTTGATGGAGGAACATACTGCACGATGCTTCGACAATATTGACGTTGTCTTTGACGGTGAAATTTTAGATCATTATTCGTCCTCCACAGTGCGCGTACATACGAACCGTGCGTCCCCATATTTTTTTTTGTCAGCTGCGGTGCGGCGCATATATAAACCATGTGTCCTCCATTTTTGCATATATATCTGTTTTTTCAGCGTCGGTGCGCGTACATATAAACCATGTGTCCTCCATTTTTCTATAGGAGAAAACTTGATGGCTGCTTATTTGTTTCATCATATTTTATAATTGTCGGTTTAATGCGTGCATAATCGACATTTGAAAATAAATCATATGCCTATTTCTTTAGCCATCAATTCGAGTGGTTGATTATAATTAATTCCTTTTCATTGTAAAACGGATTTTGCCGTTTTGTATTTATATTTTATGTGGTCTATGCATTTTGTTTGCCTTGGTCAAAATCCATGACAACAGATGCCCCTCGAGGTCTGGGTTCGAAGTAAGATTTTTTTTACTCGGGCCCAGAGCTCGAAATATACATATTTTGTTTAAAGCACTTGTGAGTATAATGGGTTTATGACTTTTTAGACGATCGTGTGCCAGCTACGTACAGCATTTTAACTATACGTTGCAATTGTGGAGGCTAAAAATCAGGCCACGTCCGGCTAACAAACTCCATCCGGATAACAAACTGCGTCCGCTATCCCCTCAACTCTCTTTAAACAGCAAGTCTCCTTTTCTTTTCTTAAATCTAGACAGAAGACGACAGAGACGAAGGTCTACTTCCGTCCGGCCGGCCGCAATCCTTTTGATAGGTTAGCGAATTATATACGACTTCGCTAGTGCCTGAATTGATTCATTGACTGATTGGTCTGCTATTTTCTCAGTCCAGATTGCTTTCAATCCCTCACAAGATCCACCTCCGTTTTGGCAAGTGTTGACTCCTCCAATTGGGTATGCCTCTTTCTTTGTCCTGTCATTACCAAGAAATGATCTATCTTTTAGACCAAGACATGATCTATCTTTTAGCATCTTGGATGTTGCTTTTAATCTCTATTCCATCTCCTCATCATGTAGATGCAGGGAAACGGGGACACTAGGATACGGTCTGGATCGAATCTTCCTTGGGTAGTCTGCTTTCCCAAATTATCTGATTACGTCTGTTCGTTGTGGCATCTCTCTCATCATTAGAAGTGTCAGGGATATAATGCCCTGAATGCATAAAACTTTTTTTTGTCATGGTGTTTATAGCCCTGGTCTCTGGATGTGTTTGATCTGTATTTATTCATCCAAATATTGTGATCCTACGGTCGACGTTCCGGGAAGCCCCTATTCAGACTTGGTCCGTCGTTCGACTCGGGGATTTTTTTTGTATGGAGTAGATTGCTCACTGTTGCCGCTCTGGAAGCGTTTATACGGGCTTAGTCCGTCGTTCAACCATGAGAAGTTTTTTTAATCATTGTATATGCATGGGTCAATAAGTTGCTCACCGTCGGCGTTCCGGGAAGCCTTTATATGGGTTTGGTCCGTCGTTCGACCATGAGAAGTTTTTTTTATCATTATATATGCATGGGTCAATAAGTTGCTCACCGTCGGTGTTCCGGGAAGCCTTTATATGGGTTTGGTCCGTCGTTCGACAGTGATTTTTTTTATATGATATATGCATGAATTTAATGACTTGATCACTGTCGGTGTTCCGGCAAGCCTATATATGGGCTTGGTCCGTCGTTCGACAGTGATTTTTTTTATATGATATATGCATGAATTTAATGACTTGATCACTGTCGGCGTTCCGGCAAGCCTATATATGGGCTTGGTCCGTCGTTCAACAGTGATTTTTTTATATGATATATGCATGAATTTAATGACTTGATCACTGTCGGCGTTCCGGCAAGCCTATATATGGGCTTGATCCGTCGTTCGACAATGATTTTTTTTAATATGATATATGCATGAATTTAATGACTTGATCACTGTCGGCGTTCCGGCAAGCCTATATATGGGCTTGGTCCGTCGTTCGACAGTGATTTTTTTTATATGATATATGCATGAATTTAATGACTTGATCATTGTCGGCGTTCCGGCAAGCCTATATATGGGCTTGGTCCGTCGTTCGACAGTGATGCTACTGCTCTTGGGCACGAGGAATATTTTCAATCATGCGTACCTGTGTTGCATTTCTCACATCCCCCCCCCTTTTTTCTATGCATCAGATCCAAATATTGAAATATTTTTCCTTTATTGTAGATACCATCTCTCATTGCAGACTGTGTACCCTGGGATCATCATTTCCACCTTGGTATAATATTCAATCTTGCACTTTTATATACTATTTTTAACTTCCTGTAATTTCATATATATACCGACATGCATATTTTCTTTGGATATAGATGGAGGAAGCCACGGCACCATCTTTGTCTGAATCATGTAGAATGCCTTTATCACAGTTGGCCAAAAAACATCTATTTGAACCTGATACTAGTGAGATAGCCAATCCAGTGATTACGAAGTTAGGCGTACCACACGGCCATCCTGAGCTTGAACCACGTGGATGGACGGCAGGGCCATCTTTCTCAGCTCGTTGTTATCAACCTCCCTCACCGGGGCCTAGACTTGATGAAGCTTCAACCCTTGGTACACATATGATATCCAAAGGTTTAGGCTGGGAGAATCATGAGGTTGAGTATGCCCCAATGCCTCTTGGATATATTGAATGGGGTATTAATGTCTTGAAGAGATATCATACCCACCTAAAGGGGAGTGAAGAAGGTGTGGACTACGTCTATGGAGCCATTTATTGCTCTTTAGGCGACTATTCTGTCTCCCCTTCTCTTTTAAGGTCTTTATTGGAGAAATGGGACCCCAACACCAACATGTTTTTGTTCTCGTGTGGCGAGCGTACAGTCACACTTCTTGATATGCATCAGATTGCGGGTTGCCCCTTGATGGTGAACCTTATGAAGAATATGTTCCCCTAGCTGATGAGTTGGATCCTTCTACTCTTTTGTACCCCAACTTCTTGCTTCGGCTCCTAGAAATTTGGACCAAGCTTGCTGTGGGTGGCAAAGTAGGTTTCAAGGAATGGTGTGACTTCTTTCACAATAGTGGAGTAGACTCCTTTGCTACCAAGAGCTTAGAAGACTAGCCTGTGTATACTGCGGCTTTTCTTGCCATATGGCTTTGCCGCTACGTCATTGTTGGTGGTGGGCCATATATTCGCCCTGGGGTATTAGTGATGGCGGCATGGATCTCCCTAGGACGACGCATCTCTTTGGGTCCACCTGGTCTTTGCTCCCTCTATTACTCACTTCGGCGAATTTGTACTCATCCGATTGGCCCTTCATTCATACATAGAATCTGGCCGGTCCACTACCTTGCTGGATGGATGGGCGTGTACCTCAAGAAACCCTATGGAAACAGAGCAAAAACACCAAATTTCCCGAGCCCCAAAATCTTGGCAGTACAGCCTAATATGGTGAAAACCATGTTTAAGACGCCACGTCTTTTTACTCCCAAAGAGGCACATGCTTTCCTCAATGACTATAAGAATATTGCTTGGAACCCCCATTCTCTCACTATGGAAGGTGTGTTCAAACCCAAGAGGGCTTTCTTAATTTCTATTTGTCGAGGCATGCTGCCGTGGAGGCGTGGTACTATCACCGCCGACGTGTGTATAGCTGAACCATATCACCCAGATCGAGTGGCACGACAGTTTCGTCTTGACCCAGTTGTACCCTTTTCTCCTCTAGCGAGCCTGTATACTCAAGACGAAATTGGAATTGCCTATGCTTTTTTGGTCACACCTATTATCCTTGGCCCCTGAAGAATTCCACTATTTTCCTGATGATGATCGAGTTGGGAACACCTCTGTAGCATGGGCTAATTGGTGGAAAAAAATTCTAAAGCCTTTTGCCGACATTCTGGGCCATCTTTGCAATGGCAACATGACTGGGAAGACCCCTTATGATGTAAGGATAAAAAATAAGCATGCACTACGCCTCGCCCATTGTCTGATAAAGATTTTATGATGGTGAGGAGAGTATCTATTGAGCACGGTGACCAACATGTTCAGTCCCTTGAGAAGGCAGAGACACCTATTACACATCAATGGAGACTGGTCCTCTATAATTATTTAAATGATGTTGTTGCTGCTCAAACGGTGAAGTCTAAAGAGGTGAGCTAAAGCACATGTGTGTCCATTTTTCATTATGTCTCACGTACTATTTGGTACTAATTTGAGAATTATTTTTTTGCAGCTACGACGGGGTAATGTACTGAAACAGAATGCCATAGCTGGGTCCTCCTCCGCTCATCCTCTATCCGGATAATGATATCTCAGACACTGCTGATGGGGTTATGTACCTAGGGTAGGGTCATGGACCTATCTAGGATACCATATCCAAGGACATCATCAGACGAAGCTACCTTCCAGTCGACCAAGAGAAGCTCCACTCGACCAAGGGAGACTCCACTCGACCGGCTAGAAGACACTCGACCATGAAGACGCACTCGACCATCAGAAGTTTAGGATCTATGCTGTATCCAAACGGTCTGTAATTAAGTAGTCTTAATGGTCATGATGACACTTTATGTAGGGCGTTACCAGTAACGCCCGACCTTAATGTACTTTAACCCTCCTCTACGTGGGTTGGCTGGGGTCCTGGCGTCCTCTATATAAGCCACCCCCCTCCACTGGTAGAAGGGTTCGCACCCCTGTAACTCATATACACAGAGATCAGTCGACCGCCTCCGGGCTCCGAGACGTAGGGCTGTTACTTCCTCCGAGAAGGGCCTGAACTCGCTAAACACTCGTGTGTACAACTACTTCATAGCTAGGACCTTGCCTTTCCATACTTACCCCCCATTCTACTGTCAGACTTAGAACCACGACAGTTGGCGCCCACCTTGGGGTCGATGTCTTAGCGACTTTTTTGGAGAAGTTGCAATTTGTCCGATCGCCTTCATCATGGTTTCCGGCGGAGCACTAGTCGAGGGCCACGAGATCCGTCTCGGTGCGCTCACTTTCATCGCCGACGACTCCGCTTGGCTCCAGGAGGCACCACTTGACATCGACGCGCTCCCCGTCCGCGGGACGACGCACTTTCGGGCGTGTGTCCGCGGCGTCTTGCTGCGGCAGCCGTCGACTCCATACCGATCGACTCCTGCGCCGTCCTCCCTCCCTGTCTCCCACCAGCGCAAGCGCTCTGGTCGGTCGAGGCTCCAGCGATGGGTGAGGCACGCAGTGGCTCGCCAATCGGCCACCACCCAAGTCGCGGAGATTGAGCCCGACGAATCTCTCTACGGCTTGTTCGACCTGTCAACTGGCTCCGTAGGGACTACGTCCGAGTGCGATAGCAGTGACCCAGCGGCGGAGGTCCTGATGGTCAACGGGCCCCGTAGTCCTCCCGGTTTCCCCCGCGGCGATGGGATGGACGACGAGGACGACCCCGCTCAAGCCCATGAAGAGTACCAACCCGAGCCGCTCACTTCCCAGCAGAGAGAAGAACTTCGCCGCCGGAACATGGATGCCCTGCATACTCCCATAGCAGGAGAAACACCTGAGGATCGCGCCCTGGAAGAGGCGCGTTTAGCCAACCTGGCTGAACGCACTCGACTGGAGAACCTTCAGCGAGCACTCGACGAGCGTGCGTGTCAACGAGCGACTAACTCCAATCGACGTCAGCTCTTTCCGCAACCAACTCAGGTATATCGAACCCCAATTCAGAATTTAGCAGCTGCAGCCCGCATAGCGGAGTCAATTCATCCCTCTCAGTCAGAGGCTGGAAGAGGCTTGATGCAGATCAGAGATTTGCTCCGGGCGGCAGGAGATCAGAATTCAGCTGTGTCACAGTCACGTAACAGGATTCACAGTCGATCTGTCGCTGCGAATACTGTTCAGTCGGCTCACAGTCCACGGTCGCCTCTGAGGCGCATGGGACGTGAAGGCCAGCGGGACCGCTATGATGACCGATTTGATCATGATGACAGGCGTCGAGTGCCCACTCCTCCTTCGAGAAGTGGGTCTAACGCCCATCGGCAGCAAGATGACAAACGCCAGCTCAGTGTTGGGCGGAGAGCTCCAGTCGACCCCAGAGAGCCAGGCTTTGACGCGAGATCCATCATCGTGCAAGGTTTGGTTGACCGAAACAGAGCTCATAGAGGTGGTCATGACAGAGATGTGCCCACAAGCAGCCGAGTCCATGTTTCAGGTCCAGAATGTTTTAGCAGAGCGATCAGAGCCGCAGTGATACCCCCCAACTTCAGGTTGGCGACTGGGGTGAGTAAGTTCACCGGAGAGTCTAAGCCTGAAACTTGGCTCGAAGACTACCGAGTGGCTATTCAGATTGGTGGCGGTAATGATGAGGTGGCCATGAAACATTTGCCACTTATGCTAGAGGGTTCAGCCAGGGCATGGTTGAATCAGTTAGCTCCCAGCAGCATTTACACCTGGGAAGATCTTTCTCGAGTGTTTGTCAGGACGTTTAAGGGAACTTGCAAGCGACCTGCTGGATTGACTGAGCTACAAGTTTGTGTACAAAAGTCGAGTGAAACACTGAGGGATTACATCCAGAGGTGGATCACTTTGCATCACACTGTAGAGAATGTGTCGGACCATCAAGCGGTTTGCGCCTTCAAAGATGGCGTCAAGAACAGAGAGTTGAGCCTGAAGTTTGGTCGAACTGGAGACATGACCCTGAGTCGGATGATGGAAATAACCACCAAGTACGCCAACGGCGAAGAAGAGGACCGACTCCGGAGCAGCAAGTACAAGCCGAGTCAGTCGGATAAAGGAAACTCCAGTCGGAAGCAAAAGCGGAAGGCCGAGCCAGCAGCTCCTGGAGAGGCTCTAGCCGTGACACAAGGCAAATTTAAAGGGAAGCCCAAAGGATCTTGGAACCCCAAGAAGGTAAAGGATAAGGAGGGTAATTATGTGATGGACCTGCCGTGTCATATCCACACGAAGAAAGACGAAGAGGGTAACTTCATCTACCCAAAGCATACCACTCGCCAGTGCCGGCTCTTAATCCAGCAATTCCAAGGGAAACAGCCGAAGGACAAAGAGAAGCAGTCGGACAAGGCTGAGGACAAGCAGGACAGCGATGGAGAGTACCCTCATGTCAACTCCACTCTGATGATTTTTGCTGATGTAGAGAGCAAAAGTCGACTGAAAGTGATCAACCGTGAAGTCAATATGGTCGCCCCAGCGACACCAAACTATCTGAGATGGTCGCAAACTCCCATTACTTTCGACCAGTCGGACCATCCTACTCATATTGCCACTCCTGGGAGGCAAGCACTGGTGGTCGACCCGGTCGTCGAAGGCACTCGACTGACGAAGGTATTGATGGATGGCGGCAGCGGATTGAACATACTGTATGCAGAGACGCTCAAGGGAATGGGCATTCCGATGTCCAGGCTCAGTTCCAGCAACATGAGTTTTCACGGAGTCATCCCAGGAAAGAAGGCTGAGTCACTCGGCCAAATAGCTCTGGATGTGGTGTTCGGCGACTCGAAGCATTTCCGCAAAGAGAAGCTGACATTTGAAATCATGGATTTCCAGAGCGCCTACCACGCTATCTTGGGAAGACCAGCTTACACCCGCTTCATGTCTCGACCATGTTACGTGTACCTCAAGTTAAAGATGCCTGGCCCCAAAGGCGTGATCACCGTCACTAGTAACCGGCAGAAAGCATAAGAGTGTTTCCAGAAAGGCTCAAAGATTGCGGATGACCAGATAACAGTGATAGAGCTAGAGGGATACAAGAAGAACGCAGATCCGAGTGATTTACTGCGGGCCAAGAAGCCCGCCATGGAGTCAGCATTTCAGTCGTCCGGTGAGACGAAGCTAGTTCACATCCACCCGACTGACCCCAATGCAGCTCCGACCCATATTTCCACTACACTCAACTCTAAATAGGAAGAAGCGCTCATCCAGTTCCTCCATGAGAACTGGGACATCTTCGCATGGAAGCCAGCTGACATGCCAGGTGTTCCCAGGGGACTGGCTGAGCATCGCCTTAGAGTCGATTCAAAGGCAAAACCTGTTAAAGAACATCTTCAACGGTCCGCCGTTCAGAAGAAAAAAGCCATTGGCGAAGAGGTGGCTCGACTCCTTGCAGCAGAGTTCATCTGAGAGATATACCACTTCGAGTGGCTCGCCAATGTCGTTATGGTTCCCAAAAAGGACAATTCCCTTCGTATGTGCATTGATTTCAAACATATCAATCGGGCCTGCCCGAAAGATCATTTTCCTCTCCCTCGCATCGACCAAATTGTCGACTCGACCGCAGGATGCGAGAGATTGTCTTTTCTAGACGCTTATTCCGGGTATCATCAGATCCGTCTGTATGGGCCCGACGAAATCAAAACAGCTTTCATCACTCCATTCGGGTGCTTCTGCTATATCACCATGCCATTCGGTCTCAAGAATGCCGGAGCCATGTTCATGAGAATGATTCAAAAGTGTTTACTCACTCAAATCAGTCGGAATGTGGAAGCATACATGGATAATATCGTGGTCAAGTCGCGAAAGGGTTCCGACCTGTTGACTGACTTAGCTGAAACATTTGCCAATCTCAGGAGGTATGATATCAAGCTCAATCCTTCAAAGTGCACATTCGGAGTACCTGGCGGGAAGTTACTCGGTTTTCTCGTTTCCGAACGAGGAATCGATGCTAACCCAGAAAAAGTTGGCACCATACTCCGAATGAAACGCCCTGTGCGTGTGCACGATGTCCAGAAGCTTACTAGATGCTTGGCCGCGTTAAGTCGATTCATCTCTCGCCTCGGTGAAAAGGCGTTGCCCCTTTACCGACTGATGAAGAAGGCAAACAAGTTCGAGTGGACTCCAGAAGCTGATGCAGCGTTTGCCGAGTTAAAAACTTTGCTCTCCACCCAGCCGGTGCTTGCTGCTCCAATCAGCAAAGAGCCTCTGTTGCTTTATATTGCAGCCACAGGACAAGTCGTCAGTACAGTACTTACGGTTGAGCGGGAAGAAGAAGGGAAAACCTTCAAATTTCAGCGCCCAGTGTATTATCTCTCTGAAGTTTTGACCCCATCGAAGCAAAGATATCCTCATTATCAGAAGCTCGTATATGGGATCTACATGACCATGAAGAAGGTTGCCCATTATTTCTCTGATCATGACATTACAGTCGTCAGCGACGCACCATTGTCAGAGATTCTGCACAACAGAGATGCAACTAGTCGAGTGGCTAAATGGGCGATTGAACTCCTTCCCCTTGATATCAAATTCGAGGCAAAGAAAGCCATTAAGTCCCAGGCTATAGCAGATTTCCTTGCCGAGTGGATTGAACAGCAGCAGCCGATTCAAGTTCACTCGGAGCATTGGACCATGTTCTTTGATGGCTCTAAGATGTTAAATGGTTCTGGCGCTGGGGTAGTTTTGGTTTCTCCCCGAGGAGATAAGCTCAGATATGTGCTCCAGATCCACTTTGATTCCTCCAACAATGAAGCAGAATATGAAGCACTGTTGTACGGGTTGCGCATGGCCATTTCACTCGGCATCGGTCGCCTTATGGTTTACGGTGACTCAGATTTGGTGGTCAATCAGGTGATGAAGGAGTGGGACGTTAGAAGCCCAGCCATGACTGGATACTGCAATGCAGTGAGGAAGCTTGAAAAGAAATTCGAAGGGTTAGAACTCCATCACGTTCCCCGACTAAAAAATCAAGCAGCCAATGACTTGGCGAAGATAGGTTCCAAGAGGGAAGCCATTCCGAGTGGCGTGTTTCTGGAACATGTCTACACACCATCGGTTCAAGAGGATCCTTTCACTGAAGAAGCCCCGCAGCCTAAAAGCGCCACAGATCCGACTGAAGTCGAGGTCCCAGCGGTGGTCGACTTAATCATGGAAGTTTTGGTCATCACTCCCGATTGGACAGTGCCCTATATCGCCTATATTTTGAGGAAGGAACTCCCCGAGAATGAAGAAGAAGCTCGAGAGATCGTCTGCCGGTCCAAAGCCTTCACCGTCATGAGAGGTCAGTTATACAGAGAAAGTGCGACTGGAGTCAGCCAAAAATGCATAACACCGGAGGAAGGTCGAATGATTCTCAACGACATCCACTCGGGGACCTGTGGCCATCATGCGTCTTCTCGGACCATCGTGGCCAAAGCATACCGAGCTGGTTTTTATTGGCCGAGAGCGAATGAAATGGCGAAGGAGATAGTCGACAAGTGTGAGGGATGTCAATTTTACTCCAATATGTCACACAAGCCCGCCTCAGCCTTAAAGACCATACCACTTGTCTGGCCCTTTGCTGTATGGGGTTTGGATATGGTTGGCCCGTTGAGAACAGGAAGAAGCGGTTTCACACATGTGCTGGTAGCAGTCGACAAGTTCACCAAGTGGATTGAGGCCAAACCCATCAGGAACCTCGATGCTGGCACCGCTGTCAGCTTCATCCGAGAACTGATATTCAGATATGGAGTCCCGCACAGCATCATCACTGATAACGGGTCAAACTTTGATTCTGAAGAATTCAGAGCTTTCTGCACATCTCAAGGCACACGAGTCGACTATGCTTCAGTCGCCCATCCGCAGTCGAATGGACAGGCAGAACGAGCCAACGGTTTGATTCTCAAAGGGTTGAAGCCCCGTTTGATGCGTGATCTCAAGCATGCGGCTGGTGCATGGGTTGACGAACTTCCCTCGGTGCTTTGGGGGTTAAGGACCACACCCAACCGATCGACTGGAAGAACTCCATTCTTCTTGGTCTATGGAGCTGAAGCAGTCTTGCTGAGTGATCTTCTCCATAACGCTCCCCGAGTCGAGCTCTACACCGAAGCTGAAGCAGAACAAGTGCGGCAGGACGCAGTCGACCTTTTAGAGGAAGAAAGAGAGATGGCTCTGATCAGATCGACCATTTATCAACAAGACTTGCGTCGCTTCCACGCCAAAAACGTGAAGAGTCGAGCCTTCCAGGAAGGAGATTTAGTTCTCCGAGTGGACCAGCAGAAACCACACAAGCTTGCTCCATCTTGGGAAGGTCCCTTCATCGTCACCAAGGTTCTCCACAATGGAGCATACCGTCTTTACAATGTCGAGCATCAGATCGACGAGCCCCGAGCTTGGAACGCGGAGCTTCTCCGCCCCTTTTACACTTAAGTATTCACTCGGATGGGTTGTAATAAAAGTACTCCTGTAGTTTATTTATCAAAGACAAGAGCTTTATAGTTTTCCCAGTGATTGTTATTACTTTTGTCCATATAGAACAATCCCCCAGTGGGTGGCTTAGCTGCGAATCCGATTCGCCTAAGTCTGTAAAAAAATCCTAACCGAGTGGTGAGCCAGTTTCCCACACGAAGGCTTAGCTGCGAAATACGTTTTGCCTAAGATAAACAAAATCCTACCGAGTGGTAAGCCAGCCTTCCACTCGGAGGCTTAGCTGCAGTCCAAGTGCTCGCCTAAGTTTCCGAAAATCCTACCGAGTGGAGAGCGAACCTCCCACTCGAGGGCTTAGCTGCAGCCCAGTGCTCGCCTAAGTTTCCGAAAATCCTACCGAGTGGAGAGCGAACCTCCCACTCGGGGGCTTAGCTGCAGCCCAGTGCTCGCCTAAGTTTTCGAAAATCCTACCGAGTGGAGAGCGAACCTCCCACTCGGGGGCTTAGCTGCAGCCCAGTGCTCGCCTAAGTTTCCAAAAATCCTACCGAGTGGAGAGCGAACCTCCCACTCGGGGGCTTAGCTGCAGCCCAGTGCTCGCCTAAGTTTCCGAAAATCCTACCGAGTGGAGAGCGAACCTCCCACTCGGGGGCTTAGCTGCAGTCCAAGTACTCGCCTAAGTTGAATAAAATCCTACCGAGTGGAGAGCGAACCTTCCACTCGGAGGCTTAGCTGCAGCCCAGTGCTCACCTAAGTTTCTGAAAATCCTACCGAGTGGAGAGCAAACCTTCCACTCGGAGGCTTAGCTGCAGCCCAGTGCTCGCCTAAGTTTCTGAAAATCCTACCGAGTGGAGAGCAAACCTCCCACTCGGAGGCTTAGCTGCAGTCCAAGTACTCGCCTAAGTTGAATAAAATCCTACCGAGTGGAGAGCGAACCTCCCGCTCGGGGGCTTAGCTGCAGCCCAGTGCTCGCCTAAGTTTCTCAAAATCCTACCGAGTGGAGAGCAAACCTCCCACTCGGAGGCTTAGCTGCAGTCCAAGTACTCGCCTAAGTTGAATAAAATCCTACCGAGTGGAGAGCGAACCTCCCACTCGGGGGCTTAGCTACAGCCCAGTGCTCGCCTAAGTTTCTAAAAATCCTACCGAGTGGAGAGCAAACCTCCCACTCGGGGGCTTAGCTGCAGTCCAAGTACTCGCCTAAGTTGAGTAAAATCCTACCGAGTGGAGAGCGAACCTCCCACTCGGGGACTTAGCTGCAGCTCAGTGCTCGCCTAAGTTTATAGGGGAACTAATCTACTGCAATAAACGCCTCGCGTTAATCTGCAAAAAACACCCCAAACCAAACGCAAGCATATTCAACGTCGAAACCCAAGTTCGGATAATACCTAGCGGAACCGAAAGTGCTCGGGCGCTAAGCCTGTTAAGGTTTATCGGTTACAAAACCCACTCGGCATACCGAGGCAAATTTAAAGTATCAAGCTCAGAAGTTTTTTACCCCTCCTGTGGAGGGCTGGAAGGCGCAACAAACTCATCAAGGTCGATCCCATCTGCAATCCGAGTGGATGCAGCGATGAAGGTCTCCATGAAAGATCATAAATCATGCTTCTTGGTGTTAGCCACCCTGAGGGCCACCAGCTTGTCCCCTCGTTCATCCTTGCAGTGAACGCGGACCAGAGATAGAGCAACATCTGCGCCACACCTGGCAGAAGACTTCTTCCACTCCTGCACTCGACTTGGAACCTCGTTCAGTCGAGTCATCAGGGATTCAAGGTCGTTCTGGAGTGTCTCTCTTGGCCAAAGTGTCGTGTCGATGCGAGATGTTGCGACCTTCAGCCTTGCAAGATAGTCGATGACAGCTGCAATGCGAGATTCAAGCCGGAGCACATTCATGGCAACGTCGTCATTCATGCGAGAGTTGATGGGATCCAAGTTTATCTCCAGTCGACCGGTCTCCTCTTCAAAGTTCTGACAAAATTCTGCAAGCACAACCACCGAGTCAAAACTACGGTCGGAAGTAGCGGTTAAAAATTGGCCAAAGATTACCTTCAAGCATGAGGAATAGCTTCTTGGCGAGTCCGCCCAGATAAGCCTCCAGATCATTCTTCTTGCCCGACAACTCGCTGGCCTTGTCATTCAGAGCAATCTTGTCGTTCTTCAGTCGAGTGACTTCTTGGTTGGCCACGTCAAGAGCAGCTTTCAGAATGGCATTTTCTTCTTCAAGCTTGGCGACCGAAGCCAACTTCTCTTCAGCAAGCCTAGTCTTGTCCGCGGCCGTTTTTTGCGCCTCGGCAAGTTCAAGGTCCTTCTTTTTCAGAGCGTTCTTCAGTTTTTCTGCGAAAATCACAATAAGGTCAGAATCGGAGGCAGATAAGAAGCAAGGACAGTCGTCAAGATTCTCACCGAACATACCTTTTGCTTCCTCCTTCGCCTTCGTGAAGTTTTCTTGGACAAGCTTTTGGTCAAGTTCAAGCTGGATGAACTTGCTCTCCAATTCGGCGTAGCGAGAAACAAGGTCACAAGACCTCTGCGAAAGTTCAGTTGACAAAACTTCAACATCAATTCACTTCCGAGTGAGTAAGGAAAAATCATAGCGTTTCTAAGACTATGGCCGAATGCAAACATTCGACCATAGTCTCGGGGACTACACCCAGTGGGTGCACTGAGCGTGCCCCCACTAGTTTCATCAAGAGTCGACCAGTCGACCAACAAAAAAAAAGAGAGGCAATGTTCTTTAGACTATAGTCGACTGCCAGCAGTCGACCACAGTCTCGGGGACTACACCCAGTGGGTGCACTCAGCGTGCCCCCACCGGTCTATGAATCTATTCGACCTTGTCGAGTAAAGAAAAACTCAAAGCATAAAGACTATGGTCGACTGCCAGCAGTCCACCATAGCCTTGGGGACTACACCCAATGGGTGCACTCAGCGTGCCCCCACTAACCCGGAATTTCAATCGACACACACCCAGTGGGTGTAGGACAGACTCTAGGAATTTCAGAAAGAAGAACAGGCAGTGACCGACTGACCTGAACATTACTCTGGAGTGCCGAACTGGCGTCATAGGCTGCCTGGCTGGCTTCTCGAATTGCCTTCACTTGCTCCATCATGACCCCCGCCTGGTGTATCGCTTCTTTAGCAGCACTGGCTTGGTCTTCTGGAACGGGGTAGGTGGATAAAAGCGAGGGTTGAGCAGCACTCGACGACGAAGGGCGAGCACTCGTCAACGGCACCGCGAAGGTTACGGTGGGTCGAGTGACATTGTCTCCCTCCACGACCAACGTCTCGGGTGCCGGCACATCCTGAGTCGCCTTGCCAGCAGACGTTTTCTTGCTTTTCCTCGGCCGTGGTGGTTCTTCGTCATCGTCGTCAGGAAGGTCAATAACAATGTTAGATGAAACTGCAGAAAGAATCAAAATTAGAGACAACGAGTCAGTCGACTGAAAACGGCAACGTAGGAGTCATACCAGGTTTCGAGGTTGCAGCATCCTCCATCTCGTGGTCTTCGGCCCTCGCCGAAGTGTCGGAAGTAGCAGCGCTGCAGTTCCAAAAGTCATTCGATTGGCCCATGAGTCGACCAAGAACAAGTTCATGAAACAGGGAAAGCTCAAAACTACCATTACCCTGAGATAGTGGGGATCACCATCTTCATCTTCGGCAAGACCTTTGCAGGCTTCGACGGTGCCACTCGAGATTGCTTCGGAGCCTTCTCAGTCGGCGCCGGAGAAGTGGTTCGAGGGCGCTTGGTCGACTGGGAAGCGGTTGCGACCCCCTTACCTCGCTCAGTCGCTGGATCATGGGCAAGCTTCGAGCGTCTTTCCGAGCGGGGAGGTGCAACTTCCTCCTCCTCCTCTTCTTCTTCCTCCTCACCAGAGTCATCACCCTTGTCGTCGTCGTCAGCATCCGAATCCCACTCCTCCGGGCTTTCGCCCCCGCTTCCTTCCTCCTCCTCAGTCGGCGTATGCGCCCCATTGGGCATCGAGTACAATTCAGTGGTGGCCTGTCAAACAACAAAGCAAAACAAAGATCAATCGACCAATTCGCGGCAAAGCAAAATGGATAAAACAAGATCACGATCGGGAATAAATGGCCATACCACGTCATACCTCGAGGGTTGTCCTTGTTCCCTGTGATGGCGGCCACCCACCTCTCCAGCGTGGCGTCGTCGACTGCTTCTGGATGGACCCGAGTGGTGTCTTCGGTACCGCAGTATAGCCACATCGGGTGGCCTCGGTACTGGAGCGGTTGGATGCGCCGCCTAAGGAAGACTTCCAGAAGATCCATGCCCGTCACTCCATCCCGAACGAGTTGGACCACGCGCACCATCAACATTTTTACCTCGGCTTTCTCCTCAGGAAGCACCTTCAGTGAAGACGGTTTGTCCACTCGGTCCATGGAGAACGGAGGGAGACCAGTCGACTGCCCCGGCGTCGACTCGTCTTGGCAGTAGAACCAAGTCGACTGCCACCCTCTGACCGACTCAGGAAGGGTCATGGCCGGGAAAGTGCTCTTATTCCTCAACTGAATCCCAAGACCCCCGCACATCTGAATGACCTTGGTCCTCTCATCGTCCGGACTCGCCTTTTTTACCGTCTGCGAGCGACAGGTGAATATGTACTTGAAGAGACCCCAGTGCGGTCGACAACCCAGGAAGTTCTCACACATGGACACAAAGGCAGCAAGATAGGCGATGGAGTTGGGATTGAAATGATGGAGTTGCGCCCTGAAGAAATTCATAAATCCTCGGAAGAAAACACTCGGCAGCAAAGAAAATCCACGATCTATGTGAGTGGCCAAGAGAACGCACTCACCCTCCTGCGGCTGCGGTTGGCACTCGGTCCCCGGAAGCCTCGCTGTCCCGTGGGGGATCAGTCCCTCATTGGCCAGGTCGTTGAGGTCCTTCTCAGTGATGGTCGAGCGGATCCAATCCCCTTGGACCCAACCCTTCGGCATGCGGGACCTCGACGAAGATCCGCCCCGACTAGACGGTCTCCCCTTCGCTTGCCCCGTCGCCGTCGCCTTCTTCGCGCGCTCTAGAGCCGCCGTCTTCTCCTTCACCATTATCGCCGGCGAAGCGCTCGAGAGGTGGATAAGGCGGAGGTAGGAGCAGGCTCCGTGGGCGGAGGCAGAGAGGGAAGAGAGGAGAATGGGGAGGCACTGTTCAAAAACTCTTCCCCGACGCTTTATATAAAGGCGCTTCCGAGTGGCTGACGAGTGGGTCCGAGCAGATCTGTCACATCCCGAAATAGTCGCACACGTACGATACGTGGCGAAAAAGGCGGCGTGGAAATCGAGGCGTCCATGCCTTATCCCGCCCGATTGCCGCGGATCGCCCCGCTTCGCGCGCTTCCCAAATTTCAGATCCCGCAAAATCCGCTAACAGCAGATCAATCTGTCAGACGATATCCTTCCCGCGATCCGTCGCTCGGAAGTTCACCAGAGTTCAAAAGTTCACTCGACAAAAGATAAGAATGGATCAAGGCGACTGAAGTAAAAGTTGACGCCAACGTCGAAAAGAAGATCGCCGATCCAAGATACGACATAACCAAAGTACAGTAAATAAGTCGGAGAAAATCATCAACTCCTTCCTCATTCGAACCTCGATCCATTCGGGGGCTAATGATGGGGTTATGTACCTAGGGTAGGGTCATGGACCTATCTAGGATACCATACCCAAGGACATCATCAAACGAAGCTACCTTACAGTCGACCAAGAGAAGCTCCACTCGACCAAGGGAGACTCCACTCGACCGGCTAGAAGACACTCGACCATGAAGACGCACTCGACCATCAGAAGTTCAGGATCTATGCTGTATCCAAACGGTCTGTAATTAAGTAGTCTTAATGGTCATGATGACACTTTATGTAGGGCATTACCAGTAACGCCCGGCCTTAATGTACTTTAACCCTCCTCTACGCGGGCTGGCTGGGGTCCTGGCATTCTCTATATAAGCCACCCCCCTCCACTGGTAGAAGGGTTCGCACCCCTATAACTCATATACACAGAGATCAGTCGACCGCCTCCGGGCTCCGAGACGTAGGGCTGTTACTTCCTCCGAGAAGGGCCTGAACTCGCTAAACACTCGTGTGTACAACTACTTCATAGCTAGGACCTTGCCTTTCCATACTTACCCCCTATTCTACTGTCAGACTTAAAACCACGACAACTGCCCCCTCCGATAGCGGAAAGAGACGCAGACAATCTACACCGCCTCACGTGGAACAAGAAGAAAGGCTGCCCTTGAAGCGCAAACTTGATTTCGGCCAAGAATCCAATTTTTCTGAACCAATAACATTGGATGGTCCGTCATTAGATGTTGAACTCAGTAACTTTGTTAGTGATGAAGATTTTGGTCACGTTCTCACGGGAGAAAAGGACCATGGCCTTGGTGACCTCTTTGATTTATCCGTTGAGGATTATACCATTGGCGAGTGTGGCGCAAGTCGTACGCCTTCCAGCCCGAGTGTGACTGAAGTTGTGCCTCATACCCCTAATGATCTTGGTTTCTTGTCAACTTTACCTGGTAGTTTATTTATTTATATGTCTATTTAACTGGTCGTGTTTATGGACCATCATTATCATCAGTTCTCATAACTCTTCTCTTTTTTTTAGGTTGCGAACAAGAAATTCGCCACTCACAAGACCCTGAGGTGATGGTAATATCGGGAAAAGACGCACAGATGGACTACAGTTTCGTCAAGGACACGTTTATGGAGGCTACAGATTTTGTGGTAAAACGAGCCCTCGAAGGACTGAACGACTCTACCCTCGGTGATCCCAAGCGATGCATCATACTTGAGAGCGTTTCTCAGACGCTGCCCACGTAAGTACCTGAGGTAGCTAAGGTGCAGGCCATGTTGGTCGGGCTTATTGACCTTTCCAAGAAGTTGGAGGTTGGCCAGACTAAGTTCACGGAGGAATCCGAGCGAGATGAGCATGTTGTTGCTGAAGTAGGACTTAAGATTAAGTCTGGCCATGAGGTTTCCAAGGCCATAATTGAGGACTTATCTGCCGTAGAAAAGAAGTGCACTGAAATGGAGGCACGTGAAGAAGAGTTGAAGGCCCAGTTTGAAGAGGTTACTGCTACTTTGCACATGCTTAAGTTGGAAATGGAACAACGCCGACAAGCACATGATGCCCATCAATCTGAACAGGAGAAGTTGGTGAAGAGTGTACAGGATACCAATGCTGGCAAACGTGCAAGGCTTGCTGAATTTAAACAAAAGACAGCAGATTTAAAGACTGAAGCAAGTCAGTTGTTGAACAGCCTGCAGAACTGGCGAGCTCTTTGAGAAGGCGTAGACTTTGTTTAGTTCTTTTTTATTTGGCCATTTCAGTTCATCATTTCCCTTTGAATCATTTTACGTCCAGTGCTCAGTTTCACTTCAAATGTAGCAGTACTTTGTTTATTCAGGTGGGAACTCCACATTTTATGCATGATGTGCTAGTACGCCAGCTTTGACGTTTGAAACATCCTTATTTATTTACACTATCGTTGTGTATGGCCTGCAACCTTATTTATTTTATTCTATTTGTTTATTATATAAATGCATGTACGTACCATTTTTTGTACGCCGGTTTGAGCTTATGAAGTCTGGAGCCTGCTTGATGTTTATTTTTATTACCCTTTTTTTACGTCACAGTTTATACTCGTAAGTCATTGGAGTTTTTTTTTTGTGCCCCAGTTTATACTCGTAGGGGTGTGGAGTATTTTGGATGATCTTTTTTTTTTGGCATCACAGTTTATACTCGTAAGTCATTGGAGTTCTTTTTGTGTGCCCCAGTTTATACTCGTAGGGATGTGGAGTATCATTTTTTTACTCAAGCATAATAGCGCTTAAGGAATTTCCCGTTTATCGGTGGCGGGCAATACTTGCCGTTAGGGGAAATTATCCTGTATGCACCACTAGAGTAGACCTTTTTTATGATGTAGGGACCCTCCCATTTTGGCTCGAACTTTCCCCCCATCCGTCGTGTAGCATTCATTGGACGGATGACGGTGAGCACTAGGTCTCCTTGCTTGAATGATCTCCTTTTAACGCGCTTGTCGAAAGCACGGGATATTCTAGCCTGATACGCCTCCAAATTTTGTAATGCCTGAAGGCGTTTTCCTTCGAGCATTTCGAGTTCACCGAAGCGTAATTTTATGGCCTCTTCTTCAGAAAGTTTCTCCTGAATAGCAACTCTAAGCGAGGTAATTTGTACCTCTAATGGCAAAACTGCCTCTCCTCCAAATACGAGGGAGTATGGTGTCATTCCAGTTGGTGTACGTGTCGTGGTTCTATAAGCCCACAAGGCCTCAAGAAGTTTCTCATGCCACTCACCCTTATTTCTAGACACGACTTTCTTTAACAATTTGCAGAGGGTTTTATTAAAAGCTTCCGCCTGTCCATTAGCTGCCGGATTATAAGCCGTAGAATAGTGATGAATTATTTTGAATTTCGAGCATAACTTATCGACATGTTTATTTTTGAATGGTCCCCCGTTGTCAGACATGATACGGGAAGGAGCTCCGAAGCGACATATGAGATGTGTTCTTATGAAGTGCTCCACGTGCTCTCCCTTATCCTCTTTTAATGGTATAAGCTCAGCCCATTTAGAGAAGTAATCCGTGGCGGCCAGGATAAATTTGTGCCCCTTTGATGATGGCGGATTAATAGGTCCTACTATATCCATTCCCCACATTTCAAATGGCCATGCAATATTTGTGGGATGCAACGACTCATGGGGTTGATGTATGAAATTACCATGTACCTCGCACTCATGACACCTTTTTGCAAATTTCATGGCGTCGTCAAACATGGTAGGCCAATAGTAACCAAGATGTCGCAATTGATAATATAACTTAGGGCCAGATTGATGCGCCCCACACACCCCGGCGTGCACTTCATTTAAGGCTTCCACAATTTCATTCCCTGCTAGACAGCGGAGGAGGATGCCCTCGAAAGAACGCCTATATAGGGTATCATTTATACATGTATAGTGAACTGACCTTTTCCGAACTCTAGACCTTTCTGCGGAGTCTAGAGGTAAATATCCATGGAGCAAGTATTCGAGGAAAGGGCTTCGCCAGTCTCCAACTTCAATCTCGTAAATATCTGCAGTCATTGCAACCGACGTCGTCGTCTACTCTTCCTCGGCGAGTATAGGTAGGATTCTGCATTCTTCAACACGAACGTCCATCATTTGATGTGAAGTTAATGACATACTAGCGGCTAAACCTGCTAAGGCGTCAGCCTTTTCATTCTGACTTCTTATAACATGCTGAATATTTAGATCAGCAAACATGGACATGAGCATTTTGGCTCATTGGAAATAAGGCATTAATTCTTCTTTCTTTACCATGTAAATTCCCAGTAGTTGGTTGATCACTAACTAAGAGTCACCATAAACAGCGAGTGAATCTAACCCCATATTCAGAGCTAATTCAAGCCCAATTATCAAAGCCTCATATTCAGCCGAATTATTTGAAACCGCTGAAGTTAGGGTGAATGAGTACGGGATTATCCCTTCACTGGGCGTCACGAAGACGACTCCAGCACCTGCCCCTGATCGTCGACATGCGCCATCAAAGTACATTTGCCAACATGTACTAGCAACTGATGTAGTGAACACTTCTCCGGCAAGTCATCATCTATGGGGAAATCATCGGCTATTGGATGTGTCGCTAGGAAGTTAGCTAACGCCTGCCCCTTCATGGCCTTTTGTGGCACAAACTTTATATCAAATTGCGACAAAAACATCGCCCACTTAGCCAATCTACCTGAAAGCACCATTTTATTTAAGATGTACCTGAGAGGGTCTGCTCTCGATACGAGGTGTACAGTATGCTCTAACATGTAATGGCGCGATTTTTGTGCTGCAAACACCAATGCGAGACATATCTTTTCCATGTCCGGATAGTTGCACTCAGCCCCCACGAGGGTGCGACTAAGGTAATATAGGGACATTTTCTTTCCGGACTCATTATTCTGTGCTAAAAGAGCTCCCAACGACATAGGCATGGCTGCCGTATATAGGATCAGAGGACGCTCCTTAACTGGTGCACCCAGGATAGGTGGGTGTATAAGGTATTTTTTAATGTCCAAGAACGCATTTTGGCATGCTTGGTCCCACTCGAATGAGACACCCTTCTTCATGAGATGTGAGAATGGTTTACATCTTCCTCATAAGTTTGAGATAAATCTCCTAATATATGCTAGGTGACCTTGAAAACTCTTTAGTTCATGTAGGTTTGTGGGTGGTGGCATTTTAACAATCGCTTTTATTTTATCTGGGTCAATTTGGATGCCATTCTTTGTGACCACAAAACCAAGAAATTTCCCGGAAGAAACTTCGAACGCACATTTCATGGGATTCATTTTCAAGTTATGTTCCCTCAGACGCTCGAAAACCATTGCAAGATGTTTCATATGGTCTTCTTCACGTTTTGATTTTACCACTATGTCATCAATATAACATTCAACGATTACATATAACAACCCATCTAAAACTATGGTCATGGCTCGTTGATATCTCGCCCCTGCATTTTTGAGTCCAAACGGCATGACCCTATAACAGAATATGCCTTTGGGCGTCCTGAAAGCGGTTAGCTCTTCATCTTTTGGCGCCATTTTTATTTGATTATATCCAGAATATCCATCCATAAAGGAAAATATTTCATGGTAGCATCAACGAGTATTTCAGATATAGGTATAGGAAAATCATCTTTAGGGCATGCTTTATTTAAGTCCCTAAAGTCTACACACACACGGATTTGACCATTTTTCTTTTTAACTGGGACAATATTGGAAAGCCACTTAGGATATTTAACTTCCTTAATGAATCCAGCAGCTATGAGTTTGTCGACCTCGGCTTCTATCTTGGGGAGTAGCTCGGGTCGAAATCTCCTTTGTGTTTGTTTTACTGGGGGTACATCATCTTGCACGGCAAGTCGGTGCACCGCTACCTCTGGATCCAAGCCTGGCATTTCCTCGTAATTCCAAGCAAAGACATCTTTGTTTGCAGAAAGGAACTTACGATATTCCTCTTTCTTTTCTTTGGACATACGTGCGCCAATAAAAATCGGTCGAGGATCCTCGGCTGTCCCAATATTTATTTCTTCCAAGTCATCAATAGTTGGCTGATTACCATCCTCCATTTGTGGGGATGCCTCAGTTGGGTGTACAAATTCAGTCGAGGTCATACAAACCTCATAGCCCAGCCCATGTCTTTTTTCTTTTAAAGGCTGGCCCTCATGTAGAGCTTCGAGTTGTTCTCGGGACAACGCCTTTTCAAATGGCGCTCGTTGCCCCCGGCCATCGCACAACGACGGGCCAGTGAGAGTATCATATCCCATTTTCTGCATCATATACAAAACTCGGTTATCGTACAGAGAAATAGGCAATGACTCATCATCTTTATTTTCCAAGGTGATATGAACCACATTTTTATTTTTATTTTCACACTCATGCGGCTCCTCTTTATCTTGCTCAATTTTATGTTGAACCAAAGGAGGTAAGAGCATAGGCATTTTGGTACCTTTTTTAACAGATGATTTATCGATGACACGGAATATTGGGTCACCCCCTTCCCTTTGGTCACTTGGTATGTACTGATAAATCTTTCGGCCAGATGAGGATTCTGCAGTATTTTTCTTTACCATATTTGACTCAGGTACTATTACAGGCCTTGGCTTGTGTACTTTTTCAACAGGCTCAAAGTAGAATTTTGCATCAGCGTAGAAAGATTCAGCTACGGTGAATGGTCTCTTATCTGCAAATATTCTTACTGTTTCTCCAGATTTCTCTTTGTACTTGACACACTGATGGCGTGTAGATGGCACAACCTGATTTTCATGCAGCCATGGTCGGCCCAACAGTGCATTGTAAGATGTGGCTGCGCATCAATCACATGGAATCTCACGTATGTAGATAACGCTTCCATTTTTAGTACCAAGGAAATGGTACCCATGGCCTCTTGACCTGACTGGTTAAAGCCGTGAATGACCACATTTGACCGACTCAAATCCTTAGGGGAATATCCAATCCTTTTCAAAGTACGCAGAGGCAGCAAATTTATGGCGGATCCACCATCTATCATTATGCGATTTGTTGGCAAGTCATCAATCTCACCAAACATAAGAAGAGGCATGTTATGCTTCTTCGCTCCTAACAACATGTCCTCATCCGTGAATGTAATGTTTAACACATCATTTAATTCAGCTTTAGTCTTTGAGACTTCCATTCTATAATCTTCAGGAAATGACAATGCTGTAACTAGTGCCTTACGTAAATCCGAGGAAAGAGACAAAGCATCATACACAGAAAGCATAGCTGGTATTTTCTTCAAATGAGAGATTACATCATACTTGACCAACACCTTAGAAGGCGGGTCGATTGTCTCATTCTCGGTTACATCTTTGTTCTTAGGCTCCTTTCTAGATGGAGGATGTGGGTCAGCTAACTGGCGACCTGATCTAAGGTGGACATGATCCACCTCTGGTGCATCTTCTTCGGGGAAGTGAAGAGACTCCCTATCATCCTCAAACACACCTATAGTGAGAACATTGAATTCTTCACTAGGCGGAACCTTCATGCGCTTCACCAAATGCTGATATTTCTTTGGTACGAAGCGCAGAGGAGCGACATCTTCCATCACTCGGGGTAGTGCACGGCGTTTTGGCCGCTGCTCCCTGCAGTCTTGGGGTTCTTGAGAAGCTAGTACACTGGGCCATCCATCACGGCTGCAGGGAATGTGAGCCTCTCTTTGACGCTGACCCTGGGACATGGTCCCATGACCGAGGCACGGGAGGAAGCCTGGAGAGATAATTGGGGTAAATTCATATCCTGATGTAAAAATCATATCATCATAAGTTGGCCTCATATTTGAAGATGTGCAACTCACCGAGCTATCTTGAAGAGTGGCAACATTTGTTGTAGCCATCTTCTTTCCTTTCTTTAAACTTTTGAGGAGGTCCGTATCAATGGTCCCCTCATCGATCATTTTCTGTATGATATTCTTCACAACGAAGCAATCTTTGAGTGTATGGCCCAAAATGCGATGGTAGTGACAGAAATTTGGGTCATCAAATTTTGAAGCTTCTTCTGGCCTTTTGGGCTTGGGAAGTTCTATAAGACTCAACTCCTTTAAACCAGTGAAAAGGTCATCAATTTCTTCTACAGGAAAAGAATACTCCCTGTTTTGTCGCTCGTTGAGAGTTGGCCTCCTACCGACCTGTGCATCTCGCTGTCCTTGGTACCCTACAGGTGCTCTTCTGGGCTGAAACTGAGGTTTTACCGTCGTTGTCTCCATGGCTTGTGCAGACTTGGGTTTCATCGGCAACTTTTCACGCTGACCACCTTTGTCTGTAGGCTTGTTGAACATCGTTTTTGTTCGATGGGCGACAAGTTGCATATAATTTTCTATATCCGTGGATTTTGAAGCCAACTCTTCAAACGTGAGGGGCCTCACCCCCTGTAACTGGACAACCACTTCCGAGCAGAGATTGTTCATGCACATCCGCACTGCTTCTGGCTCGGTGATGGGTTGTGGGCAGTGAAGACTTAGGTTTCTCCATCTATTTATGAAGTCAGCCGCCTTCTCGTTGAACCCTTGTTCAGTTTGGGTCAACTTAGTTATGCCCACCGTCCTCTGCGTGCTATAGAAATGCTCGAGGAATGAGTTTTGCATTTGTTCCCACGTTTTTAGAGAGCTTGGAGGTAGCTTGCTGTACCAGGTAAAGGCAGGCCCAGACAATGTCTGTACAAACTGCCTAAGGAGAAGTGCTCCATTGTTGGCTGTATCTTGGCAAGCAGCAAGGAAGTGTGCTATATGCTCATGGGGAGATCCACTCCCATTGAACTTACTAAACTGCGGCTGTCTGTAGTTTGTTGGGAAAGGAACTAGGTCCACATCGGGTGGGTATGGCTTAACATACCATGGCCGCATCGAGTACTGAGTTTGCATCAACTGGGACTTTACCCCCTCAGCGATCATCCTTTGGATCGCCTCAAGGTTAAGCCCTGCCCCTCCATGTTGGCTGCTAGCACTTGCACCACCATCCCCTTCATTTCCTTTGTTCTGGTTATTGCCCATATGAATACGAAGGGCTGCTATCTCGTCTTCCTTTTGTTGGAGTGCTGCCGTAAGGTTGGCTAATTGCTCCTCAACCGAACGAGTTTCATTTGTAACTAGGACTTGCTTTGTATGCCCTGCACCATGGTGAAGTTCTATCTCATTTTCAGAAGGACAAGGAGTGCTATTTGATAGGGGATTGTAAGACCCTCCATTGCTTGACCCAAGTTCTTCATAATCTGCTGGCTGCGCGTCATGCGGCGAGGACCTTCTACAACAGTCTTGCATGCCTTCTTCCTCTTGAAGTGTGTTGATGCTGAGGAGGTTTCACTACTGTTGTCTGTCACCATTTTGACGCCAACTGGCATTGCGTTGAATACTTCAAATGAGTTACCCGATACTTTCTTGCGAGTTGGCCATGGAGCGAGAGTTCTGGTAGTCTTCTTTTCTATACTTGCCATTTCTTTTGCCCCATTTCCTCCACCGACTTGGCTTGTTGATGGAGAATCTCTTCCCTGTATTCTGCTATACCCCGAATCAGCTCGTACTGCCATCTCTCTTTGTTTCAAGGCAGCCCGCTTTTTGCGTGCATGAGCAGGCTGCTTCACATACTCTTGTCGTCGTGGATCTGCCTTCACAAATTCTTCATATTCTGGCCACTTCGAAAGAGTTTCTACACGACGCATGATGGCGCCACCAACATTATCAGCAGAGATAGAGCATCCTGGAAGTATTTCCATCAAAGCTTGGCAAACATTCTGTGTCATGACGGCATGGAAGCTAGCATGGCTCCCCCGCGGATCCTTGCATTGATCTTCCTTTCTCTGTTTCTGATGGGATATGCCACCTGCTTCCGTTGTTGATTGGTCATGTTTGCATCAGTTGCCACTGGGAGATCAAGCCATGCACGATGAGCCCTCTGCCGTCGACGATGACGACGTGCCGGATCGACTGAGCCTTAAAATGATGGTCTTGGTGCTGGCACTGATGAGGACAAAGGATCTGATATTGCAGCAGTTGGATCCACATGACCAGCTTGGAAGTCATCTGAAGTGACAAACACCCCCTGCCACTGGAGCGAGCGTCTATTGCTTGGCTCACCCACTAGGCATGGTCCAATGGGATTATAGCCCATGGTTGGGATAAATTCAGGTGCATCAACACGAAGTTGGTTTCTTGGACGAGTCGATTCTTCATGTGAGGAAGATTTAGTGTCCTCAGTCATTACACCTTTTCCTTTGTCCGCTGAGCAAGCCCTTTGAGCCGTCCCTACGTTGCTTGGGATAAGCTTATGTGAGATTTCTCCTGACCCTTCGCATGCGCCCACCCTAAGTTTTGAAGGTGTAAGGGGCACTGCGACTTTGGTCGATGTAGTTGAAGCAAATTGTCTTGGCGACGCCACCTTTAGTGATCCCGTCTGTTTTGCAAGAACGGGCCACTCTTCGGGTGTCATGCGAACAACCTTTGCTGGTACCTCATGGCCTATGACCTTGGTAGGTGACATCTTTGTGAAACTAGGAGGAACTGAAGTAGATGCAGAAGCTTCACGTACATGCTGATCCTTAGATGCTCTTGCAGCTGCATGCATCCTTCTCTTTGCTGACTTTGTGAGAACAGGAGTAAACCCTTCCTTCAGTGCAGAAGAGACTTCCTTTTCTTCTGGCTTAGTTGAAGATGCAGCTGTTGTTTCCAAACTCTTGCTAACTGCAGCCACAAGCGGACCAATTGGCACATCCAGCCACAGGTCACCAAAGCGGAGAGTGACAAATTGCTGGACCTGTCCCTCCATACCTTCAAATAAAGAAAACCATATATTAGTTTTCTTCAAATTCTTTTGTCGTATGTGTACATAATGTTTTATGCTTTATGTACTATGGGAATTCATATGTTGCAAATCCTATGTTGGAATTCAAAGATGAGGGGAGAAATATGTCCCACTGGGCGTGCCAGAATCTGATGACGGGAAAATGGCGGGCGTGAGACACGCGTCCACGTCATTGATACAGAGTGAAATTTAAATGCATAAAATAAAAATAGAATCAAACATTGCAGGTACATTATTTTCAGAACTCTTACATTTACATAAAAATTCTGTTAATTACATCTCCGAAGAGAAAACCCCTGATTAAGAATTCCAACATATCTATTACATAGGATTGCATCACATTCCTATTACAACATTCTACAAGAGAAATCCTCCTCGCGGTCGACGACGAACTCCTTCTTGGTGAGCTTGAAGTTTGGTTCCGTGCAAGTACTCTATGATTTCATGTGTGATGTTTGGAATATATTTCCCTGGAATGCAACAATTTGTCTGAGTTCAACCTCATTTATATGTGGGCTGCAGGCTGATTTTGGCTAGGCATAATTTTATCCTATGTTTGGCATATAGGACATGCATATATTTATCTTTGGGAATTTTATATGACATCTTTGGTTTTGGTGGCATGGATATATGTGACATGCCAATTTTAATAAGTTTTGCATCATCACACTACTACTATCATCACGCGACACTGATGTGGTGCCCATGTGTAGCGTAACGGACTGAAGCTTTCTGACACAATCTTGATACTTTCTATGGTGCATGTGATATGTGCCATATTTTGTTGACTTTGACTTCATACGGTATCAAAACTAAGCACGCGGTGCAATGATATGACACACACGTATAGGTTGACCCGAATGGAGTTTGTTTATGATATTTTTTATTTGTTTAAAGCCTATGTGGGCTACATGAAATATGTGTTATCATGTATTTTGCATGAATTTTGTATGCATATGTGAATGTGGAGTGAACTTATTTTTTATTAAGTTCTGCTTTACCTGTATTACTACTAACACCGCGTAGCACTAATATAATGCCCGCATGCAGCGTAACCAAGCAGAGGTTTGTGGAGCACTTATGGTGTTGCGTGAGTCATGTGACATCTATCATTTTTGTTTATGTTTGTACCTTACATGATATTAGCACTAACTCCACGTAGCGTCATTTCATTGGCGCTCGTGTGTAGCATAACCCACGTAAAGTAAGTTTGTGATATCCATTTGTGATGATGCTAATAGTTTAGGCTCTTATAGCATTGGAGCATTTCATGGCATATTTTATTTGACTTTGGACTAAATATGTGGCCAGAATACTTTGTTTAATTTTCTCTTACTTGTATTACTACTAACACCGTGTAGCATTATGATAATGCCCACGTGTAGCGCAACCAAGTAAGATTGTTTTTTTATGATGCAACATGTTCTATCATTCATTTTGCATGATTTTGGTTTCTAGGTGTGTATCATGAACACATTTTTTGAATTAAGTCTTGCCCTGTTCGTATTACTACTAACACCGCGTGGCATTAAGATAATGCCCGTGTGCAGCGTAACCAAGTGAGGGAATATATTTTATGCTCTTGTTTGTATTGCAACTAGCGTGACAGATAATGCCCGTAGTGCAACCAAACAAGAGATTTTCATGAGTTTAGTTTAGTGCGTTCATAATTTCATTCCAACTTAATCATATCCATTTTTTATGATGACCACATTAAGTCAATTTTATGAGGTTTTCGCACCTATGACACTCTCTTGATTTGTATCCATGTATAGAGACCAAACCAAGGAACGAGGCGTTCATCTTGGCTTGTATCGCTAAAGGAACCGAACCAAGACGGAGATCAATAGGAAGAAGCGCACGCAACATTTAAAAGAACCGTGCTTACAAGAATCATGCATGTTCCTTGACTCGTACCGCGATGGCCGAGCCGAAGGCGAAAGTTTGGGATAGATATAACATACTCCCTGGTTTGTACCGCGATGGCCGAACCAAGGACAAAAATTTGGGATGGATGCAACATGCTCTTTAGACTGTACCAAAATGGCCAAACCATAGACAAAATTTGGGATAAATTAAACCATGCACCTTAGTCTGTACCGCAATGGCCAAACTAAGGACACGGATTTTACGATAGAAGGAGGGAGAAAGCTCCCTAGCCTGTTCCGCAATGGCCGGATTAAGGGCAAGAAGTTTGGGAAGATGAAACACGCAGCTTGATTTGTACCGCGATGGCCAAACCAAGAACAAGAATTTTAGGAAGATGAAACATGCCCCTTAATTTGTACCGCGATGGCCGAACCAAGGGCTAGAAATTTAGGAGAAGAAGGAGAAGAAGGCTCCCTGGCCTGTACCACAATGGCCAAACCAGGGGCTAGAGGAGAGCCATTCAATCTCACCTTTCAAACCTCCTGCGTGCAAAACGCCTGCCTCCTACTCTCCTCCCGTGCTACTGTATACGTGTGTGATTTTTAGCAGATGAGAGGAACGAACTGAGGGCCGACCCCCGAGCAGCCGAGCGGCCATGTATTTATATGGAGCGGAGGAGCGCAGCGCAGGGTCCAGCCGCATGCACGCACGCCCTTCCACGTCGTGGATCGTGAGATCGTGTAAGATCGTGCATGGGAGCGGGGCTGCTCCTTTTTCTTTTTGTTTGTTTAATTGCTAATCAACCAGCAACGTTCCATCAGTACAGGCTTAATTAGGCCACCTTCTATCATTGTGTGGGCTTTTGCTCTAATTCTTTACTTAGGGCCAAATACATGCATGCAGGGAGAAGCTAGCTAGCGTGGGGCCATATGGGCCATGATACATACAGATGCCATGCATGTATGCTCGCTTAGCCTTGGTTAATATGCAATGATATTTGATGGAGGAACATACTGCACGATGCTTCGACAATATTGACGTTATCTTTGACGGTGAAATTTTAGATCATTATTCGTCCTCCACAGTGCGCGTACATACGAACCGTGCGTCCCTATATTTTTTTTTGTCAGCTGCGGCGCATATAAACCATGTGTCCTCCATTTTTCCATATATATCTATTTTTTCAGCGTCGGTGCGCGTACATATAAACCATGTGTCCTCCATTTTTCTACAGGAGAAAACTTGATGGCTGCTTATTTGTTTCATCATATTTTATAATTGTCGGTTTAATGCGTGCATAATCGACATTTGAAAATAAATCATATGCCTATTTCTTTAGTCATCAATTCGAGTGGTTGATTATAATTAATTCCTTTTCATTGTAAAACGGATTTTGCCGTTTTGTATTTATATTTTATGTGGTCTATGCATTTTGTTTGCCTTGGTCAAAATCCATGTCAACACCCCCACCGGCTCCTGGTGTCGCCGACTCATAGAATAAATCCAAGGCACATAGTTGATCTACCGAGGACCAAGGTATCACATGAGCACGGCACCGAGATTTATTAATGAGGTTCATCGATATAACACCGTCCCCGGACTTGAGCAAAATTACTCTAGTTTGCGCTCCCAACTTCCAAAGTATCGGTTCAATGTCATCACACACCGATCATTGTCTGCGTGAAAATGAACAACTCAGATATTGAAGACGCCATATATTAGAGTTACTCGAACTCAACATCTTAACTCTTTCTTGACTGCCATCTAAAACTTGAACGAATTTCACCATCGCCTCGTTGAAAGATCGTAGATGTCGCCTAGAGGGGGGGGGGAGGGGGGTGAATAGGCACTTTAAAATAATTACGGTGAGGCTTGAACAAATGCGGAATAAACCTAGCGGTTAATTTGTCAAGCACAAAACCTACAACAACTAGGCTCACCTATGTGCACCAACAACTTATGCTAAGCAAGAAAAACTACTTACGTGATAGCAAGATATATGACAAGAAACAATATGGCTATCACAAAGTAAAGTGCATAAGTAAAGGGCTCGGGTAAGAGTTAACCGAGGCACGCGGAGACTACGATGTATCCCGAAGTTCACACCCTTGCGGATGCTAATCTCCGTTTGGAGCGGTGTGGAGGCACAATGCTCCCCAAGAAGCCACTAGGGCCACCGTAATCTCCTCACGCCCTTGCACAATGCAAGATGCCATGATTCCACTAAGGGACCCTTGAGGGCGGTCACCGAACCCGTACAAATGGCAACCCTTGGGGGTGGTCACCGAACCCGTACACTTTGGCAACCCTTGGGGGCGGTCACCGATACCCGTCAAATTGCTCGGGCGATCTCCACAACCTAATTGGAGACCCTAACTCTTGCCCGGAGCTTTACACCACAATGATTGAGCTCCGAACACCACCAACCGTCTAGGGCGCCCAAGCACCCAAGAGGAACAAGCTCAAGGGTACCAAGCACCCAAGAGTAATAAGCTTCTCAACTTGTAACTTCCACGTATCACTGTGGAGAACTCAAACCGATGCACAAATGCAATGGCAAGGGCACACAGAGTACCCAAGTCCTTCTCTCTCAAATCCCACCAAAGCAACTAATGCTAGGGAGGAAAGTGAGAGGAAGAACAAGAAGGAGAACACAAAGAACTCCAAGATCCAGATCCAAGGGGTTCCCCTCACATAGAGGAGAAAGTGATTGGTGGAAGTGTGGATCTAGATCTCCTCTCTCTTTTCCCTCAAAAACTAGCAAGAATCCATGGAGAGATTGAGAGTTAGCAAGCTCAAATAATGTCAACAATGGGGGAAAAACGAGCTCAAGAGATATGGAACCATTGGGGAAGAAGACCCCCTTAAATAGGTCCCCACGAATCTGCCCGTTATGTGCAGAAAGACATAGGAGCGGTACAACCGCTATGAGCACCGGTACAACCGGTAACAGGCAATAAGCGGAACAACCGACCCACAACCGCCCAACAATCGCACCACAACAGAAGCTAGTCCGGTGGTAGAGCGGTACATGGACGGTACAACCTCCGGACCAATTCTAAAGCGGTACAACCGCTCCAAACACCGGTTGTACCGGTCAACCGGTACAACCTCTCTATGGGGCGGTACAACCTCTCTATGTAAAACAGGCAATATCAAAACAGCCACAACTTTCGCATACGAGCTCCGAATTCGATGAAACCAAGTTTGTTGGAAAGCTAGCAACAAGGGATAACACAATCTTGAAAGAAATATCAATAAGAAGAAAATTAGAAAAGGCCCATAAGAAAAAGGTGAGAACCCTTCCTCGGATAAGACCGGTAAAACCTCCAACACCGAAAACATCATAGAAGACGCATGCGAACTCCGTTTTCGATGAACTTAAGCTTGTCATCAATATGACCATAAGCTCTAAGACTCACAAAGAGAACCAAATAAGAACTAAGAAACATGATGCAAGGATGCAATGGTTTGAGATCTCTACTAACGATATGATCAAGCTACCAACTTGAGAGCCCCCCTTGATAGTACGACAAACGATCATATAACCTGGTCTTCCAACTACCACCACGAGACCGGTAAAAGAGAAAACCTATCAAGGGCAAACCTTTGCCTTGCACATGGTCCACTTGAGCTAGATGATGACGATCTTGACTCCCTCAAGTTGGACCATCTTTCTTGATTGCGTTGGCTCGATGAAGACTAGATGATTGCTCCCCCATACTCCACTATGGGTGAGCCACTCTTCCGCTCATCTTCACAAGTCCATTGTCACCACAATGGACGACAAGCTTCAAGCACTTGATCTCTTTGTGATGCATCACTTGAACTTGCACACCGCAACCTAACCCCACAAAGAACTCTCACGAAGACCATGGGTTAGCACACAAAGCGTAATGGACAATGCTTACCATACCATGGGATCACTTGATTCCTCGGTACATCTTGTGCGCTTTGTGTGTTGAATCTTTCCAAATCTCTTCATTTGGATGATGTCTTGAAGGTAGGCATGAATGATCACACAATCTTCTTCTTCAAGACATGCTTGCAATAAGCTCAACACTCACATGACCAATCTTTGGATAATTCCTTAATAGCACCTTGGTCAACTCATAAACTCCTTGAAACCAACACATGGACTTCAAGAAAAGCCTATGGACAAAACCTTCAAATATAACTCAAGGCAACCATTAGTCCATAGAGATTGTCATCAATTACCAAAACCAAACATGGGGGCATCGCATGTTCTTTCACTAGTGTCATCCTGAGTCAAATTCACAGTTGTCTCACCCTTTTTGGATAGTCTTTGACATGTCCCACCATTATAGCACTCTGCCTCCTTCTGCACTTTCCATCCGCACTTTTCCATGTGCATCGAACATCATGGAATATATGGCCATGTACTCTATCAGCTTTTGACAATTTCAGACTTTCCGCCACTTTCTCGGATTCTTCATGGTCAAGTTTCGTCCATCAACGGGCACGGATAGACCCAGTCACCAACTTAAACCTGGTACTCGTCAACACTGCTTCAACACCTTCTTGCACACCTTAATTGAGCATATGTTTGACCACTAGTGCCTTGGTCTGTCGCTGTGTCCTGGGCTTACCGCATGCCTCGCCGCTATCACTGGGTCGAGCCTCTGTTGTCCTGGTCGAGTCTCCTTGGTAGCTTGCCCACACTGCCTCAACCCCCACTGCAGAGAACCATCAATCATGTATCGCGTCTCCATCAGACCACAGGTACTCTCCATCGACTTATGTTGTAGCCCCTCCATCAGCTCAGAGTAAAGTCTTCCGCTAGACTCCAGCTCCACCTTCAACATAACTCCATGGTGGTTGTACGTGCCACCTCGCGCACGTCAACTCCAACCTCTCATGCGTACGTCATCTTGAATCAACCTCGCGCCATAGTCTTGTCAAAGCCGCACAAGCCCTCAGACATGCACCACATGTTTCCACGCTCCAGAAGTCGGTCACCATCAGTATCACGCTCATATGTCATCATCGTTGAAATCACCGCCGTCTTCCATCCAACCGACACCCTGTCGATCCGTGAGATTGTGTAATCCGACCCAGTCGACCTTGTCTGACCGCAACCATGTTGCACCCTGCGTCGTGTCTGCCCTGCAGACAGCGGTGGAGCCAGGGGGGGGCGAGCAGGGGCCTGCCCCCCCTAACGATCGAGCGAACATTGTAGGCAGCGGTCTATTAGCGACATGATTCGCAATGTAGAACGTACTTGCCCCCTCCCCTCCCCATTACGTGAATTCTTGAGAAAGGAAAAAAAAGCCACTTACAAGCCCACTGATTAGGCATTTTCTAAGTCCATGCCCACTCAGATTGGACTTTGCTAAAAAAGGAAGATTGGACGATTGGCCGGCCTCCGCTAAATCTCCTGGCGCTACACATTATCTCCGTGATTAGCGTGTGCATGGTTAGGGATGTACCGCTGCCATCCTAGTATGCCTTTGCCGCCTCCTTGCCTTGGGTCTTCCCTAAGGAAAGATCTGATTCATACGGCGATGCAGGCTGCTTCACTCACCCAATTCTTCAAGCTGCAGTCGACGAACTAGCCAATGATAACACATCACATTGTCTATCAATCTCTCTCTATTCTCATGTTGTATCATGTTGAACTTCTACGTTAGAATTTATTTATTTTGGTTGTGTGATTTGTGATGGGACGCTGCGCCTAGGTTATAGGCACTTGCAATCGTTCGAAACCTCGGACCCGTTAATGAGGAGGGGTTGGAGTTGATTCTCTAGGTATATGGCAATGTTGATCATTTTTCGCTCATTAAACAATAAAATTTCCTAATACAACCAGCGATGGTTCGCCATTCAAACCTATATAAATGCAAACTAAAAGCCAACCATATGGTAATACATGATTAATCTTGTCTGTATATCCAAAATTTTCATATGAAAATGGTTTATAGCATGATACTTCATGTCATATGTTAGAATAGTTTGATTATCAACTTTGTCTTATTGGCACATATCTGAAGCTATTGACCAATTAGCTATCGCTAGACACGCTCCAGCAGCAAACAAAATTTGTGTGTATCGGCAAAGTTAGATGTGAATGATATTTGAATTTAGAATTATTGGGTAGTATGTGAGGCACAAAATATTTTCTGGCTTCATCGCCATCTGCCCACCCCCACCCCCACCCCTATGCCTAAATCCTAGCTCTGCCTCTGCCTGCAGATCTCCGTGCATTGATTGACACCCTGTGTATGCATGATCTTGTCACAACGCGATCCAAACTCCTGCTTCGAGCCTTATACGCATGACGCCTTTCACCGCGGATCCATCTTGATTGACTTGGCATCCCGTTACACAATCAAGCATACCCGTTGCACCATCATATTATTTGTCTAGATATGCCATTATCTGAAGTTTTTGGTTCCAGTCGAATTATAAGCCAATCGACAATATCCCAACTTCATGGTTAGCTTGTGGAAAATACCATCTGTACCATGATGCAACACTTGAATACAAGCAAACCGGTCAGAAAGAAAATTCTTCGGTCAAGTTGCCAACTCATGTCAATCCCCTTTTAGACCCGCGACTCGAGTCTGCAGAATTCCTGGCACACGTGCTAGTGTGCACTTCCCTTGACATCAAAAATACCTTGAGCCGATGCAAACCGTGAAGCACTTGTGTACGTACAAGGTCGCCACAATTAGTTTAGCCCCATATTGTTAGACCTGCGCATGTCGGTTGTCCGTCTGTCGCTGACTGGTCACTGCCCGGACCGAGCCCATTTCGCGGGACGTTGACGCTAGAGGAGCCGTTGCCGAGAGGAAACCCCCTTGTAGGGCAATCTTGGCCTTGCCGTTGTCAATGGTGTCAGAGAAGTCCTCGTCAAGAGTGATGGTCTTGTTAGTGAATGTCTTCACAAAGATCTGCATCTTGAGGTCAAGTCTTGACGAATATCTGCATACCACCATGTTGACGAAATACGGAATGTGGTATAAACTCCTTTTGAATGCTGTAGTCAGCCAGAGTGCTGCCATCCTCAAGCTGCTTGCCAACAAATAGGAAACAACCACTTCTCTTGAGGTAGATTTCTTCTGTTTTGGATCTTGACAAACATCCGTGTGCAGGGGCGAAGCTAGCAATATGGTGTGGTTTGGCCAATGCCATACCTAAGCTGCCGTACAAATACTAATATACTATGTATATATAATAGAGCCAAGCATATTTTTTATGTTTTGGGTTGAGGTGTGCCTCCTCCTGGATTAATTTGGTTGCTGCCGTTGGAGTGATGGGTCATGCCATGGGCTGTCCACATATCGTTAAACTAGGGCACGATCCATCACGATTCACGACTGCTCGGCTGTTCCGCTGACTACTCGCGAAACGGTGAGGCGGCAGGGGAAAGGGGTTTAGAACATCTCCAGCCGCGTTCCCAGGCCCTTCTCAGGCGTTTTTTTACACCGATGCCGGAAAAACATCTCAGTCGCGTCCCCAGGACGCCGAATTACGCCGGCTCGGCCCATTTTTGCGTCCGGCAATTGCAGGCCGACCCGGCGCACTGGGGGGCGCCGACGCAAGGGAAAAAAGCTCCTGGGCCACATTGTCAGGCAAAAAGTCAAGCCACCCGTCCAGATTCGCCTCCGCCCCCCGCACTCGGCCGCCACCCTGGACCATCATGCCGATCCCAGCGCCGTCCACCGCCCACCGCAGCTAGATAGATCATTCCCAGCCGGAAAAAAGAAGAGGTTTCGCCGAGGCAGCCTCTCCGCCGCAGTCCGGGCAACTTTTCCGGTGTTCTGGCCGCGCAGGGCCTGTACACCGGCGGGTTTGCGCCCACCTCGCCCGCAAGGTGTTCCGTGATTTGCCCGGCCCGTCGATGGACTCCAAAGATGAGGAGGAGCTCGCGGCGTTGCTGGAGGAGGAAGCCGAAGCCGACGTCCAGGAGCAGGAGCATCTCATGGTGCTCGCTGCCCTCGCCGGCCTGCTCGCGAGCAGTGAAAAGCTGCGGCGAGGTGGCTCGAGGCCTGGGCGGGTGAAAGCAAAGAACCGGCATCGTCTGGAAGGCTACTGCATACTCTACTCGGACTACTTCGCCGACGCTCCATTGCACGGTGAGAAAACATTTCGGCGCCGTTATCGGATGAGCCGAAAGCTTTTCTTCAGGATTGTGAATTTCATCTGGGAGTTCGACAGCTACTTCAAGTGCAAGATGGATTGCACCAGCACACTTGGATTCACCTCAATCCAGAAGTGCACGACAGCTATGAGGATGCTTGCATATGGAGCTCCCGGTGATTCACTCGTAACAAGAAAATAAAGTTTCTATGATCTGATTGTGGAGATTAATATTTGAGTTATGAGTTTGGCCTTCACTTAAAACAACGTGGAATTGTTTCACAACTCACGCCACCTGGAACAGCACAGCGTAATGGTGTGTCCGAAAGTCGTAACCGTATTTTATTAGATATGGTGCATTCTATGATGTCTCTTACCGATTTACCACTATCGTTTTCGGGTTATGCATTAGAAACAACCGCATTCACGTTAAATAGGGCACCGTGTAAATCCGTTGAGACGACACCGTATGAACTGTGGTTTGGCAAGAAACTTAAGTTGTCGTTTCTTAAAGTTTGGGGATGCGACACTTATGTCAATAGGCTGCAGCGTTATAAGCTCGAACCCAAATCGGAGAAGTGCGTCTTCATAGGATACACTAAGGAAATAATTGGGTACATCTTCTACTACAGATTCAAAGGCAAGATCTTTTTGCCAAGAATATATCCTTTCTAGAGAAGGAGTTTCTCTCGAAAGAAGTGAGTGGGAGTAAAGTAGAACTTGATGAGGTAATTGTACCTTCTCTCGAATAGGAAAGTAGCACATTAGAGAAAACAATTCCCTTGATTCCTACACCAACTAGATAGGAAGCTAATGATAACGATCATGCAAATTTAGATCAAGTTACTACTGGACCTCGTAGGTCGTCCAAAGTACGTTCCACACCAGAGTGGTACGGTAATCCTGTCCTGGAAGTTATGTTATTAAACCATGGCAAACCTACAAACTATGAAGAAGCTATGATGAGCCCAAATTCCGATAAATGGCTTGAGGCTATGGTAAAGCCTGTATTTACAAGAAAGTGAGTGGGAGCTCTATAGCATTTCTGATATTATATGTGGATGGCATATTGTTGATTGGAAATGATATTGAATTTTTGGATAGCATAAAAGGATACTTGAATAAGAATATTTCAATGAAGAACCTCGGTGAAGCTGCTTATATATTGGGCATCAATATCTATAGTGATAGATCGAGACGCTTGATAGGACTTTCACAAAGCACATACCTTGATAGAGTTTTGAAGAAGTTCAAAATGGATCAGTCAAATAAAGGGTTCTTGCCTATGTTACAAGGTGTGAAATTGAGTCAGACTCAAAGCCCGACCACTACAAAAGATAGAGAGAAAATGAAAGTCATTCCCTATACCTCAGCCATAGGTTCTATCATGTATGCTATGCAGTGTACCAGACCTGATGTGTGCCTTGCATAAGTTTGGCAGGGAGGTACCAAAGTAATACAGGAGTGGATGACTGGACAGCGGTCAAGAACATCCTGAAGTACCTGAAAAGAACCAAGGATATGTTTCTCGTTGATGCAGGTGACGAAGAGTGCGTCGTAAATGGTTACGTCAATGCTTGCTTCAACACTGATCCAGATGACTCTAAGTCACGGACCGCATACGTATTTATATTGAATGGTGGAGCTGTCAGTTGTTGAAGTTTCAAGCAGAGCGTCGTGGCGGGATCTACGTGTGAAACGGAGTACATAGCTGCTTCGGAAGCAGCACTTGAAGGAGTCTAGATGAAGGAGTTCATATCCGATCTGAGTGTAATACCCAGTACATCGGGTCCAATGAAATTTTTTTTGTGACAACATTGGAGAAATTGCCTTAGCGAAGCAATCCAGGTTTCACAAGAGAACCAAACACATCAAGAGACGCTTCAACTCCATTCATAAGAATGTCAAGGATGGAGACATAGAAGTTTGAAAAATACATGCGGATCTAAATATAGCAGACCCGTTGACTAAGCCTCTTCCACGAGCAAAACATGATCAACACCAAGACTCCATGGGTGTTAGATTCATTACAATGTAATCTAGATTATTGACTCTAGTGCAAGTGGGAAACTAAAGGAAATATGCCTAGAGGCAATAATAAAGTTGTTATTTTATATTTCCTTATTCATGGTAAATGTTTATTATCCATGCTAGAATTGTATTGATCGGAAACTTAAATACATGTGTGGATACATAAACATATACCGTGTCCCTAGTAAGACTCTACTAGACTAGATCGTTGATAAAAAATGGTTAAGGTTTCCTGACTATAGACATGAGTTGTCATTTGATAACGGGATCACATCATTAGGAGAATGCTGTGTTTGACAAGACCCATCTATTAGCTTAGCATATGATCAATCAGTTTATTGCTATTGCTTTCTTGAATGTCAAATACATGTTCCTTCGACCATGAGATCATGCAACTCCCGGATACCTGAGCAATACCTTGTGTGCTATCAAACGTCACAACATAACTGGGTCATCATAAAGATGCCCTACAGGTATTTCCAAAGGTCTCTGTTGAGTTGGCATGGATCGAGATTGGAGTATCGGAGAGGTATCTCTGGGCCCTCTCGATAATACACATCATAATAAGCTTGCAAGCAAAATGACTAAGGAGTTAGTTACGAGATGATGTATTATGGAACGAGTAAAGAGACTTGCCAGTAATGAGATTGAATTAGGTATGGAGATACCGACAATCGAATCTCAGTCAAGTAACATACCGACAGACAAAGGAAATTACGTATGTTGTCATTACGGTTTGACCGATAAAGATCTTCGTAGAATATGTAGGAACCAATATGGGCATCCAGGTTCCGCTATTGGTTATTGGCCGGAGAGGTGTCTCGGTCGTGTCTACATAGTTCTCGAACCCGTAGGGTTTGCACGCTTAACGTTCGTTGACGATATAATGTTATATGAGTTACATGATTTGGTGACCGAATGTTGTTCAAAGTCCTGGATGAGATCACAGACATGACAAGGAGCTCTGGAATGGTCCGGAGGTAAAGATTGATATATAGGACGATGATATTTGGACACCGGAAGAGTTCCGGGAGGTACCGGGTAGTCATCGGATCACCGGACGGGGTTCCGGGAAGCCCTGGGGATAATGGACATATTGGGCCAATAGAGGGGAGCACATCAGCCCACAAGGGGCTGGTGCAGCCCCCAATGGCAGCCAACCTATGGGAGAAAGGAAGGATGGGGATTTGGCCTACCCCTTCCTTCCCTCTCCCCCTTTCCTTCCCCTCCGGCATAAACATGGAAGGGGTGGGGGGAGGCTAGGGGCAGAAGCCCAACTGGGATTCGAACCCACTTGGTGCGCCTCCTGGCTGCCTCCCCTCTCCCCCACCTATATATATGTGGGAGGGGGCGCCACACATAACAATGACAACCTCTTAGCCGTGTGCGGAGCCCCTATCCACAGTTTCATCCCTCGGTCATCTTTTCAGAGTGCTTAGGCGAAGCCCTGTGGAGATAGCATCACCACCACCGTCACCACGCCATCGTGCTGCTGAAACTCATCTACTATGTCACCCGTCTTGCTGGATCAAGAAGGCGAGGACGTCACCGAGCTGAACGTGTGCTGAACGCGGAGGTGTCGTACGTTCGTTACTTGGTCGGTTGGATCGCAAAGAAGTTTGACTACATCAACCGTGTTACTAAACGCTTCCGCTTACGGTCTACAATGGTACGTAGACACACCCTCCCCTCTCCTTGCTATGCATATTCACGGATAGATCTTGTGTGAGCGTAGATTTTTTTCCATGCAACGTTCCCAACAGGCCATGGCTCAAGAGGTCGGACCCTGCGAGGCCGTGGAGTGAGTTCGACATTCAGGTGCCTTGTGACTCCATGGACTTATTCAGAGCGGCCACCCACTCGATCGTGGGCAACGGAAATACGACCCTCTTCTCGGAAGACTGATGGGTCGAGGGCCTTAGGGTGGAAGAGATAGCACCTAGCCTCTATGGCCCGGTGAGGCAAAACATGAGAGCCACTAGAACGGTCTCCCAAGGAATGACGAATGCAGCCTGGGCCACGGATATCAGACCTGAGCTCTCACCACAATTGCTACAGGAATACTTACTACTGTGGGAGCGGATAGCGGGGATCCAACTGGATCAAGACAGAGATGACTCGGTGCACTGGGCATGGGAAGCAAATGGAACTTTCTCAACCCAATTGGCATACAATGCAAGGTTTTGGGGCCGGCAGATCACACCGGCAGCACAATTCACGTGGAAGCCCAGGGCGCCGCTGAGAAGCAGGTTTTTTGCATGGCTCGCCCTACGTAACAGATGCTGGACTTCTGACAGATTACCACGACGTGGACTAGACCACCAGCAAGCCTGCCCGTTAAGCGACCAAGCGGAGGAGACCGTAGATCACATCCTCGCCCAATGTGTCTTTGCAAGAGAGGTATGGACCCGGACATGCACGGCGATGAACAAACAAGAGTGGATACCAATTGCAGATACAAGGCTTATAGAGTGGTGCCCAAGTAAGGGTGGAAACAATGGAGACGGAAAAGATGTTCATGTTCTCGTCTTACTTGTGATGTGGGAATTATGAAAGCATCGAAATGCGATCGTGTTTGATGGTGCAACATCATTGGTGGAAGAGGTACTCTCCGCAAAATCGAGGCCGAGGATAGATCATGGAAAACAACAGGCATCATCAAGGCGGATGGGGAGAGTCTCTTTAGAGCTCTAACGGTGGGTAGTGATGCGAGAAGTTAGCAGCGTGTATACTGGATGCGTGGAGTTGGGTGTATATATGTATATGTAAACCCAAAATGAAGGGGCTCTCTACCCCTCTCTCTCTCTCTTCTATAATAAGTACGCGTACTCATGCATATTTGAAAAAAAGAAAGAAATGAAAAAGAGATCTTTTATCAGATCGGAAGAGATTTTGGTGCGTACCGAGCGCGCTGGCCAAAAGAGTCTTTTGGCATTGCTAGTGACTCGGCGCCCCAGCTGCAGTGTAGGCTCGCCAAAAGATCAGCCCCACAGCGGTTGCACTGGATAAGATCGACACTAATCTTATCGAAAACGAAAAGGCCGAACAAAACTATCCGCCCCCGCTTCTGGAAACTGCGACCCAAGAACCAACCCCCTCCCTCCAAGCAGCCGCAACGCTCAGCAGAACGCAAACACGCCATCACCGCCGTCACACCAAACGCAACAAAGCAGAGCAGACAGCAGAGGGTGGTCGACATCGGATCGGCATGATCCTCGTGGCGGTCATGGCGGAGCTGCTGGAGGAGTACACGGCGGCGGTGGCGCGCGCCCTGGAGCGGCTGCTGTCCGCGGCGCCGCTGCGCATCCTGCCGCGCCGCGTGCGGTTCGTCGTCCTCCGCACCCTCCCCTTCGCCTCCCCCTCGCCGCCCGTGCCGCCGCCGCCCCCGCACGCCGTCCCCGTTCTGCTCGCGCGCTGATCATGGGCGGATCGAGCTCAGCTCATGCTCTGGACTCAAGTGAGGCTGCTTCTTGTACATACTCCGGTCCGGTTACCGGCCCAATAACTCGGTCAGCATGTACTCTGCTTGAGATGTTGCTTGCCTGTTGTTTGACCTTGCGGACTAGTCAGTCATGGCTCAACTGGTGATGAGATATGTAAATTTCTGTATATATATGCCAGCTTGTCACTTTCAGATGTAGTATTTCGATTCGCAAATTGTTGACTTGGAACAAAAATTCTCAAAGAGTCGATCAACTGCTAGTCTGCGTACAAACACTGTACAGGCAACCCGCAAAACCGTCGGGTAAAAACCGTATTACGCCGATTAAAGGGGATTGTGAGGATTAAATCCCCTGCAAGTTAAATTCCTCCCCAATCCTTTTCAAGCTCCAATCCCCTTGGGAAAAGATTGAATTAAGGCAAGTGTTTGGAAATAAATAAATAACCATGAGTTTGTATAAATAAATAAAATAATTGTACCATTGATAAGCCCGGTACGAGTACGGGAGGCAATACACATACCGTGTATCCGCATATCTATATGTTAGAAGGGAGAGAGAGGATTGGTGGAATAGTTGTTGTATTGCTTGAGCCTCGTTGGCATATATATAGGAGTACATGATCTACTTGGAGTACAAGCCAAGCCAGAATATTTCCTAGTCTAACCTATGTTTCCTAATACAATCACATTATTCAACATCCCCCCGCAGTCACAACGGTAGCAATGCAGACCGTGAGACTGAAGAAGAATTTGAAGGCAAGCCGACGGACACCCTCCAAAGTCGTAACGGTCGACGCATCACGGAGTCGTGGCTAGAGTGGAAACCAATGAGGTTGCTCAAGCAGGCGGTAGCCCTTTGTGCCGTTTGTCGATGTAGCCGAGAGCGTGGGTGGTGGAGTCGTGGTCGAGGTAGCCGTGCGAAGAATGCCGCGGTCGATGTCGAGTCGGGGTGGCCGGTGTCGAGGAAGTCACCGTGGAGCCGCAGGCGCAAGAGGGCGCCGAGTTAGCATGGGCACATTGGTGTCGAAGTAGGGGTGCGTCGGGAAGAAAATGTTGTTGACGACACGTCGCAGCGGGTTTGCCAAGCCCGGGGACACATCGTGGACGAAGGCACGCACCGGTGTTGCCAGCACCAGGCATGCGTAGACGGACGAAGACGAAGTTGACGAAGCACCGACCAGGCTTGCCAGGACCGGGGACACGCCGTGGATGAAGGCACGCATCGGTGTTGCCAGCACCGGACATGCGTAGACGAGGGACCTGCACGAGCTGTACGCCATGTCGGAGAAGTCAGAGGGGCCAGCAGAGAAGAACTCGACGACGATTGCGGCGTCCATCGGCACGGGGCCGATGTCACCAATGGTGGTCGGAGTAGACGAAGTGGTTGGGGTAGATGACGACGACGCTGGTGATGGGCTGGTGCTTGGACGAAGACGAAGGGGTTGGACGGGCGGCGGCAGCGGCGGCTACGAACGTAGCGGCGGCGGCAACCAAAGAAGAGCGGCGGCGGCGGCCTGACGGCGGCGGCGGCGGCGGCTAGGTTAAGAGTGCGGCGGCGGTGCTCGAAGTAGGCGAAGAACCCTGAAAGCGTGACGAAGACCGGCGCGGACGGTGGCGTTCCCGCGCCAAGGAAGACGGCGCGGCGCATACCACGGGAGGTCGACGCGTGGTGACGGCGGAGCAGGCCGCGAGCCGCGGCGCTACGGCCCGAAGGGGCGACGCAGCGGCGGCAGGCGGGTCGGGTCGACGGTGGGAAGACCTCTGGGCGGCGACGGGGACCGCGGGCCGTGACGCTGCGGCCTGAAGGGGCGACACAACGGCGGTTCGCGAGTCGGTGCAACCTCGGGGTGGCGGCGGGGACCACGTATTGCGACACTATGGCCTGAAGGGGCGACGCAGCGGCGATGCACGAGTCGATGCAGCCGCGAGGAGAACCACGGGGCGGTGGTGCTGCGGCCCGACGGGGCGACGCAGCGGCAGCCCGATGCTCGATCGGTGGAGAGGCACACTGAACTTAGGGACGGTCTTCACAGGACCTGCGGAGGCGCGCGTAACCGAAGGGCCAGGTCGGTTGCGCGGCGTAGATGAGGCGGATCGTGGCGGCGAGCGGGTTATCAAGCCGATCACGCGCGAGGTCAGGGACGCCGCTCGATGGAGGCATGGTGACGGCGGAGTCCGAGATGAAGCCAACGACGACGGACGGCGTGGGACATCGTGCGGACGAGCTTGTCAGCACCGGCACCCGGGCTGCCAAAGCAACGCCGGTGCCCGGGAAGCGAGGCCCGAGCGACCAACGGAGCAGCGGCGCCCGAGTTGAGGTAGCCGACGAGCCTGACGCAGCCGTCCCGACGCAGCCGAGGACGAGGCCGGCAAGGTAGACTGCCGGGCCACCGTGTAGACACGGCGGAGGCAGGTGATGTGGATCGATGGGCGGGCCGGCGCGCGAGTGACGGCTATGATTGGTCGTCGCATAGCGCGAGGCCACCGGGTCAGGGCGATGCAGGTGTCCCGGTCGGAGCAGGGCGGTGACGGCCGGCGCAGGGCGACGGGCGGACCGGCGCGCGGACGGCGGCTGGCCCTGACGGGCCGCCTCGGCGCGCGTGGCCGCCGGGTCGGAGGAGAGGCCCGCTGGTCACACAAGGGCGGAGTAGAGGCGCTCGGGGTCAACGGCGGCGGTGGACGACGCAAACCGATCAAGAATAGACCGGAAAACCAAAAAGAAACCGCGCGATCAAGATGACCGGCGGGAGAGAAAACCCCGGAGCAAGGCTCGGGGAAAAGACTTTCTAGGGCAGCAGGTCAACACGACTAGCGGACGAACCCTAGGTACGGGCGACGCGGTCCCTGGCGGCGGTCATGGAGGCCGACCGCCCCAGGGGCGGCGCTCGGGTGCGGAAGGGGCGGTGGCTAGGGTTTAGGATCGACTTGCGATAGATACCATGTTAGAAGAGAGAGAGGATTGGTGGAATAGTTATTGTATTGCTTGAGCCTCGTGGGCATATATATAGGAGTACATGATCTACTTGGAGTACAAGCCAAGCCAGAATATTTCCTAGTCTAACCTATGTTTCCTAATACAATCACATTACTCAACACTATATACTAATTTCTTCTAACAGATAGGTCCCTTGTTCGTGTATCGTTCTTTTTCTTCCTATCAAAGAAAGAGGCGACCTCGCCCCTGCACCGGCAGGGAGTTCCTCCGGCAGCTCCCCTCCACCGACGACCTCTGGATTTGGCACTCCTCCTTTGGTATGCCAGGAACTTACAATGACATCAACGTCCTGCAGTGCTCGAATGCCTTTGCCAAACTTGTTGAAGGTCATACTTCTCCGGTGAACTTCGAGGTTACTAGGCACAACTACAATAAGGGATACTATCTAGTAGATGGCATCTATCCAAGATGGTCAACATTTGTGAAGACTGTCTCAAACCCTGTGCTAGGAGGCAAGAACTCCTACTTTGCTAAGTCAGGAGGCTTGCAGGAAGGATGTCGAGCGGGCATTTGGTGTGCTTCAATCTCGATTTGCTGTTGTCCGGTATCCCGCTCTGACCTGGTCGAAATCTCAGATGTGGGAGGTGATGAATTGTTGTGTCATCTTTCACAACATGATCATTGAGAGCGAACAGGATGAGACAGTGTTTGACACTAAACCATATTTCAGGCAGAGTCCTCTTGCGGCTGTTGATCACCAGGTACCGGCAGCGTGGGCTGTCTTCCTCAATATGCGTCAGGAGATCTGAGACCCACAGGTGCATCAAGAACTGCAGCACGATCTAGTGGAGCACCTATGAAGGTTCAAGGGCAACGCCTAGTTCAATGTGTTTAATTTTGTATTTGAATTATGAGCTTGCTTCGTTGAACTATTTGATTTTTATTGATTTCTATGATGAACTATGTGATAAAAATTAGTTTTTGTTGAATTTGTGCCAAAGTGTATTGAATTTGAGTTGGAACTCGACGGCGGGGGAGGGGGGGGGGGGGGAACTTGGGTGTGGCTGGGAACCATAGCCCCTCACGCTGAAAATAGCGCCGGTAAGCTCTGAAGAGGCGCTATTTTCCGCCTAAAAACACCCTTGTGGGGTCGAAACGGTTGAAGATGCTCAACCAGCTCAGTTCGTGCCCTAATCTTGTTAGTTGGTGACAGACATGTTTACTGTATCAAGATTGGCGTGTCTTCGCCAATAGGTCATCGATTGTCGTGAAAATTGGCGTGTGTCTTGGCTAGACTGTCCATTCACCCTTTTTCAAACTTGTTCAGAAACTCAAACTTTTTTGGTCAGTTTAAATAATGTTCGCGCTTTCAAAAACTGTTCCTATTTTCCAAAAAATAGTGCACAAATCAAGTATGTTTAGGGAAATTCAAAAAAAAGTTCCATTTTTTTTGTAATTTTCTGACTTTTCGAAATTCCAAATTTTTTATATTTTTATTTTTCTTTTGAAATTTTAAAAATTGTTTGTGTTCAGAATTATGTTCTCAATTTTGAAAAAATGTTTGAGTTTTGACATGCTGAGGAAATTTGGAAGACACAAACATTTTTTTAAATGCTAATATTTTTAAGTTTTTGAATTTTGTTAAAAAGCGAACACTTTTTTGAAATTTTGAACAAATCCCTGTGCGTGGCATCGTCTATTGGAGGAGCTCCTAGTCACCGCTTTAAGCGCCGGTTAGGAAACTGCGGTCGTGCGCATGCCAGCAGGCCGTAGCCAAATATTGCGCAAGCTCGCTCGCCCGCTTAGCAGCTTCGCACCCTCGTTCGCTTTGCCCATTAGCTTTGAAAAAGGTTAATGAATTTGAAAAGTTAAGATGTTGGAAATATAGTTCACGAATTTTAAAATTATTCTTGAGTTAAACTTTAAAAAGTTAATAAATTTAAAGAAAGTTCATAAGTTTGAAAAACAATTGTGAAACTAAAAATTGCTATGAGTTTAAATTTTAAAAATACTATGAACTTGGAAAAAGTTCAGGAATTTGAAAAAATTTCACAAGTTAAAATTTTAAAAGATTAATAAATTTTAATAAAGTTCTCGTTTAGAAAACTTTCACAAATCTGGAAATGTTTGCGTATTTTGAAAAATGTTTCACGAATTTTTAAGAAGTTCACAAAGAAACGTTAAAATAAGAAAGGGAAAATAAAAATAAAACGGTATTGGAAAAAGAAGGAGCAAAAACCAAGCGGAAACCATGGATAAAAAAACCAAAAGAAAAATAGCATGGAAACACCATGCAGATCTGAACCGGAAATGTGGACAGCAATAAGTAAAAGAAGTGGTAGTGTGCATAACAGGTTATGTATCCAGTACAAGAATCTGTGCAATCCAAGCCTTCCGGGACATCATCCACCCGCAACTGCTTTCTCTCCTTTGTTAGGAAATAAGCTGGTAACTGTGTTAGGAAATAAGCTGAAGGTATTTGGTTCGAATCTCGGGTTGCGCAATATCCTTTGAACCTAAAAAAAAGAAAAAAAAAGTAAATGGGCCAAGCCCAGGACAAAGCCTATAATAACCAACTCCTATACGGCATTTATACGTTTTTTTGGGGGTGGGGTGGTGGTGGTGGGGGGGGGGGGGGGGGGGGGGGGGGGGGGGGGAGTGTACCGAAGAAGAGCTCATAGTATAAACGGTTCACGATTTCTGTCGACAACTATCTCTGATGGTTGTAGGACGAGGGGCCTCCATAGGAACTCCTCCGAAGATTAACTCGATAACTTTATCAGACTTTTTACAGAGCCTGCTCATATCCTCTGTTCAACAATCGTTTTAAGTGGTCTACCTCCGACAGTGAACTGTACTCTGCCTATCCAGCCTATGATGCCAAGCTCTTTGTAGAAATCCCCAATCCTACCTTGAAACGGTGTGGGAAATCTAACCTAATAAGGCAAAGATCAAGTTCTATATTTGGCTGCTTTTACAAAACAGACTCCGACTGCTAGTTTTTGTTTTTCCTAACCGCATTCACACCCCCTTTACATTAATTTCCTAATAGAAATATCCAGTACAATAGTCGCACATAACAGCAGACTCTGATTGCTACTACAACCTCCAGTTTAGCCTACCAAAACGTATTATTTTTTGGAATGAAGGTGGTACTCCCTCCGTCCGGAAATACTTGTCATCAATTTGAATAAAAGGGGATGTATCTAGATGTATTTTAGTTCTAGATACGTCCCTTTTTGTCCATTTTAATGACAAGTATTTTCGGACGGAGGGAGTAGTTGATAGGCTGCTTCCTCCGAATTCGCCCGGAATCAGCTGCCCACCTGATCCCTTCTGTGATCATGTATAGTAGTCAATGAAAATGCATAACACCCGCTAGTTGCAGTAAAACTAGAAAAAAATGACGGAAACTTCAATACACCAGAAAAATAGTACTCCCTCTATCCGGAAATACTTGTCGGAGAAATAGATGTATCTAGACGTATTTTAATTCTAGATACATTCATTTTTATGCATTTCTTCGACAAGTATTTTCGGACGGAGGGAGTAGTAGTACTCTGCTGATTTGGAAAGAACATGAGCTGCACGTTTACAGTATCCAACATCTGGATATCACACATTTACAGTATGTGTGTACTAATGCACTACTGGATGCACTTGCATTTATAAAAATATAGTAGCAGTACTAATGCCTGTATATCCAACATTTGGATTCCCACATCGGTATCCATCTCAGACATTCAATGCAAGCTCGAAGGAACATCTATAAATAGCAGGCTGATGAGTTCACATCGACCCCATCCCATCACATCGAAAACAAAAGCAAAGCGAAGCCTAATCGTGTTCGTGTTGGCCATGGGGTTCAACAGAGCACAGTTGTTTGGTGCCTTCGCCCTGGGCTTGCTCATCATGATCCACAGTAAGTTCAGAGACCAGCGCCACACAACATGCCCATCCTGTTAAAAAGATGCATCCACTCTTGTGCTAGAAACAAAAATCTAATTCTGTGGTGCACGTGTGGAGGCGGTTCATCCCCGTCCCCGGATATGCCATTCCCCTAGCCATCTTTATAGTGGCTCATGCAACAACAGGAAATGCACGGAGACGTGCCACCACGAGCACTTCACCGGCGGCTACTGCACACGTAGAGGGGTTGTTAAAGAACTTCACTGTCAATGTACCATGAGATGCAGCAAGCATAGTCCTCCACCGCCGTCGGAAGTGCCGCCACCGCCGCCGTCCAAAGTGCCACCACCACCAAATGTCATGCCGGCGAGAAAAATCTCTGGAGGCATGAACTACTGACTGAAACCATCATTTTCTTGTCTCCATGGAAATGTTCAATTTGTAAGGAACTAAACATGCATGATCGATCGCATGAAAATAATTTGAAATGTCGAAACAGGAATAAGAAACTCTTTAATTTGAGACTCTGCCTGACAGAATTGTGGTCGGTTTTACTTAGTCTCCATTGCCATGATTTCATATCAGGCACACTCATGTCCTATCATATATCATATCAAATACATAACCATGGCATATTAAAGTGATCCGATATTTGTCTTCAAGGCGATTGAGCATTGAGCTCAACTCGACACCGACTTGAAAAGAAATAATATAATTTTGCATACCTTTTATAGCCCAGTCAAAAGAGGAGGTAAGAATTCTAAAAAAAAGAGAAGGTAAGAGGGACGATGTTAAAATTATTCACCTCAATATAGTTCAAATGAACATAGTTAGCATCTTAGTTGCAAAAAAAAACTAGAATAAGAGAAATTCATATCTCAACCCCGAACTCTAAGGCCAGTTTAATTTGACCCGAACAACAGAACCGGTTAAAACACAACGCCCTAGAAGTGTAGCACACTGTAGCATGGTAGCAGCCAAATTAGCATTGTTGGCCCAGGTAGCAGCCAAATCGTTTTCTTCCTCGTTTTCCCCCTGGGTTGTACGCAAATAGACTCTCATAGTGTCATGCACCATATATAAATGCATATCGGAGCATACATACTAAATGTTTTCTGCAAAACATATTTGTATGCATTGGATACAATTGCATTAAGCCGAAATCACTAGTTAAAGAGCACTCTTTGCAAAGACCACCCACATCTCTCCAGGTTGCCACAAGCGTCGCACTGGCCACTTGCCGCAACCTTAGAGGTTCTCTTTTCTTTTGTAGATTTGTTTTTCAAAATGTTTATCTCTCAAACCGCGAGTCCAAATCTTGTTTCACTGTTGGATTCGTCGTGTTAGGATCTTCAAAATAAGATCCCATGTTGATAGGTTTCGACGAACGTTTTTTCACGAAAAAACCGGTAGAAAAAACCCGAATAGGGATTACATTTTTCCCTTTCCGAAAGGCACGGCCGTGCCCCTCGTGGAAGCAGATCCGTGCCTTCACAAGAAGTAAATCCACGCCTCTCGTGATAGGAAGAAAAAGAAAACGCGTTTTTTATCCCTTTTGCGAGAGGCACTCGCATAAGCAAATCCGTGCCTCCACGAGAAGTAAATATCTGCCTCTTGCGGAAGGAAAAAAAGAAGAAAACACATTTTTTTTCCTTTCCTAGAGGCACGGCCATACCTCTCGCAGAAGCAAATCCGTGCCTCCACAAAAAGTAAATCCGTATCTCTCGTGGTAAAAAAAAAATGGAAAACACGTTTTCCCCTTTTACAAGAGGCACCTCGCGAAAAAACACATTTTTTCCTTTTCGAGAGGCACAACCGTACCTCTCGCGAAAGCAAATCTGTGCCTCCATGAGAAGTAAATCCGTGCCTTTTGTAGTAGGAAAAAAACATGTATTTTTTCCTTGCCTCCACGAGAAGTAAATTCTTGCCTCTCCCCCCCCCCCCAAAAAAAAAGAAAACACATTTTTGCATCAATTTTTTTGTTGTCCAAAATCTAAAAAAAGTCCAGGGAAAAACAAAAAAGCCGAAAAAAATCATCTAAAAGCCGAAAACGGGTGCAGAATTTTTTTTTAAAAAACCGAAGAAAACGCCCAGAGCATGACACGTGGCGGGCGATGAGAGGGCTTCAAGTGCGCTAATTTTTTTTTGCGAAAAAGGAGCACTCATTGATTAGATGGGGGGGGGGGGGGGGGGGGAGGGATGAGTAAGCGAACGAGATAGAAATACCCGTATCCAACATTTGGATATCACACATTTACAGTATGTGTGTACTGATGCACTTGCATTTATACGTACTAATGCCTGTATACCCACCATTTGGATTCCCACATCGATATCCATCTCACACATTCAATGTAAGCTCGAAGCTATAAATATCAGGCGGATGAGTTCACATCGATCCCATCACAAGCAAAGCAAAGCGAAGCCTAATCGTGTTCGTGTTGGCCATGGGGTTCAACAGAGCACAGTTGTTTGCTGCCTTCGCCCTGGGGTTGCTCATCATGTCCCACAGTAAGTTCAAATACTATCGCCACACCACAAGCCCACCCTGTTGCTACTTGAAAAGGTCCATCCATTCTTGTGATGAAAACAAAAATCTAATTCTGTGGTGCAGGTGTGGAGGCGGTTCGTCCCCGTCCCCGGATATGCCATTCCCCAAGCCATCTTTATCATGGCTCATGCAACAACAGGAAATGCGTGGAGGTGTGCCACCACGAGCACTTCACCGGCGGCTACTGCTCACGTAAAGGGGTTGTTAAAAGACTTCATTGTGAATGTACCATAAAATGCGGCCATTATAGTCCTCCACCGCCGTCAGAAGTGCCGGAGCCGCCGCCGTATGAACGGCCGCCACCACCACCAAGAGTCATGTAGGGGAGAAAAGTTTATGGAGCCATGAACCACTGATTGAAAGGATAATATTTGCGTATTCATGGAAATGTTCGATTTGTAAGGAACTACACATGCATCATTGATATCATGAAAATAATTTGTAGTGCCGTCAATAATAAGAAAAACCTTTTTAATTTGAGACTTGCCTTAGGGACTTGTGGTCGGTATTACTAAACCATCTCCGTTGCCATGATTTCATTTCTCATATTACGCACACTCATGTGCTATCATATATCATATCAAGCCCCCAATTGTCAGCGCTTGGTCATCCTTGAGCACGTGACCATCGACCTCCCCCACAAACGTTTCGGCAACCATCAGCATGTTGACGTCCTGCATAGCATGTTGGTCATCCATATTTGTGAATGCTTGGTCGCCCATGCCGCAAGCGCTTGGTGACCGTTGTCCATGTTGGCTAACGCTGGTCGACCATGTCGCTGAGAGCTTGCTAGCAGTCGCCAACGTCACCGAGAGCCTGCTGACCGTCCTCGGCCGCGAGTGATTTTGAATTTATTTGGCGCGATTAATTGCCTACCAAATTAATTAACTGGCTGTCTAATTAAAAAACCTATTCCAAATTATATGCATGCTTTATTAATTGCCTGCCTAATTAATTAATTTCATTAATAGCTCAATTTTAAATTGATTTGACGCAAAAAATCCTTATTAATGGACTCTCCTAATTAATTGCACAAGTAATTAATTGTTTAGATAAATAATCGTAGTAATGACTTGGTTTCAATGCTTGATTTAAAAATTATTTTCACATTAATGACTGTGTGCGAACAACTACATACACATACACCTTTAATAGTAGAGATTTGATATTTGTCTTCGAGGCGCGTGATCCAATTGAGCTCGACTCGACACTCACCTCAAAAGAAATAAGGTAATTGTGAATACCTTTTATAGCTCGGTCATAAAAGAGCCGAAATTAACTAAGACTAGTTTGCTAAATTTTGACTCTCCACATAGTTCGAATGAACATAGTTGGCGTGTTAGTTGCAATATCAAGAATGGAACTAGAATCATTTGTTTAACCTATTTTGAAAATTAACTTGATACTTTAGAAAAATACTCTGTGGCAAGCGTGCCTATATTAAGATGTAGGAAAACATATAAAGATGAGTACAAACTGGACGGCCCTTCCAACTAAACATCGACGGTGACTTTTGTGTCTGCCATTGTGGCCATCTGATGTCATGCTCCACCATCGCTGAAGTAAACACCGGAGAAGAATGACGCGGCTGACCATCATCCCATGAACAAGAAACACCATCACCTGATGGTTTTCGAAAAAGGGTTTCCCCCCGCTTTGTATATAAAGCAACCAACCAAAACATCCAACGATAGGTGTTGGGGCGGAAGCAGCACAGTCACGCCCAAAAAAAAATACAAGAGAAACAAACGCCGACAACGGCGGATCGACAAAGAAACAAAGAAGCCTCGTGGCCGCTGCACCCACCGGGGATCTCCCACCAGACTCCGAGCCTCCGAAGCACCGGTACCAATCAACACCTCCAAGAAGGGACGCGACGAAGACGACGCTGCTGCCAAGGGTTTCCCCCAGTACACAGTGAGGAAAGAGGAAGGGTAGCTCCGACGCCCTCCAGGAAGGTCTGGCGGCACCCACAAGCGCCACCGCGTCGATGTCGGCCAAGCCAATCGAGATTTCTCTCGATCCCAACCTCCAACTCAGGCACTCCGAAGCTCGCCGCCAAACAGACCCTCACCCTGCGCCACCCGGACACGAAGCGTTCAACGCTGTCTCACCACGACACTGTGAAGCATGGTCGGCACGATGAAGAAGAGGAGCCGGGACAAGGCAGCAGCACCGTCGGCACGCGGGAGGGCCCCACCTCCACCGCCGAAGACGGTAGCTGACTGGACGCAATGGCAGGAACACACCAGGCCCGTGGCCGCACAGGCCCGGCCGGGAACGCAGGCCCGTAAAGTTCCCGCCTTCGCGCTGCAGCCGGCACGCCGTCAGCTCCGCCGCCCCTGTCCAAGCCGCTTCCCTTCCTCCCCACGCCGAAAGCCGCCAAGGGAGGCACCACCACCACGCGCACCGCCGGCCACCATCACCAGGTCGCCGAACCGCCACCGGCCGAGCCGCACCACCGCCGCACGCCCACGACGGAGAGGAACCACCGCAGCCGCCAGCAGCCCGAAGCCGGACCCCAGCCGCCGCCCACGCCGCCCGCGGCCCCCGCCGCCTGCCGGGCAGAACCGGCCGCCGCGGCGAGGCGCGCTCCACCGCGCAGCCGGCCACGCCGCACCACGTGCCGTCGGAGGGCCGCGCGCCACCGCGCCGCGGTGCCCCGCGCCCGCATCGTGCCCGCCCGCGAAGGAGGGACCCGCGTCGCCCCAACACGCGGAGGAGGAAGAGCAGGGCCCCGCCGCCGCCGCCGCCGGTCAGGCCAAGCCCGGCCGCGCCCCCTGGCGGCGGCGAGGGAGGAGGGAGGAGGAGGGGAGACCGGCGGCGGAGGGATCTAGGCGCCCGCCCCGGCCGCGTACCTCTGATGGTTTTACTCTGTAGTAGCCGCGTACCTCTGAAGACAAGATCAAAGTCTTCGGCGAACCTACAAGGCCGAGGACACGCTCTAGGCCACCGTCGGACGTGGCCAAGGAAGACATCCAAATCTGCTCGCCACACACCCAAATTTACCATTGACTGCATTATAGATACTCCCTCGTATTAACATATAAGATGTTCTTTGACAATAGGAGTATGTCGGTACAGATACGTCGTAGAAAAATAGAGATGCAACTAAATACGGTGCAATTGAAGGCGCGTGACCCAGATCACGATGAGACTGGTCGGTACAGATAGTGGCACCTATGTAGCTCGGTCTCCACTAGGAACTTTTTCTAGATTACAAAAGTTAAACTTGAGTTAAACTGTGCTGACAATGGATAGTAAATAGTGGGGTCTCCTAGAGAGTTGATCTTCATTTACCGGAGCCCATATTAGCCAACCATCTCTTAGTCGGCATACTCCTTGGCATATTCATATTCAAGTGTCAAGTTCTTCAGATAAGTTCACAGAACTGGCGTCCTTACAATTTTCCTCTCCCGAGGAAGATCCTTGTTCTCGATTAGATGAACGAAACCACGAGAAGATTGTTTGGTTGAAGAATTTGGGGACGGCGTACTTGATGAAATGAACATCTTCCCAGTTGCTTTTACTGAGACATATTGAGCCACTAAACCAACCACTGGGAGTATTAATTAGAAAATAGGAACATCTTCATTACAATCGCGCAAGGTCAGGCTCAACAGGCAGGTCAGCGTTGTGCCTTGCATTAGAGCATCTCCAGCCGCGCCCCAAACAGCCCCCCCTCGCGACTTTTTGGGCGCCGGCGTCGAAAAACATTCCAGTCGCGCCCCCAAGACGCCGAAATCCGCCGGCTCGATCCGTTTTTGAGCCCGGCGATCCCAGGCCGATTGCTCGGGGGCTCCGGCTGAAGGAAAAAACACGCCTGGGCCACACTGTCAGGTGAAAAGTCAAGGAAATCGTCCAGGTTCGCCCCCACCCCCACGCGCTCGGCCACCACCCTTGCCGACCCCGGCGCCGCCCACCGCCTAGCACCGCTAGATAGGCCATTCCCCGCGGGAAAGGAGAGAAGGTTTCGCCGCGGCAACCTTGTCACCACCTTCCGGGCGAGTTTTCCAGTGCCCAGGCCGCGCAGGGCGGCATACAGGCGGCTGTGCGCCTACCAGACCCGCCAGGTGTTCGGCGATTTCTGCCCGGCCCGGCGATGGACTCGGACGACGAGGAGGCGCTCGCGGCGTTCCTGGAGGAGGAAGCCGAAGCCGACGTCCAGGAGGAGGAGCATCTCATGGTCCTGCCGCCCTCGCCAGCCTGCTCACGAGCAATGAAAAGCAACGGCGAGGTGGCTCGGCGCTGGGGTGGGTGATAGCAAAGAACCGACATCGTCTGGAAGGCTACTGCATGCTCTACTCCGACTACTTCGCCAACGTTCCATTGCACGGCGAGAAAACATTTCGGCGTAGTTATCTGATGAGCTGAAAACTTTTTCTCAGGATCGCGAATTCCATCCGGGAGTTCGACAGTTACTCCAAGTGCAAGAAGGATTGCACCGGCACACTTGGATTCACCTCAATCCAGAAGTGCACGACAGCTAAGGATGCTTGCATACGGAGCTGCCGATGATCCACTCGACGACTATGGCGCATGGCCGAGTCCACGACCATTGAGTATTTCTACAAGTTCTACAGGGCAGTGGCGGCAGTGTTTGGGCCGCAATACTTGGGATCACCCAATGCTGAAGACACTGCTCGTATCCTAGCACAGAATGCAGCAAGAGGATTTCCTGGGATGCTTGAAAGCATCGACTGCATGCATTGGAAATGGAAGAACTGTCCATTTGCTTGGCAGGGGATGTACAAAGGCACCAAAGGCGGTTGCAGTGTGTTACTTGAGGCAGTGGCTACACATGACCTCTGGATTTGGCACTCTTTCTATGGGATGCCAGGAACTCACAATGACATCAACGTCCTGCAGTGCTCCCCTGTCTTTGCCAAGCTTGTTGAAGGTCATTCTCCTTCGGTGAACTTCGAGGTCAATGGCGGCACTACAACAAGGGGTACTACCTAGCTGATGGCATCTATGCGAGATGGTCTACATTTGTGAAGATTATCTCAAACCCTGTGCCAGGAGGCAAGAACTCCCGCTTTGCGAAGGTTCAGGAGGCTTGCAGCAATGATGTCAAGCAGGCATTTGGTGTGCTCCAATCTTGATTTTCTGTCGTCCGGTACCCTGCTCAGACCTGGTCGAAAGATCAAATGTGGGAGATCATTACTTGCCGTGTCATCTTGCACAACATGATCATTGAGAGCGAGTAAGAAGAGCCAGTATTTGACACTGAACCATATTACAGACAGGGTCCTCTTGCGCAAGTTGATCATCAGTTACCGGCAACCTGGACTACCTCCCTCAATATGCGTCAGGAGATCCGAGTCCCACAGGTGCATCAACAACTGCAGCACGATCTGGTGGAGCACCTATGGAGGCTCAAGGGCAATGCCGCCTAGCTCGAGGTGGATTTTTTTGTTCAAAATGACCACCTACCTAGTCAAATTGATAAAAAAGACCATCTCTGAAATTTTTTGACAAAAGAGACCAGCTAGGCCGTGGCGGCAGGCGCGTCAGCCGACACGTGGCACAGGGAGGCGACATGACCTGCCGTCGCGAGGGGAGGCGACATGACCTACCGCCACTACAGCAGGCTGCAGCCTTGAAATTACTGGATACTAGGTGAGGCAGCTGCTGCAACGGAATTGGATGGGCCGGTGGGCCCTGCCGCCACACACCGTGGAAGTCTCCAGCAGCAGCTCGGCCGTGTCTCATTCTGCTCTCTGTTTTACTTGGTGTTAGCAAGTTTGACTGAAATTTAAATTAATTTGATGGCCAATTTTGAAGATGTTGCAGTTGAAAAAAAGATAGATCAATATGAGATCTGTCCATTTCTATGTTTTTCGCTTACATGCACGTATCGTTTTGTACTTTCCAAATGCTCCAAAACACTCCTCAAAATAATTCAAATGTCTAATACAGCAGAGAATACAAAGTTAAGACTAATCATACAATATGAAACCACCATGCATGTGAGCGAAAAACATGAAAACGGATACGTCTTACCTTGATCTATCTTTTTTTCAACTACATCATCTTCAAAATCGACCTTTAAATTGATTCAAATCTCAATCAAAGGTGCCTATTTCACACTAGCTAACAAACAGCAAGACCAAAGAGTAGAACGAGAGAGCTGGGTGATGCTGCTGCAGACCTGCCGCCGGGGTGTTTGCGGCAAGGCCCATCAACCACACTTTGTTCCATTGCAGCAGCTGGCCTCGCTGGATTTGTTGTGGCGGCATGTCCTGCCGCCTTCTCCCGTGGCGGCAGGTGCCACGTGCCTGCTGGCGTGCCTGCCGCCACGGTCTAGCTGTTCTCTTTTATTCAAAAATTTCAGAGATAGTCTTCCTTGTCAATTCGACTCGGTAGATGGTCTTTTTGACAAAGATTCCTCGACGTGTGATGAAATAAAAGTTTTCATTTGTTCAACTTAATACAGTGTAAGGTCCGTTGTTCGATCCCCTAGCTGCTTATCCTTTTCAGATTTAAATAAACCATACAGTTTTTCTCTCTGTGAGGTCACGGGTTCAAATTCTGGAAACAGTCTCTTGCAGAAATGTAGGGAAATGCTGCGTACAATAGACCCAAAGTGGTCGAACCCTTCCCCAGACCCTGCGCAAGCGGGAGCTACATGCACTGAGGCTGCCCCCCCCCCCCCTCTAAAAAAAGAGCAACGTCGGTCACGCAGCAGCGACATTGCGTTTTCCTACAAAACAGCACCAGAAGGCCCTAAACTTAGAGCAGCCCAACGTTCGGATGACACAACAACAGCGGTCCTTTTTTTCCTAAATAAAGTCAACGCTGGGACCCGCATCAGTAGGATTCCATTTTTCTTTAAAAAAAGCACTAGAAGGACGTCTGTCGCGGTTCGAACAACAAAGAAAAAAAACAAGCCTGACATATGTGGGTTGGACACACGTGGCACATCAGCATGAGCCATCCATGACGGACTGTTTGGTCTACATCTAGCTGATTCGTGACAGTATCTGTGACGGTCCATTGTAAGGGCGCCATTGTGGTAGGGCTTTTTCTCATCTCATTAGTTCGTGAAGGATTTCATGATAAACCGGACAAATCCGTCATTGATCATGATGGTTCCTGAGAACGTCATCGGAAATCGATCATGGATTAACACATTTCTTGTAGTGACCCAAGGAGAGATATATATGTAATGAAAATTGAATATACAAGCACGCCATATTGTGGCATCAACAGTTGAATATGTATGCATTGCTAGTAGAGTGAAAAGACTAATTGCAGAACCTGAATGATTGCTTGAACAGAAGTTACTGCGATGACATGGATCCTCTACAATATAAATAAGAATTATACAAAGCATACTTGTTTAAAAATAAAATACTTCTCCACACAATGGAAAACAAATATACTAAATAAGGAAGCATGATTGTAGTTCCATCTGTACGTAGAAGCATGGAAGAAAAACCTAACAAGCATGGATGCAATGAAGAAAAAATATTTACACCTAGGAAGCGTGGCAGGAGATTGAAGTCGTTTTATACATACACATAGGAAGCCATGAAGAAGCAGAAGCATGTGCATACGAAGCACCTAGAATCTCGGAAGCATGATACTCTGGAGCAACAATTTTTTCCATCAGAACGTAAGTGAGAGATATTAGAAGCAAAAAAAATTGCAAACACAAAAATATCATGCTTGCTGCAACTATCAAATTTCATCTAACCTAATTGGGGATCAATTGCTAGCTTTCAGAACTAGTTAGTACTTACTTCGAGATGACAAAGAAATCAAAATCTAGATCAAAGTTGTGGATGTAAGAGCATCTCCAGCCGTTCGAGCCCCCAAGGCGGCGAAAAGATGCCGCCTAGGGGCGAACCGGCGCTAGTTTGGCGTCTGGGGGCGGCTCGGTCCCCAGTCATCGCCCGCAAGGCCGCCCTGAGTTCGGCGAAAACTACGTAGATCTGGTTCGAACTCGACGAAATTTTTATTGAAATTCGTACAAAAAAAGTAAAAAACATGCAAACTACGCAAAATTAAGGCTAAACTATGCTGCTAGCCACTACCCCGCGTCCATCGCCTGCTATCTACATGCCGAGAAGCCTGTAGAAGCGGGTGTAGTCGCTGCCGCCGCCGCCGCTGTCGTCGCACGCCCCGTCGGAGCCACCGTCCCTGCTGCAACCCTGCCCAGGGTCGCCGACGCGCGGCCGGGAGCTGGACGGCCCGGCCTCTTCCTCCTCGTCGCTGTCGAGGACGATGACGCCGCCCTCCTCGCGGCCGCGTTGCCGGGCCTGGAGCTTCTCGTAAGCCTGGTGCTAGCGGCGCACCTGCTCGCGGACGTAGTCCTCCTTCGCCAATTTCAGGGCGGACTCGTCGTCAGGAGCCACCATGTCGGCGTGCTCCGGCTTCACGGGGAGCAGGCCTGGCTCGGTCTTCGGCCGGACCAGGCGAAGGGAGCACGGGGAGGGGTGGGCACCCTCGTTGATGACGAGGGCGCCACTGCGGGTGCGACGCCGCTGGGGCATCTCCACCGGCTCTGGCTTGACGGGGGCGGAGTGCTAGTGAGCCAGAGAAGAGCGAGCCGGAGCCCGACGACGAGGACGTCATCTCCATTCGGCGCGGTGTCCAGGTACTGCCGCGATGGCGAGAGAAGGACGCCGCGTCGGGTACTCGAGGCGCGGCATGTTGCCGGTCTCGATGTGGTCGAGGACGACCATGAGGGTGCGGCCGGGGACGCCCCACCACTTGCACCGTGAGGCGGCCATGGGGAATGATGCCGTTGACAGAGGGGATCTGCTCCTCGCGGCGGCACTGGAAGTACATCGTCCATAGCGTTTCACTGTCGGGCGCGTACCTTGGCTGGTTCCACTGCTCCTCCGTGAGGGAGAAGCAGATGCGGGCGATCTCCGCCCGCCGTGCCGCTCCTTCAGGCACCGGCGGCATCGGGACGCCGCCGGCTCTCAGCCTCCACGCCCCCGGCAAGCGCATGTCAGGGGGCGCCGAGTATTCGGCCTCGTAGAGGAGGCGCGCCTCCGGCTCCTAGAGGTGTCGGCGGCCGAAGCCGTTCGCCGCTGCGCCATCGCCTGGGAACCACTCGACCATCTTTGCTCGTTGGCGGGAAGGGGGGAGATGGCTTTAGCTAGAGGGGGAGGGTGTGGCATTCACCGGCGGGGAGTGGGCGCCTTTTATAGCCCAAGCGGGGCGGCCGGGAGGCGGCATGCCGGGCGACGCGCGGCGGGAGCAGGCGGGGCGCGCGTCGGCGGTGCCTGATGACCCACAAGTGTAGGGGATCTATCATAGTCCTTTCGATAAGTAAGAGTGTCGAACCCAACGAGGAGTAGAAGGAAATGATAAATGGTTTTCAGTAAGGTTTTCTCTGCAATTACTAAAATAGTAGGTGATAGATAGTTTCATGATAAGATAAATGGTAACGAGCAAAAGTAAATAAGGTGCAGCAAGGTGGCCCAATCCTTTATGTAGCAAAGGATAAGCCTGGACAAATTCTAATAATAATGAAGGAGCTCCTGAGGACACATTGGGAATTATCGTCAAGCTAGTTTCATCACGTTCATAAGGTTCGCGTTCGGTACTTTGATAATTTGATATGTGGGTGGACCGACACTTGGGTACTGCCCTAACTTGGACAAGCATCCCACTTATGGTTAACCCCTATTGCAAGCGTCCGCAACTACTAAAAGGAGTATTAAGGTAAACCTAACCACAACATTAAACATATGGGTCCATATCAACCCCTAACGAAGCAACGCATAAAATAGGGTTTAAGCTTCTGTCACTTTAGCAACCCATCATCTACTTATTGCTTCCCTATGCCTTCCTCTAGGTCCAAATAATGGTGAAGTGTCATGTAGTCGACATTCACATAGCACCACTAGAGGAGAGACAACATACATCTCATCAAAATATCAAACGAATACCAAATTCACATGACTACTAATAGCAAGACTTCACCCATGTCCTCAGGAACTAAAGTAACTACTCACAAAGCATAATCATGTTCATAATCAGAGGTGTAATAATATGCATTAAGGATCTGAACATATGATCTTCCACCAAGTAAACCAATAAGTATCAACTACAAGGAGTAATCAACACTACTAGCAACCCACAGGTACCAATTTGTGGTTTTGGATACAAGATTGGATACAAGAGATGAACTAGGGTTTGAGAGGAGATGGTGCTGGTGAAGATGTTGATGGAGATTGACCCCCTCCCGATGAGAGGATCGTTGTTGTTGACGTTGGTGATGATTTCCCCCTTCCGGAGGGAAGTGTCCCCGGCAGAACAGCTCCGCCAGAGCCCTAGATTGATTCCGCCAAGCTTCCGCCTCGTGGCGGCGGAGTTTCGTCCCGTAAGCTTGCCCACGAATTTTTTCAGGACAAAACCCTTCATATAGCAGAAGATGGTCGCTGGAAGCCCACCAGGGGGCCCAGGAGATAGGGGGCGTGCCCTATACACTAGTAGAAAAAGGACCTAATATGAGACACATTAGTGCCGGTTGGGTTTTGAGCTGGCACTAATGTGTCCATTAGTGCCGGTTCCAACGGCTAGCCGGCTGTTCTCATTAGTACCGGTTCGTGGTGAACCTATAGTACCAGTTCGTGCCACGAACCGGTACTAAAGAGGGTGGTGGCAGGGTGTTGTCAGTCTGGGGCCCGTCCAGCACCTTTAGTACCGGTTCGTGGCACGAACCGGTATTAAAGGTCGACATACATAAACCCTTCGTCCCCCCGAGCCACTCTGTTCTTCCCCTTTCCCCTCACTTCCTCAGTTCTTCCCCCTCTCTCCTCGAGCTCCTCACAAATTTTGCCCAAAATTTGTCAAGATTTGAAGGCCCCCATCAATTCAAATGATCACAAAGGTTAGCAACTTTGTCCTTTCAACTCTCATTGCTAGATTAGCTCTTGCAATGCTTTGTATAGTGATTAATTTGAGAGGAATAATTATATTTGCTAGTATTTGATTTATATGCAATTTGAGCACAAAAATAACACTTAGTTTGCATATGTAGGTGTGGTTTACTTAGTGCCTTCTAAATCTCCGTCGTAACCACCGTCGATCGCCCGCACCGTCCTGTCGCCGGCACCACCTTCTGGTGAGGCTCTTGTTCATGAATGTTTTACATTGCCAAATTGATGTTTATGTGATTTGGATATATAGTTACTCGTATAATTATCTTACCCGTACATTGTTTGTTATACATAGTGCCATGGTTTTGATATCCGTCCCCGTCGGCCCTCGTCCTTGTTATGATTCGGATGTGGTATATTCTCTTTTAAAACTAGTTGTTGCATTTCGTGTTTATGACAAATTATGCCCATCAAGTTGACATAGATATTTTTATCTAGGAGGTATGTGAACCGGAAATTCCAACCGACCCTATTGTCGAGAGGTTAAATTTAGTTGAAAGAGAAAACGAGTATTTGAAAGAAAAATTGAAAAGAATTGAGGGGGAGAAGATGGAATTGGAGTTGCATGTTGCCGATGTCGTCGATGATCACAAGATCAAGATGGAGAAAATGAGGTTGAAGATTAGAAAGATTAGAAAATATGCCATTGATAGTGTGGCTTGGTATCATTATGCTGTTGGATCAATTGTTACCTTAATTGCGATCTTCATCGCATTTGTTGTTGCATTTAAATTCTTTAGCTAGAGAGTTATTTGTATGTTGCATTTAATTAAGTGTTGTATATGAACTTTATGTATGAACTTGTATTAATTTGGTCTATTCGGTGTTGTGTAATGAAGATGAGCCGACAATGGATGTATGATGACAGATGCTCTCCCGAGTTCATTAATGGCGTGCATACTTTTCTGCTTGCCGCTGAGGCAAACAAGCGGGCGGATGGTTTTATGCCTTGTCCATGTGCTGGCTGTAAGAATGGTCACAGTTACTCTACGTCAAGAACCATTCACGTCCACCTATTTGAGTCCGGTTTCATGCCCCACTATAATGTTTGGACCAAGCACGGAGAAATAGGGGTTATGATGGAAGACAATGAAGAAGAAGAGGACGACGACGGCTATCCTGGCCATGGGTTCCCTGAATACGATGATACAACAATGGGGGAAGAAGCTGAGCCGGCAATGCAGAAAGAAGCTGAAGAAGAGGCATCAGATGAGCCCGCTGATGATCTAGGTCGGGCCATTGCCGATGCAAAGAGAAACTGCGCAAGTGATCTGGAGAGGACGAAGTTGCAGCGCATGTTAGAGGATCACAAGAAATTGTTGTACCCGAATTGCGAAGCTGACAAAAAAAAGTTGGGCACCACACTTGAATTGCTGCAATGGAAGGCAGAGAATGGTGTATCTGACAAGGGATTTGGAAAGTTGCTGGTAATGATAAAGAATATGCTTCCAAAGGACAACGAATTGCCCGAGAGTACGTATGAAGCAAAGAAGGCTGTCTGCCCTCTAGGGTTAGAGGTGCAAAAGATACATGCATGCCCTAATGACTGCATCCTCTACCGCGGTGAGTACGAGGATTTGAATGCTTGCCCGGTATGCGGTGCATTGCGTTATAAGATCAGTCGCGATGACCCTGGTGATGTCGAGGGTGAGCGCCCCAGGAAGAAGATTCCTGCCAAGGTGATGTGGTATGCTCCTATAATACCACGGTTGAAACGTTTGTTCCAAAACAAAGAGCATGCGAAGGCGATGCGGTGGCACGCAGAAGACCGTAAGAAAGACGGAAAGTTGAGAGTACCCGCTGACGGTTCGCAGTGGAGAAAAATCGAGAGAAAGTACTGGGAGGAGTTTGCAGGTGACCCAAGGAACGTATGGTTTGGTCTAAGCGCAGATGGCATTAATCCTTTTGGGGAGCAGAGCAGCAACCATAGCACGTGGCCTGTGACTCTATGTTTGTATAACCTTCCTCCTTGGTTGTGCATGAAGCGGAAGTTCATTATGATGCCAGTGCTCATCCAAGGCCCTAAGCAACCCGGCAACGACATTGATGTGTACCTAAGGCCATTAGTTGAAGAACTCTTACAACTGTGGAATGGAACAGGTGTACGTGCGTGGGATGAGCACATGGGGGAAGAATTTGACCTAAAGGCGTTGCTGTTCGTGACCATCAATGATTGGCCTGCTCTCAGTAACCTTTCAGGACAGACAAACAAGGGATACCGCGGATGCACGCACTGTTTGGATGATACCGACAGTATATATTTGAATAGTTGTAAGAAGAATGTGTACCTGGGACATCGTCGATTTCTTCCGAGCAGGCATCCCGTAAGAAAGAAAGGCAAGCATTTCAAAGGTGAGGCGGATCACCGGACGAAGCCTCGCCACCGTACTGGTGCTGATGTACATGATATGGTCAAGGATTTGAAGGTAATCTTTGGAAAGGGTCCTGGCGGACAACCTGTTCCGAAGGACGCTGACGGACGCGCACCCATGTGGAAGAAGAAATCTATATTTTGGGACCTGCCATATTGGAAAGACCTAGAGGTCCGCTCCGCAATCGACGTGATGCACGTGACGAAGAATCTTTGCGTGACCCTGCTTGGCTTTTTGGGCGTGTATGGGAAGACAAAAGATACACCAGAGGCACGGGAGGACCAGCAACGTATGCACGGAAAAGACGACATACATCAGGGTCAGGCCAGCTACGCTCTTACCAAAGAAGAGAAGGAAATCTTCTTCGAATGCCTGCTCAGCATGAAGGTACCGTCTGGCTTCTCGTCGAATATAAAGGGAATAATAAATATGGCAGAGAAAAAGTTCCAGAACCTAAAGTCTCATGACTGCCACGTGATTATGACGCAACTCCTTCCGGTTGCATTGAGGGGGCTTCTACCGGAAAACGTTCGATTGGCCATTGTGAAGCTATGTGCATTCCTCAATGCAATCTCTCAGAAGGTAATCGATCCAGAAATCATACCAAGGTTACAGAATGATTTGGTGCAATGTCTTGTCAGTTTCGAGTTGGTGTTCCCACCATCCTTCTTCAACATCATGACGCACGTCCTAGTTCACCTTTGCGAAGAGATTAACGTTTTGGGTCCTGTATTTCTACACAATATGTTCCCCTTTGAAAGGTTCATGGGAGTCTTGAAGAAATATGTTCATAACCGTGCTAGGCCAGAAGGAAGCATCTCGAAGGGCCATGAAAATGAGGAGGTCATTGAGTTTTGTATTGACTTTATTCCTGACCTTAAGCCGATTGGTGTTCCTGAATCGCGGCATAAGGGCAGACTGGAAGGAAAAGGCACGCTAGGAGGGCATCAAATAATATGTATGGACGGGCATTCTCTCACTGAAGCACACTACACAGTTCTACAGAATTCCGCCTTGGTGGCTCCGTATATGGAGGAACACAAGAATTTTCTACAGTCCAAACACCCGGAGAAGTCTGACGACTGGATTACACGCGAACAAACGAGGACTTTCGCCGGTTGGTTGCAGAAACGTGCCCTGAATGATGGCGATATTCAAAATGACCTGTACTCGCTGTCCCAGTTACCATCTTCGAATATAATGACTTTCAAAGGGTACCAGATAAATGGGAATACATTTTACACGATCGCCCAAGATAAGAAGAGCACCAACCAAAACAGTGGTGTCCGCTTTGATGCAACAACCAACACGGGAAAGGAAACATATTATGGTTACATAGAGGACATATGGGAACTTAACTATGGATCAGGTGATTTGAAGGTCCCTTTGTTTCGGTGCAAATGGGTCAATATGACACGAGGCGGGGTAACGGAAGACCCGCAGTACGGAATGACAACAGTGGATCTCAACAATCTTGCGTATGCAGACGAACCATTCGTCCTAGCCAATGATGTGGCGCAGGTTTTTTATGTGAAAGACATGTCTACCAGGCCGAGAAAAAGAAAAGATAAGGAAGCGAATGGATCATACGACGAGCCAAAGCGCCACATAGTTCTTTCAGGAAAAAGAAACATCGTGGGAGTGGATGACAAGACAGACATGTCAGAAGATTATGAAAAGTTTGATGAAATTGCTCCATTCACAGTGAATATTGACCCGAGCATCCAGTTAAATGATGAAGATTTTCCCTGGCTACGGCGCAAAGGGACACACGAGAAGAAAAAGTTTCACACCCAAAGATCTGGGATGTGATCGGCTTCACTATCATCACTTTCTTCTGTGTTTCACACCCAGGAGGGAATGTCTGTAATAGTTAGGGTAGTTAATTATGTGTTTTGGCATTTGAAACGCGAAGAAATTTTATGTGCAAACAAATTCTTTTTCATGCATTTACTGATTTTTTTCCAGCTAAATGACCCTGAAATTGAAAAGCATTTGAAATGAACTCAGAAAAGGTTGAAAGTTGGCATGGTATCATAATTTCATACAAATAGCATGTGCAAAAAAGTAGAGAGGGTTACGGCAAAAACTGGATACACTTCGTGTACAAAATGGACAATCTTTTTCGAAGTATCAGGGTTTCCGACGAAAACTGAAATGTTACAAAGGCATTTCATTTTTTAAATAACCTAAGCATTACCAAATTGAATATAATGATAAAACACACTAATATTAAACATAAGAAAAAAGAATCACTGAAAAATCTTTTTCCAAAGTTAAGTTATTCACAAACTAGTGATTCACACAAATTTCAAATAATTCAAAATTTAAACTATTCAAATTTGAAAACTACCGGCACTAACAGATCAAAGTTTGTAAATTTTTGTACCTAAAGCAAAAATATTCACAAAGAAACTCTAAATACAGCAAAAAACAACTCAAAAATAAATAAAACAAATAAAAAAGCAAAAAAAATTAAGAAAATAAAAAAGCCCGCCTACTGGGCCAAAGCGGCCTGCATACGACTAGAAACTCAACCTTTTGTTGGGCCAGGATGCAGGCCCGCAAAGGCCCAGTAGGCCCACATGGCAGCAATGAATTGGTAGGCCCAGTAGGCCTGCTTAGGAGAGGAGCTCGAGAGAGCTACCGCACTGGGGCTTATAAACCAGTGCGGTAGCCCTTCGACTAGCGAGGTGGGACTAAACTTGCCGCACCGCACTGCGCCAGCGCACCCCTTTAGTACCGGGTGGTGGCACCAACCGGTACTAAAGGGGGGGCCTTTAGTACCGGTTGGAGCCACCACCCGGTACTAAAGGGGGTGCGCTTCCCGCCGCTTGGCCTGGCCAAAACAGACCTTTAGTACCGGTTGGTGGCTCCAACCGGTACTAAAGGTCCATCCTATATATACAACACTTGAAAAAAATTCAGTTTCCCTCTGTTCTTCCCTCTGTTTCCTCCCTCCGTCGCGCCGCCCTGCCCCGATCGTCGCCGCCCCCGCCCCTCGTCGCCGACCCCGGCCGTCCCCGCCCCTCGTCGCCGCCCCCGTCGACGTCGCCGCCCCGGCCGTCCCCGTCCCCGTCGTCCCCGTCGTCGCGCCCCGCCCCGCCCCGTCGTCGCCGCCCCGTCCCGTCGCCCCGGCCGCCCGCCCGTCGCCGCCCCGTCCGTCGCCCGTCGTGCCGCCCGTCCCGTCGCCCCGTCGTCGCCGCCCCGTCCCGTCGCCCCTTCGTCGCCGCCCCGTCGTCGCCTCGCCGGTGAGCTCGCCCCGGCCGCCAATGTCCACACACACACAGTACTACACACACACACACACACACACACACACACACACACACTACACACATTAGTTTGTTTGTTATAAATTTTTCTGTTTTTTAGTTATAGAAATGTTAGAAATTATTCTGTTTTTTAGTTATATAAATATTAGAAATGTTAGTTTTATAGAAATGTTATAAATGTTTTCTGTTTTTAGTTATAGAAATATTTATAGAAATGTTAGCAATTTTTCTGTTTTTTAGTTATATAAATATTAGAATTGTTATGGAAATATTAGTTATATAATCATGAAATTTTAGAATTAGTTTTAGTTAGATGAATTAGATTAATGTCAAATTGTTAGAATTTGCATATATATAGAATTTTAGTTATCACAATCCAATCATTTAAAAAATGTTACTTTTTGCGGGCATATAGTATTTGTTCTCGACGATATGCCCGGCCCGCATCCTCGCCGTCGACCCGTTCGCGACGACGTCATGCTTCAGGGGACCCATGTCCGGGACTGGGCTCCGCCGGGCTGGCACTGGGAGGTGCTACCTGGAGGGGCGCGCCGCTTGGTGAGGAACCCGACCTCGGGTCCCGTCGTCGACCCTGATCTTCTTTGGTGGCGTTCGCGTGGGCCACATTCGGTGCAGAGGCAGCCGGCCCCGCCGGAGGTGGTGCGTCGCCGTGTCAGGGAGGAAGATGAGCACGTCCATCGCTACATGGCTGCTATGGACGACGTCAGGTTCTCCACTACTTGGCGGGTTCTTTGGGCAGATGACCGGAGATATGATCCTGTGATGGTTCCTTCTCTTTGGGTGTGCACCGCCCGCGCCCCAGGAACCGCGAGTGGCGCCCTAGATTCTTCTGTAGTACTCGATCTTTATTAGGTACCTAGCCAGTGATGTATTCGATATATAGTATTCGAGACGATGTATTCGAGATTATATATATTAAGACGATGATGTATTCGAGATTATATATTCGAGAGGATGTATTCGAGATTCAGATTTTCCTTATTGATTAATTGCATCCATGCATTGTAATTTGAATACTAAATTGTTTTATATTTCTTCTGTATTATTAGTAAAGTAAAAGCTATGGCGGACAATACCGGCAGAGAGAGAGAAGAGGAATTGTTCGACATCATACGCAGCCCTCACAGGCTAGATGATCTGAATGAAGCAGATGACGGCTCCCAATATCTTAACAATACCGGAGAGGGTGATGAAAAGATATTCGATCTCGACGACCGGGCTGATGAAGTCATGAACTATGATTATGATTATGACACAGACAATGTTTGTGATGACACAGACAATGCTGATCTTCAAATAACAAACACTACCGGCGAGGTATATTTATATAAGCATGCATCATGGTGATCATCACATGTTTTTTTATTGAAGATATATTAACGAATCGATCTTTCTTCTTTCAGCCCTCCGGATCGAGCAAATCTGCTTCTACAGACAGCAAGACAAAGCGAGGCCCGGGCAGATTGTTGAAGGATGGTGTAAAGTACCACATCGAATCCATCAAACCTAGTGGCGAACCCCTCACGCCTAAGAACATTGCGAACAAGTGGACTCGTCAGTGCGGAGTTCTTGTGAAGGACAAACTCCCGATCTCCATTCAAGAATGGAAAGAGCCAAAGACTAAACGTCCAGGTGTTACTTGGGTCGATGGCAGAGCCAAAGAAGACCTGGTGAAATCTCTGATGGAACATTTCACCCTACCAGATCATTTCACTAAAGCAGATGTGGACAAAGTCAAGGCCGCTGCTCTTAAGAAGATGGCAATTGCATTCAACACCCACAAGAAAACTGTATGGGCCAACTACCTCGCTAATGAAAGGAAGACTCCAGATTTCAAGGGAACACTGGAGAAGCAAAGAGAACATTGGGACGATTTCGTGACCTTCAAGGATTCAGAAATATCTAAGGAACGGTCGATGAAAAACAAGGCAAATGCCGCAAGAAAGACGCAGTTCCATAGGCTGGGTCCAGGTGGCTACGCGGTGGCATTGCCTAAGTGGGATAAGTCTGAGCAAGAGATGGAGGATGCAGGGGTCACTCCGGTTACCCGGCACTGGCCCCCCAGGTGCAGAACTTGGTTCTATGCGCATGGGGGGCGTTGGACCCGAAGACAGGCGGGTTTCGAAGAAGGCAAGTCTAAAAGGAGCCGAACAAAAGATAATTGACGCAATAGAAGAAGCTCGAGCGGGGGTGTTCACGCCCAACAGAGAGAACGACGAGCTTACGCGCGCCCTGGGAAATCCTGAGCACCCGGGAAGAACATGAGGCATGGGTGTTATTCCCTGGTATGAGGGCTTTTCGGACTGGAATGACGACTACAGGTCCGTGCAAGAAGGAAGATGGAGGAGGAGAAGAAGAGGAAGCTGGAGGAGGAGCAGAGGAAGCAGGACGCAGAACGCCTTCAAGGCCTAGAAGCAAGGCACGCGGACCTGGCACTCAAATTCCAGCAGCAGCAGCAACAGATCGACTCACTTAGCCAGGAAAGGGGGTCTCAGCAGCGGCAGCAGCAAGCAGATGATCGTCCAGCATTGGATAGCACCGTCCCATCCATGCCGAGAAGCAGCGTTGGTTCTGCCCCGGGCGACACACTGCTGGATAAATACCCTGTGGATGACATCATAGAGAACACTAACTGCGAGCTACACTCCAAAATGAAGAACATATCCATGAAGGTGGCGGACGGCGTTGCTTTTCCAGTTACCCCCGAAGCAACCTACCATTGCATCCCGATTCCAGAGGGCTATGCTCGTGTCATGGTTGATGAAGTGGTGGACCCATATTCGGGGCTAACGCTTGACATTCCTGGAGGTGAAGACGAGCGCACACTCGGAGAGGCCATACATCGTATCATCCTATGGAGAAAGGATTGCATAATCTTTCGAAGTCCACCGACACCGCGTCGTCTGCCGACTCCTCGAAGTCCGCCACCGAGTCAGCAGACTCCCGCTCCTCCAAGTCCACGAACGCGTGAGACGACTCCTCCTCGAAGTCCGCCACCTCCTCCAAGTCCCCGAACGCGTGAGCTGACTCCTCCGGTTTCAAGCCCGGCACAGCGTCATGCCACTTCTCCGGTTGCAAGTCCGGCACCGTGTCAGGCCACACCTCCTGCTTCAAGTCCGGCACATCGTCAGGCCACTTCTCCTGGTCCAACTCCACGTCAGCCGTCTCCGCCATCTCAGCAATCGCAGAAGAGACATCCCGCAGCTTTGGTGCGTAGCGGTACGAGTCGAGGTAGTTCAGGAAGTACAGGCGAAGGCAAGCGATATAAATATGGTCCAAGCCTCGCTCCTTTTCCTCAGAGGCCTTACGACATGACTAAGGAGCAAAACACAGCCATAGTGCAAGCCCAAGTGGACGCCCATTTTGGACCGAAACCGGCACCGCCGCCAAAGGAGAAAGTGCCTGAGAAAGTAATTGACCACTTCATTCGTATGGCTAGAGAACCAGCTCCCAAGCCTGTTGACTCGGACTATGAGCGCCAAATCAGGAAGGCACATCGAGCACGACTACAGAAGGAAGCGAGCTCAAGCTCGAGCCAACAAGCAGCTGGCAAAAAATGCGGGAAAACCGTTCCCCAGTTGGGAGAACAGGCGGCGCAAGCGATCCCCCCGCTTGTTGTGCCAACAACACATGAGAGGAGTAGTACGCGCGCCAAATATTATTGTGGGCAAACCGTTAGCGTTCCCCAGCATGGCGATGTGGTAATAACAGAGGATCATATAATGCAGGCTCAAATGCTCAATATCTCTGTTGGACAACTCCTCGAAATCGAGCCCATGCCTACGCTTAAAGAATCGGAAATAGCATGGCAATATGTCCGGGGCAAACCTTTGGTCCATCCAGACAAGGTCAAGGACCTCCCAACGAGAATGTATCAATTGCATCAATGGTACATGAACATTACCAAGATTTCCAATCGAGAGTCCCTCATGGTGAATGTCAAGCATGAGCATTATTACCATGAGAAAGCTCTGGCCATTGAGTATCCAGAACTATTTCAGTTATTTAATCAAGACGCACTCGACAAGTCTATCGTCAGTTGCTATTGTCTGTAAGTGATTTCTTTCTGTAATTTAAGTCTCAAGCTAGTTATGTAGTGATAATTTTGATCAATCATTACATGTAATTATCCTCACTATATTCTTTTTCTGTGGTATTATATGCAGGATGAAGATGTATGAAATGAAAAAAGCTGGACGCTATGGCGTTGGGTTCATTGACCCAAATACCATTAATCAGGACATATGGGAGATTGACATTGTAAAGCTGCTGTAGAGGAAAGCATGCTAGAGTTCTTGAAGCGCCTCAATACCTTCGAAGATATACTACTTCCTTACAACTTCCCGTGAGTCACACTGTCTTGTACTACAAATTCTGTTTTTGCTTACTAGCTAGCTAGATGTTAATAATTAAGTGTATACGGTTTACGGTAGTTGATTAATTTTATGCACATGCCCGCTTAATTAAGACATGCAAACGTGTGCGTATGCAGTTGGCACTGGGTCTTGATAGACATTAAAGTTGAGGAAGGAAAAGTTGAATTACTGGACTCACTAACTAAAGAAGATAAAGACTACACCATCGTGAAGGGGATAGTCAACAGGTAATTTCAATCATTATTAACTATTAGTTCCTGATATGAACTATTTAATAACCCCTTTATTAATTTTCTTTGCCGGCGGGCAGGGCATGGGCAAAGTTCATCGCGGTGACTCCAGGAGAATGGCACAAAAAAATTGTTTTGGCATCGACCCAAGGTAAGTAATTAAGTAGTACTAGCTAGCTACCATCTCTTTAATTCTTGTTTCAATATCATTAATTAATTATTATGCTTGATTAATCATTATCTGATTCAATTCCATTCTCGTAAAGGCCCTGAGGCAGGCGAAAGGGAATAATCTGTGTGCATACTACGTTTGCGAGAACATTCGCATGATGACGTGCGAAAGGAGCAGATCTGATAGACAGGACTAGGTACGTTTTTTCAGAACACTATTCACACCATCATCGATATCTAGTCACACAACTAACACACATGCATATTGATCTCCTTCTTAACAGTTCAGATCGGTGCGGGATAAGCTCCTACCATCGGACCGCATACAAGCATTTCAAGAGGAAATAGCCGAATTTTTGCTCGACCAGGTCATAGATCCGAAAGGAGAATACTATTATCCGCTACCGCCCCCATGAACCACTTGTCATCGTGCTCCGAAGGCACCAAGGCAACATGTATTAGAAATTGTATATGTATATACATGTGTATATGTGTGAATAGTTAATGGTGTTGGCTGTGAGACACTCGATGATATATTATATATATATATATGCGGTTCTACGTACGAGAAAATCTATTTAATATATATGCATAACCTGTACAATTTGTAGTATCGTGAAATACCAGCAAACAAAAAAGAATTAAATGGAAAATAAAGCCAAATTGAAAACACAAAATTAAAGCAAAAATAAAAAAAACACCCAAACATTTAGTACCGGTTGGTGTTACCAACCGGTACTAATGTCCTACACGCACACGGGCCTGGCTCGTGCCACGTGTTTGCACTTTACCGCCGGTTCGTGAAGAACCGGTACTAAAGGGGGGGGGGGGCTTTAGTCCCCACTCTTTAGTGCCGGTTCGCCAACCGGCACTAAAGGCCGTCACGAACCGGCACTAAAGTCCGGTTCTGCACTAGTGATAGGGGGGGCTATCTCCTGGACAGGGTGTGGGCCCCCTGGCCTATTTCTTTCGCTCATAAATTCTTAATAAATCCAAAAAGTGGTTTCGTGGAGTTTCAGGACTTTTGGAGTTGTGCAGAATAGGTTTTCAATGTTTGCTCCTTTTTCAGCCAGAATTCCAGCTGCCGGCATTCCCCCTCTTCATGGTAAACTTTGTAAAATAAGAGAGAATAACCATAAGTAATGAGATATAATGTGTAATAACAGCCCATAATGCAATAAATATTGATATAAAAGCATGATGCAAAATGGACGTATCAACTCCCCCAAGCTTAGACCTCTCTTGTCCTCAAGCGGAAACCGAAATCGAAAAATATGTCCACGTGTTTAGAGATAGAGGTGTCGATAAAAATAAAATACGGACATGAGGGTATCATGATCATTCTAATAACAGCAACATATATATAGATTTTGTCATATGATTTCCTATGGTCAAGTAATAAGAAATTCACAATGTCAAGTATGGTTCATAAACTTCATTGGGAACTAACAAACTATGATCTCAGTCATTGAAGCAATTGCAATTTATCGTAACTTCAGAAAGAGTCAATAATAGAGCTTTTCAGCAAGATCACGTACTCAACTATCTCGTAGTCCCCCATAATTGTTAACACTCACGCAATACTTGTGATTATAGAGTTTCAGCCAGACACTAAGAAAGATAGGGGCTTATTGTGTTGCCTCCCAACATATTCACCTTTAGGTGATGTCAACAATAATAGCCTATGCCAACTTACATTCAGCTTGATATATGTATCATGACCTTTCAAACACGAGGAGCTTGGCAAAGGATAAAATGAAAAAGTGGAAAGGTGAGGATCACCTTGACTCAAGTTTAAATAAAAACATAAAGTAAAAGATAGGCCCTTCGCAGAGGGAAGCAGAGGTTGTCATGCGCTTTTAGGGTTGGATACACAAAATCTTAATGCAAGAGAACGTCACGTTGTATTGCCCCTTGTATGTGGACCTTTATTATGCACTCCGTCGCTTTTATTACTTCCACAACAAGTTCGTACAAATCTTATTTTCTCTGCACTAATAAGTCATGCATATTTAGAGAGCAATTTTTATTGCTTGCACCGATGACAACTTACTTGAAGGATCTTACTCAATCCATAGGTAGGTATGGTGGACTCTCATGGCAAAACTGGGTTTAAGGATATTTGGAAGCACAAGTAGTATCTCTACTTGGTGCAGGGAGTTTTGGCTAGCATGAGTGGGGAAAGGCAAGCTCAACATGTTCAGAAGGTCACTGACAATATACTTTAACTGAGATGCCGGAAAACATAAACCATTACGTTGTCTTCCTTGTCCAACATCAACTCTTTTAGCATGTCATACTTAATGAGTGCTTCACAATCATAAAAGATGTCCAAGATAATATATCTATATGTGAACCCCTCTTTCCTTATCACTTCCTATTAATTGCAACAATGACCAAGGCCACGTTCATCAACTCTCAACAATTTTTATGCCTCATACTTTCTATGCATGAAGTTATCCTTATCCATAAGATCAATATGAACTCTTTTGTTCTTTCTACTTTCTCAAGATCATAGCAACATAGCAAAGCCCTTGACTCAACACTAATCTTTATTATAGATAGCACACGAACTCGCTTTAAAAAAGAGATCACAACGAAAACTCAAAACTACTTGATATCAAAACTTCGAACTAATAGATCAAGATAATACTAAAAGGATCGAACTAAATAAAGCGGTAAAGATAGGAGTGTGATGGTGATATGATACCGGGGCACCTCCCCAAAGCTTGGCAATTGCCAAGGGGAGTGCCCATACCCATGTGATTATTTCTTTGGAGGTGGTGAAGTAGGAGTTGTTGATGGAGTAGGCTTGTCATCCATCTTCCAAGGCATAGGCTCTCCATCATAAAAGGACGATCGAGTCTCCGGGATCCTTAAATCTGCAGCCAAACTCATTCGCTTGAATCTATATTCATACTCACAGTTCTGGTTTTGCAGGTCATAAATCTGGGCTTGGAGGTGCTCGATTTTCTCTTGAAGCTTGAAGATGGTCTTCCCCATGTCTTTGCATCCAATTGTGTTGTGGTGAACTCCGTGATCATCATTGGTTGGCGTTGAGTCATGCTCACCATCCCTTGGCATTGAAAAACTTCTTGTTCCATGGCTTCGGAGTTTGTCTCTATGCTCCGGTACGCTTGGGTCCTTCCACATCGCGGATTGTGCAACACGCCCTCACGTACCTCAATGGTTTGAGGGTGATGCCACGCATCCGCAAATAGGGTTGATAACCTCTCGAAAAACTTGTCCTTGGAAGCACTTGAAGACGACATGATGCTCTAGATCTGAATAGAAACAGCTCGAATGAAACAGAGGATATTTGCGTGATACGGTGGCCAAAACCTTCGGGAGTATATATAATGAATTTTTTACCGACAAAATACATAACATACAAGAAATGGAGTCCGGGAGGCACACGAGGTGCCCACGAGACAGGGGGCGCGCCCTACAGGTGGGGGGTGCCTCCTCTCTCGTGGGAGCCTCATGTCCCTTTCGGACTACTTCTTTCTTCCTAAAATTCTTAAATAATCCAAAACTGATGAAAATTGCCATTAAAGTTGTTTTGGAGTCGGTATACTTATCGTATCACGTACCTATGCCTTTTCGGAGTCTGGAACGTTCTGGAAAGTGTCTCTTATGTACTCCTCTGGGGTTATGGTTTCAATAATATTAGTTTCAACATTGATAGGGTTACCTGAAATATAATGCTTGATTCTTTGACCATTAACCACCCTCGGATTTGTGCCTTCAAAGTTGTTGATTTTTATAGCACCGGAACGATAGACCTCCTTGATAACGTAGGGACCTTCCCATTTTGAGAAAAGTTTTCCTGCAAAAAATCTTAAACGAGAGTTGAATAATAACACATAATCTCCTACGTTAAACTCACGCTTTTGTCCTTTTATCATGCCAATGTTTGACTTTTTCTTTGAAGAGCTTGGCATTCTCATAAGCTTGGGCTCTCCATTCATCAAGTGAGCTAATATCAAACAACCTCTTCTCACCGGGAAGTTTGAAGTCATAATTGAGCTCTTTAATAGCCCAATATGCTTTATGTTCAAGTTCAAGAGGTAAATGGCATGCTTTTCCATAAACCATCTTATATGGAGACATACCCATAGGATTTTTGTATGCAGTTCTATAGGCCCATAATGCATCATCGAGTTTTTTGGACCAATTCTTTCTAGATCTATTCATAGTCTTTTGCAGAATTAATTTGAGCTCTCTATTGGTCAACTCTACTTGACCACTAGACTGCGGGTGATAAAGAGATGTAATTCTATCATTGACATCGTACTTAGAAAGCATCTTACGGAAAGCACCATGAATAAAGTGTGAACCACCATCAGTCATAAGATATCTAGGGACTCCAAACCTCGGAAAAATAACTTCTTTAAGCATTTTAATAGAAGTGTTATGATCAGCACTACTAGTTGGAATAGCTTCTACCCACTTAGTAACGTAATCAACAGCAACTGAAATATGTGTATAACCATTGGAAGCAGGAAAAGGTCCCATATAATCAAAGCCCCAAACATCAAACGGTTCAATAACAAGAGAATAATTCATAGGCATTTCTTGACGTCTACTGATGTTACCTATTCTTTGGCATTCATCACAAGATACGACAAACTTACGAGCATCTTTGAAAATAGTAGGCCAATAAAAACCAGATTGTAGTACCTTGTGTGCAGTTCTATCTCCAGGGTGGTGTCCTCCATAGGATTCAGAATGACACTTGCGTAGGATTTGTTGCTGTTCATGCTCAGGCACACAACATCTAATAATACCATCTACTCCTTCTTTATAAAGGTATGGATGATCCCAGAAGTAATGTCTTAAATCATAGAAGAACTTTTTCTTTTGCTGGTATGTGAAGCTAGGCGGTATATATTTAGCAACAATGTAATTAGCATAGTCAGCATACCAAGGAGCAGTACGAGAAGCATTGACAATCGCTAATTGTTCATCAGGAAAACTATCATTAATAGGCAGTGGGTCATCAAGAACATTCTCTAGACTAGATAAGTTGTCTGCAACGGGGTTCTCAGCTCCCTTTCTATCAATAATATGCAAGTCAAATTCTTGGAGCAAGAGAACCCATCTGATGAGTCTAGGCTTAGCATCTTTCTTTTCCATAAGATATTTAATAGCAGCATGATCAGTGTGAATAGTAACTTTGGAATCAACAATATAAGGTCTAAACTTATCACATGCAAACATAACTGCTAAGAATTCTTTTTCAGTGGTAGCATAATTTCTCTGGGCAGTATCAAGAGTCTTACTAGCATAATGGATAACCTTCAATTTCTTATCGACTCTTTGCCCTAAAACAACACCTACAACATAATCACTAGCATCACACATAATTTCAAAAGGTAAATTCCAATCAGGTGGCTGAACAATAGGTGCTGTGATCAAAGCTTTCTTAAGTGTTTCAAATGCGTCTACACAATCATCATCAAAGACAAAAGGAATATCTTTTTGCAATAAATTAGTCAGAGGCCTAGAGATTTTAGAAAAATCCTTAATGAGCCTCCTATAAAAACCGGCATGACCAAGAAAACTTCTTATACCTTTTATGTCCTTGGGACATGGCATCTTTTCAATAGCATCAACTTTGGCTTTATCAACTTCAATACCCCTCTCGAAGATCTTGTGCCCCAATACAGTGCCTTCATTAACCATAAAGTGACACTTTTCCAAATTCAGGACGGGACTAGTGTCTTCGCATCTCTGCAAAACTCGATCAAGGTTGCTCAAACAATCATCAAAAGAGGATCCATAGACGGAGAAGTCATCCATGAATACCTCACAAATCTTTTCACAAAAATCGGAAAATATAGCCATCATGCATCTTTGAAAGGTAGCAGGTGCATTACATAAACCAAAAGGCATACGTCTATAAGCAGAAGTACCAAAATGGCAAGTAAAAGTAGTTTTAGATTGATCCCCCGCTGACACAGGTATTTGAGAGAAGCCAGAATAACCATCTAGAAAGCAAAAATGTGTGTGTTTGGATAGCCTTTCTAGCATTTGATCAATAAAAGGTAAAGGGTAATGATCTTTCTTAGTAGCTTTATTTAACTTATGGAAATCAATTACCATCCTATAGCCTGTAATAATTCTTTATGGGATCAATTCATCTTTATCATTAGGAACAACGGTAATACCTCCCTTTTTAGGGACACAATGGACAGGGCTTACCCATTCACTATCAGCAACAGGATAAATAATACCTGCCTCAAGGAGTTTTAGAATCTCCTTTCTTACCACTTCCTTCATTTTGGGGTTTAATCGTCTTTGAGGATCTCTAACAGGTTTGGCATCTTTCTCCACTGAAATTTTGTGTTGACATAATGTGGGACTAATGCCCTTAAGATCGTCCAGAGTATATCCAATAGCAGCTCGGTGCTTCTTCAGAGTTTTCAATAATCTTTCTTCTTCTTTCTCTGAAAGGTTTGCACTAATAATAACAGGATATATTTCTTTTTCATAAAGATAAGCATACTTGAGATTATCAGGTAAGGGTTCGAGTTCAAACACGCGATCACCCTTGGGTGGAGGGGGATCCCCAAGAATTTCAACGGGAAGATTATGTTTTAGCATAGGTTCTTGTTTAAGGAACACTTCATCTATTTCTTCCCTTTCCTTCATAAACATATCATTTTCATGGTCTAGCAAATACTGTTCTAACGGATCAGTTGGAGGAACAGCAATAGAAGCAAGACCAATAATCTCATCCTTACTAGATGGTTCCTTTTCACGAGGTTCTCTACTAAACTTAGCGAAATTAAACTCATGAGACATACCATCTATACCAACAGTGACAACATTCTTTTCACAATCAATCTTAGCACTAGCAGTATGCAAGAAAGGTCTACCAAAAATAATGGGACAAAAATTATCTTGTGGGGAAGCAAGAACCAAAAAAATCAGCAGGGTATTTAATCTTTCCACACAAGACTTCAACATCTCTAACAATCCCAATAGGTTTAATGGTGTCCCTATTAGTAAGCTTAATAGTAACATCAATGTCTTCTAATTCAACAGGTGCAATATCGTGCATAATTTCTTTATAAAGATCGTAAGGTATAGCATTAGCACTAGCACCCATATCACATAAGCCATGATAACAATGATCTCCTATTTTAACAGAAATAACAGGTGTTCCTACAACAAGTCTACGTGTCTTAGTATCAGGTCTAGCAATATTAGCAGTTTCACCCACGAAAGAAATAACATGCCCATCTAAGTCTTCAGCCAAGAGATCTTTAATCATAGCAATACTAGGTTCAACCTTAATTTGCTCAGGGGGTGTATAAGTCCTAGTATTACTCTTACGAACAACAGTCGAAGCTTTAACATGATCTTTTATCCTAACAGGAAAAGGAGGTTTTTCGACATAAGTAGTAGGAATAATAGGATCACTATATGTAATAGTCTTTTCTTCGACTGTAATAGGTGCAACTACTTTCACTTCAACATGAGGATTATATTTAAACCACTTCTCTTTAGGGAGATCAACGTGAGCAGCAAAAGTTTCACAAAAAGTAGCTACTATCTCAGAGTCAAGTCCATACTTAGAGCTAAATCCACGGAAAGCATCGGTATCCATAAAAGATTTAACACAATCAAACTTAGGTGTCATACCTGACTCCTTACCATCGTTGGAACCCCAATCTTCAGAGTTGCGTTTAATTCTTTCCAATAAGTCCCATTTGAAATCAATAGTCTTCAGCATATAGGAACCAGTAGAGGAAGTATCGAGCAGGTTGCGATTATCAAGAGAAAGCCGAGCATAAAAATTCTGAATAATCATTTCCCGAGAGAGCTCATGATTGGGGCATGAATATAACATTGACTTAAGCCTCCCCCAAGCTTGAGCGATGCTTTCTCCTTTGCAAGGCCAGAAATTATATATGTAATTACGATCACGATGAACAAGATGCATAGGATAGAACTTCTGGTGAAATTCCAATTTCAATCGCTTATAATTCCAAGATCTCGTGTCATCACATAGCCTATACCATGTCATTGCATCTCCCTTCAAACATAAAGGGAAGACCTTCCTTTTGACAACATCATCGGAAATACCTACAAGCTTAAATAATCCACAAACTTCATCCACAAAGATAAGGTGTAAGTTGGGATGCAAAGTTCCATCTCCTGCAAAAGGATTAGCTAGCAGCTTTTCTATCATACCCAAAGGAATCTAAAAGTGAATATTTTTCATAAAGTTCAGTAGGATGAGGAGCATCTCTTTTCTCCTCTGGTTGGGTGAAGATACCCCAAACAAGCCACTCAAAGGATTAGTTTCCATAGTGACAAGTAACAGAAAATTTGAGCACACTATATAATTGTTTCCTTACCAAGTTCCACTCACCAAGAGCGCTACGCTCCCCGGCAACGGCGCCAGAAAAGAGTCTTGATGACCCACAAGTGTAGGGGATCTATCGTAGTCCTTTCGATAAGTAAGAGTGTCGAACCCAACGAGGAGCAGAAGGAAATGATAAGCGGTATTCAGTAAGGTTTTCTCTGCAAGCACTGAAATAGTAGGTGATAGATAGTTTTGTGATAAGATAAATGGTAACGAGCAAAAGTAAATAAGGTGCAGCAAGGTGGCCCAATCCTTTATGTAGCAAAGGATAAGCCTGGACAAATTCTAATAATAATGAAGAAGCTCCCGAGGACACATTGGGAATTATCGTCAAGCTAGTTTCATCACGTTCATAAGATTCGCGTTCGGTACTTTGATAATTCGATATGTGGGTGTACCGACACTTGGGTACTGCCCTAGCTTGGACAAGCATCCCACTTATGATTAACCCCTATTGCAAGCGTCCGCAACTACAAAAAGGAGTATTAAGGTAAACCTAACCATAGCATTAAACATATGGGTCCATATCAACCCCTAACAAAACAACGCATAAACTAGGGTTTAAGCTTCTGTCACTCTAGCAACCCATCATCTACTTATTACTTCCCTATGCCTTCCTCTAGGCCCAAATAATGGTGAAGTGCCATGTAGTCTACGTTCACATAACACCACTAGAGGAGAGACAACATACATCTCTTCAAAATATCGAACGAATACCAAATTCACATGACTACTAATAGCAAGACTTTACCCATGTCCTCAGGAACTAAAGTAACTACTCACAAAGCATAATCATGTTCATAATTAGAGGTGTAATAATATGCATTAAGGATCTGAACATATGATCTTCCACCAAGTAAACCAATAAGTATCAACTACAAGGAGTAATCAACACTACTAGCAACCCACAGGTACCAATTTGTGGTTTTGGATACAAGATTGGATACAAGAGATGAACTAGGGTTTGAGAGGAGATGGTGCTGGTGAAGATGTTGATGGAGATTGACCCCCTCCCGATGAGAGGATCGTTGGTGATGACGTTGGTGATGATTTCCCCCTTTCGGAGGGAAGTGTCCCCGGCAGAACAGCTCCGCCAGAGCCCTAGATTGATTCCGCCAAGCTTCCGCCTCGTGGCGGCGGAGTTTCGTCCCGTAAGCTTGCCCACGAATTTTTTCAGGACAAAACCCTTCATATAAAAGAAGATGGTCGCCGGAAGCCCACCAGGGGGCCCAGGAGATAGGGGGGCGCGCCCTATAGGGGGGACGCGCCCCCCTGTCTCCTGGACAGGGTGTGGGCCCCCTAGCCTATTTCTTTTGCTCATAAATTCTTAATAAATCCAAAAGGTGGTTTCGTGGAGTTTCAGGACTTTTGGAGTTGTGCAGAATAGATTTCCAATGTTTGCTCCTTTTTCAGCCAGAATTCCAGCTGCTGGCATTCCCCCTCTTCATGGTAAACCTTGTAAAATAAGAGAGAATAGCCATAAGTAATGAGATATAATGTGTAATAACAGCCCATAATGCAATAAATATTGATATAAAAGCATGATGCAAAATGGACGTATCAGTGCCTTCACTGCGCCGCCCGTGAGGCATCAATGGAGGCTGACTGGCGCTGCAGCGCGGCATCCTTGGCCAGCCTTCATTACTAGGGAAAACCCTAGTAGTAGCGCGGGTTTTGAGGCTATCAGCAGCATGGGCAGCCGCACTACTACTACGGCGCTACAGATAACTGTTAGTAGTAGCGCGGTCTGCACCCACGCTACTACTGTTGACTATATCAGCAACGCTTTTCTGGAATGCGCTACTATTAGTTAGTTGTAGCGATTTCCTAGCCCCTCACTACTGCTATATCTTTCATCATTTCCCCCCACTTCCTGCCCCATTTCGCTTTCAATAAACTGCAATTTCTAGATACTACTACTAGATATCAATTTCATAAAGCATTATAGGTCCTAGGTAGTACTCCCTCCGTTCCAAATTACTCGTCGTGGTTTTAGTTCAAACCATGACGAGTAATTTGGAACGAAGGGAGTACTAGACAACAATTCACGTATAGTCAACATGCATCCTCAAGCAGTACAAGGTCATATCAACGACGATCATCATATGTGGTTCTAGATGACATCGATGACGATTATCATATGTAGTTCTAGATGATGACGATCATCATATGCAGTTCTAGATGATATAGCCACACACACACACATATGTAGTTCTAGATGATATCGAAGAGGTCATCATCCTCAAGCCTGGGCGGTGGGTGTTTCTGATAGTAATTAGGATGGCCTGTCCAACACGAAGATTCTTGCCATCGAGGAATCTCTTCCACCCAACCGAGTTTAAGTGTGTGCTACCGTCCGTGTCCACGCGGTAAGTACAGGTTGTGATGGAGCTCCTTGCGGTAAGGCGTAGTCCAGCTGAGCCTTCTTCATCAGGCTCGATACCATAACTCACAGATAGGCTCTTTGCCAATTTCTGAATAAGAAAACATATCAATTTATAAAAAGCCTCGCACATACTCTTGCAAATAGGTATATATGGATTATCTACACTATTAATAATTCCTTCGATTCTACACTAATAAGCATGTGATTAAACTCTACACTAAAGCATATCATCGACTAGATTCCACACAACATATCATTGGACTCTACACTAAGCCTATCATCGGATAATTTGCATTTGTAAGTATAACATACCATATCATGTCGGTCGACCATGGTACTTGTCACACGGGTCACGAATGGCACCCCGACAAAGTCAGCACGTGGCGGAATTATGTCCCATAGGTTGCACACCTCTTCCTTGCTCAGCCTCATTCTTTGAGGTACGATGGCTTCATGAAGTGGGTCCTCATCATCTTCATCGAGTGGGTCCTCATTATCTTCATCATCTTCGTCATCTTCATCATCTTCCACCAGGTTGATATAAATGACAACCAGCTTGGGTCTTTCTGCTTTGAAGGAGAAGCTGATCAACTCACCACCAGTAAGACACATGCGGGCGAGGAAACAGGCCCATTGATAACCCACAAGTGTAGGGGACCAGTTGTAGCTTCTTTCGATAAGTAAGAGTGTCGAACCCAACGAGTAGCTAAAGGTAGAACAAATATTCCCTCAAGTTCTATCGACCACCAATACAACTCTACGCACGCTTGACGTTCACTTTACCTAGAACAAGTATGAATCTAGAAGTACTTTGTAGGTGTTGTTGGATAGACTTGCAAGACAATAAAGAGCACATAAATAAAAGCTAGGGGCTGTTTAGATAAAGAAGCAATAAAGTAAATATAGCGAGTGTGGAAAAGTGGTGGTAGGAGTTGTGAAATTTTCCTTAAGCAATTGACTATTTTACTAGGCTGATAGCAAGTTTTATGTGGGAGAGGCATAAGTTAACATACTTTCTCTTCTTGGATCATATGCACTTATGATTGGAACCCTAGCAAGCATCCACAACTACTAAAGATCATTAAGGTAAAACCCAACCATAGCATTAAAGGATCAATTCCCCTTTATCCCATACACCATAACCCCCTTACTCGGGTTTATACTTATGTCACTCAAGCAACCCACTATAAGCGAATCATGAACATATTGCAACACCCTACGGCGGGAATCCCTCACGCTTGCGCGACATGGAGGGCACAATAGGACAGCAACATAACCAGAAGCAAATTAAACCAATCATAGCAATTCATCAATCACCGATAGGACAACGAAAATCTACTCAGACATCATAGGATGGCAACACATCATTGGATAATAATATGAAGCATAAAGCACCATGTTCAAGTAGAGGGTACAGTAAGTTGCGGGAGAGTGGACCGCTAAATATAGAAGGGAGGAATGTGATGGAGATGTTGGTGAAGATGGTGGAGGTGTTGGTGTAGATCGCGATGATGATGATGGCCCCCAGCGGCGTTCCGACGCCATCGGAAGCAAGGGGGAGAGAGCCTCCCTTCTTCTTCTTCTTCTTCCTTTACCTTCTCCCTAGATGGGAGAAGGGTTTCCCCTCTGGTCCATGGCCTCCATGGCTTGGGAGGGGCGAGAGCCCCTCCGAGATTGGATCTGTCTCTCTGTCTCTCTCTGTTTCTACGCTCCTGGATTCTGCCCTTTCACCGTTTCTTATATATCCGGAGATCTGTAACTCCGTTTGGATTGAAACCTTCGTCCAGATATTTTTCCAAAAAATAGCTTTCTTGCGGCAAAAGAAGAGCGTCAACCGCCTTACGGGGTGCCCCCTGCCTCGTGGCTCCCTCGGGCACCGTCTCGCGTTGGTTTCTCTTCCCAAAAATCAGAAATATTCCGAAAATGATCTCCATCCGTTTTTATCCCGTTTGGACTCTGTTTGATATGGGGTTTCTGCGAAACATAAAACTTGCAACAAACAGGAACTGGCACTGGGCACTGGATCAATATGTTAGTCCCAAAAATAGTATAAAAAGTTGCCAAAAGTATATGAAAGTTGTAGAATATTGGCATGGAACAATAAAAAATTATAGATACGACGGAGACGTATCAGCATCCCCATGCTTAATTCCTGCTCGTCTTCGAGTAGGTAAATGATAAAAAAATTGATGTGGAATGCTACCTAGCATACTCTTGATCATATGTCTATCATGTCATGCATATTAAGACACGAGTGATTCAAAGCAATAGTCTATCATTTGACTTAAGAACAATAATACTTCGAGCTTACTAATAAAGCAATCATGTCTTTTCAAAACAACATGGCCAAAGAAAGTTATCCCTACAAAATCATATAGTCTGGCTATGCTCCATCTTCATCACACAAAATATTCAAATCACACAAGCCAAGCAATTGTTTCATACTTTTGACGTTCTCAAACCTTTTCAACTTTCAGGCAATACATGAGCATGAGCCTTGGACATAGCACTATGGGTGGAATAGAATATGATGGTGGAGGTTGTGTGGAGAAGAGACAAAAAGGGAGAAAGTCTCACATCAACGCGGCTAATCAACGGGCTATGGAGATTCCCATCAAGTGATGTCAATGCGAGGAGTAGGGATTGCCATGCAACGGATGCACTAGAGCTATAAGTGTATGAAAGCTCAAACTGGAAACTAAGTGGGTGTGCATCAAACTTGCTTGCTCATGAAGACCTCGGGCATTTGAGGAAGCCCATCATCGGAATATACAAGCCAAATTCTATAATGAAAATCCCCACTAGTATATGAAAGTGATAACTCAAGAGACTCTCTATATGAAGAACATGGTGCTATTTGAAGCACAAGTGTGGTAAAAGGATAGTTGCATTGCCCATTCTCTCTTTTTCTCTCATTTTTTCTCTCTTTTTTTGGTGGGCTTCTTTGGCCCCCTTTTTTTATTTGGGCTTCTTTGGCCTTTTTTTCATTAAGTCGAGAGTCTCATCCCGACTTGTGGGGGAATCATAGTCTCTATCACCCTTTCTCACTGGGGCAATGCTCTAATAATGATGATCATCACACTTTTATTTACTTATAACTCAATATTACAACTCGATACTAGAACAAAGATATGACTCTATATGAATGCCTCCGGCGGTGTACCGGAATGTGCAATGATCCAGCGTAGCAATGACATAAGAAATGGACAAGCCATGAAAAGATCATGCTAGCTATCTTACGATCATGCAAAGCAATATGCCAATGAATGCTCAAGTCATGTATATGATGATGATGGAAGTTGCATGGCAATATATCTCGGAATGGCTATGGAAATGCCATGATAGGTAGGTATGGTGGTTGTTTTGAGGAAGATATAAGGAGGCTTATGTGTGATAGAGTGTATCGTATCACGGGGTTTAGATGCACCGGCGAAGTTTGCACCAACTCTCGAGGTGAGAAAGGGCAATGCACGGTACCGAAGAGGCTAGCAATGATGGAAGGGTGAGAGTGCGTATAATCCATGGACTCAACATTAGTCATAAAGAACTCACATACTTATTGCAAAAATCTATTAGCCATCAAAACAAAGTACTACGCGCATGCTCCTAGTGGGATAGATTGGTAGGAAAAGACCATCGCTCGTCCCCGACCACCACTCATAAGGAAGACAATCAATAAATAAATCATGCTTCGACCTCATCACATAACGGTTCACCATACGTGCATGCTACGGGAATCACAAACCTCAACACAAGTATTTCTACTAATCCATAGTCGCCCACTAGCATGACTCTAATATCACCACCTTTATATCGCAAAACTATTGCAAGGAATCAAACATATCATATTCAGCGATCTACAAGTTTATGTAGGATTTTTTGACTAACCATCTGAATGACCAATTCCTTTCATCTCTCTAAATAGATATAAGTGAAGCAAGAGAGTTTAATTCTTTCTACAAAAGATATGCCCACGCTCTAACAAATATAAGTGAAGTAAAATAGCATTCTACAAATGGAGGTTTTCTATGTGAAGAGAAATAGGCAATCCAAACTTCAAATGATGTAAGTGAAGCACATGCAGCATTCTATAAAGCCATACTCAAAAGATTTAAGTGAAGTGCAATGAGCATTCTATAAATAAACCAAGGACTATCTCATACCAGCATGGTTCATAAAAGAAAAGTGAAAACTAAATGCAAAAGACGCTCCAAGACTTGCACATATCGCATGAACGAAAAGAATCCGAAAACATACTGATACTTGTTGAAGAAAGAGGGGATGCCTTTCGGAGCATCCCCAAGCTTAGAAGCTTGAATATCCTTGAATATTTACTTGGGGTGCCTTGGGAATCCCCAAGCTTGAGCTCTCGCCTCTCTTCCTTTTCCTCATATCGAGACCTCCTCGATCAAACACTTCATCCACACAAAACTTCAACAGAAAACTCGGAAAGATCCTTTAGTATAATAAAGCAAATCATTACTCTAAGTACTATTGCAAACCAATTCATATTTTTGCATTGTTTCTACTGTAATATAGCTTTTGCATGGCTTAATCCACTGATAGAAATTGGTAGTTTCATTAAAACAAGCAAACTATGCATCAAAAACAGAATCTGTCAAAAACAGAATAGCCTGTAGCAATATGAACATTCAGCATACTTATGGAACCGCAAATATTCTACCAAAATTCGTAAAAGTAAACAATTTGCATAGAAATACATTGCAAAAATAATCAGAACCGTTTGACGTTCCAGTAAAAAATGTAAAATCGCGCACTACAGCCAAAGTTTCTGTCCTGCACCGTATAAACCAACAAACATTGTAAACATCTTAAAGGCAAACCTTAGCACATTATTTTTATAATACAATGGAATTGTACAAGGGGATAATTATTTTTGATAAAAAGTTTCTGTAATTAAGATTCACAAAGTTTCCGTGAGCATGAACAAAGTTCAAGGAGCTCTCCCACTTCAACAATGCTTGTCTCCCTCACTTTCACTTTCCTTTTTGAAAAGTTTTGGGTTCCCCTCTTTATTTATTTTTGTTTTTAGACTATATAAAAGCACACAACAGAAATAAATGACTCTCTAAAACTTCCGGGTTGTCTCCCTGACAGCGCTTTCTTTAAAGCCATTAAGCTAGGCATATAATGCTCAAGTAATGAATCCACCCGGATCTCAAGGTATATCAAAGCCAATTTTAATTAACAATGATTTATAATCTAGTAGTGATCACAAAGTAATATATATCAAGCAACAATAAAGTCTAACTCTCTTCCTATGCATCGGCATGTCATAAAAGAACAATTCATGCAGACCAAGTAAAGGCCAATGCATAGTATAAGCAGTTTCTTGCAATTTTATCATATTGGAAACATATAGAGGTGGAGATATAGTTCCTCTCTCATAGTAATTGCAAGTAGGAGCAGCAAGCACATGCATAGTATATCTATCAAAATCACCATGTGCAACGGTAATAGGCAACCCATCAACATAATCCTTAATAAGCACAAACTTCTCCGATATAGTGTGGTCGGGAGAATTTAAAAAGATAGTGGGACTATTATGTGTGGGTGCAATAGCAACAATTTCATGTTTAACATAAGGAACTATAGCAAGTTCATCTCCATAAGCATAATTCATATTGGCATCTTGGCCAGAAGCATAGCAAGCATCATCAAAAAGGGATATTTCAAGAGAATCAACAGGATCATAACAATCATCATAGCAATCATCCTTCGGTAAGCACGAAGGGGAATTAAACAATGTATGAGTTGAAGAGTTACTCTCATTAGAAGGTGGGCACGGGTAGCTAATCCGCTCTTCCTCTTTTTGTTCTTCGCTCTCCTCATCATCCTTTTCATCCAATGAGCTCACAGTTTCATCAATTTCTTCTTCCATAGACTCCTGCAAAATATTAATCTCTTCTTGGACAGCGGAGACTTCCTCAATAAATGAATCAATATCGGAATTGAATTCATAATTCTCATATCAATATTTAAGTATAGCAAAATTTTCAAGTCTGTAAATAGCATCATCAAGATTTTCACACGTTCTAAACAAAGATTCAATTTCATAAGCACTCATAAAAGCAACAAATTCTTCTATTTGTTCCACACCATAGTAATCATATATAACATTAGTATAAGAAGGTAAGGTTTTATCATCATTAAATTTGCATGAAAAGGAAAGGTGTGGAGCCCTCATCCTAGAACAACAAGTAAAATCATATCTCAAGCATAGTTCCCGAGCATACCAACGCAACATATAAATTTGATCCCATAATAGTTTCCCTTTCTGTGTCAAGCGATAATCCCTAAAGTATTCACGTTGATCCAACGTATCTCCCATAACATAATTGAATGGGGTTTTCTTAGGATTATCAACGTAGTACATAATGAGCATCGAGAGTTTTAGGAGATTCCCCATCTCCATGAGTAGCAAGTACACCTAATTTTTTGGTGTTTCGTGTTCCATATCCATAACTGAAGATAGAGAACAACTTAGAACAGAAAATAAAAATTACTTAGTGATAAAGCAAACAAGCACAATCGAGAATATTCACCCCATGCTATGACTCCCCGGCAACGGCACCAGACAAAGGTCTTGATAACCCACAAGTGTAGGGGATTAGTTGTAGCCTCTTTCGATAAGTAAGAGTGTCAAACCCAACGAGGAGCTAAAGGTAGAACAAATATTCCCTCAATTTCTATCGACCACCGATACAACTCTACGCACGCTTGACGTTCACTTTATCTAGAACAAGTATTAAACTAGAAGTACTTTATAGGTGTTGTTGGACAGACTTCCAAGATAATAAAGAGCATGTGAATAAAAGATAGGGGCTGTTTAGATAAAGAAGCAATAAAGTAAATATAGCGAGTGTGCAAAAGTGGTGGTAGGAGTTGTGAAATTCTCCTTAAGCAATTGACTACTTTACTAGACCGATAGCAAGTTTTATGTGGGAGAGGCATAAGCTAACATACTTTCTCTTCTTGGATCGTATGCACTTATGATTGGAACTCTAGCAAGCATCCGCAACTACTAAATATCATTAAGGTAAAACCCAACCATAGCATTAAAGGATCAAGTCCCCTTTATCCCATACGCCACAACCCCCTTACTCGGATTTATGCTTCTGTCACTCAAGCAACCCACTATAAGCGAATCATGAACATATTACAACACCCTACAGTGGGAATCCCTCACGCTTGCGCGACACGAAGGGCACAATAGGACAGCAACATAACCACAAGCAAATTAAACCGATCATAGCAATTCATCAATCACCGATAGGACAATGAAAATCTACTCAGACATCATAGGATGGCAACACATCATTGGATAATAATATGAAGCATAAAGCACCATATTTTAGTAGAGGGTACAGTGGGTTGCGGGAGAGTGGACCGCTGAATATAGAAGGGGGGAAGGTGATGGAGATGTTGGTGAAGATGGCGGAGGTGTTGGTATAGATCGCAGTGATGATGTTGGCCCCCGGCGGCGTTCCGGCACCACCGGAAGCAACGGGAGAGAGCCCCCCTTCTTCTTCTTCTTCCTTGACCTTCTCCCTAGATGGGAGAAGGGTTTCCCCTCTGGTCCATGGCCTCCATGGCTTGGGAGGGGCGAGAGCCCCTTCGTGATTGGATTTGTCTCTCTGTCTCTCTCTGTTTCCGCGCTCCTAGATTCTGCCCTTTCATCGTTTCTTATATATCTGGAGATCCGTAACTCCGATTGGATTGAAACCTTCGCCCAGATATTTTTCCAAAAATTAGCTTTCTTGCGGAAAAAGAAGAGCGTCAACCGCCTTACGGGGTGCCCACGAGGGTCAGGGGCATGCCCCCCTGCCTCGTGCCCCCCTCGGGCACCATCTCGCGTTGGTTTTTTTCCCAAAAATCATAAATATTCCAAAAATGATCTCCGTCCGTTTTTATCTCGTTGGACTCCTTTTGATATGGGGTTTCTGCGAAACATAAAACATGCAACAAACAGGAACTGGCACTGGGCACTGGATCAATATGTTAGTCCCAAAAATAATATAAAAAGTTGCCAAAAGTATATGATAGTTATAGAATATTGGCATTGAACAATCAAAAATTATAGATATGACGGAGACGTATCACCCATCCATCTCCTCCAATCCGCGACATATTGCGTCCTTTCTCAACCTCCATAGTGTACGGCCCCGAGGAGCCTCAAATGTCATAGTGTCTCCTGTCAGCTTGTTGAATTTCAACCTCACATTAAATGGGATGATCTGTGTAAAAAAGCAAAATGACACAATGCAGTAATGCCAACACTAAAAATAAAATAGTTGTTACATTTCATACAATTTCTTACCACCGCATGACGAAAACTTGGCTGGAAGTAGATGCTGAACAACTTGCCAGTTGCAAGGCTGCTGGCCCACCTTGACTTGCACAATCGACATGGTGATGGTGGTGGTGGTGGGGCCATTTTCCTAAAGCAATATGAGCAAGGATTAACGATCCAATTCACATGAAAGAAAAATAATTGTTAAATCCAAATGTTCTATAAATCAACTAAATCAACTAGCCTATTAAATTAACTTTCCTACTAAATCAACTAAATCAAAATGTTCTATAAATCAACTAAATCAACTAGCCTACTAAATGAACTTGCCTACTAAATCAACTAAATCAAAATGTTCTAAATCAACTAAATCAACTAGCCTACTAAATCAACTAAATCATATGAACTAAATCAAAATGTTGCATATGAACTAGCCTACTAAATCAAAATGTAGCAGGGAGGAGGGAGAAGGAGGGGCGACTGGAGGAGGGAGGAGAGAGTAGGACGGAGGAGGAAGGGCGGAGCGAGGAGGGGCCGGTCGGCGGCGAGTGGAGGGAGGACGGAGGAGGAGGAGGGTGGTATTGAGTCCAGCGAGGAGGAGAAGGTGACGACGGCGCAGAGGGAAGAGGGGTAGGTGACGGCGGTTGGCGGGGCCGACGACGGCCGGTGGGGAGGACCGACGCGGGGGGGGGGGGGGGGAGGGGTTGAGGGGAGAGGTAGGGAGTGTGAGTGTGAGTGTGGATTGGATAGAGGAGAGCGTGGGTGGTGGGAGATAGCTAGTTTTAGCAGTAGCGCTCTAAAGGTAAAGGTGCTACTGCTAAACTACCTAGCAGTAGCGCGCTCCAAATTAACGCGCTGCTGCTAGAACTAGCTTCGCGGCGGGGTCGTGGGAATTATAGCAATAGCGCGGTTTAGGGGAGGTGCGCTACTGCTACGTCTATTTCAGCAACGAGTACTGCAGGAGAGCGCTACTGCTACAATGCAGCAGCGCCTTAATTTAAAACTCGCTGCCGGTAAGATCATGTGTATAAGTTTTTCCCTAGTTGTGCTTGGTATTGATTTCCGTGGGAACCGAGGCGATGAGGGCGACGAAGCGGCATCTCGCTGACTAGGCGGGCCCGCCCCCCGTTCGCGCCAAAACCACTCGCCCCGGCGCTCCCCAGCGCGTCGGTTTCGGCTTGGGTCTGCCGGCACTAACTTCGGCCCAAACCGACGAAAAACGGGCTTTTGGGGGCGCGACATGGCCATTTTTTCGGCGTCGGCGCAAAAAAACGTCTTGGGGCGCTGTGTTGGGGGCGCGGCTCGAGATGCTCTAGTGACTTCTCAGCCATGCCTGATGGAGTTGTGCGTGTTTGCTGCCGAGATGACGAACCGAGTCGTTGGCTCGTGGCTTCCGAGATGGGCAGACGCAGGATGCGATCTGCTGCACAACCGCCTGCATGTCGCCGCCGCCTGTAGATTAGGATACTCGAGGGTGTAGGTCGTGGAGTTGCGGTGAAGAGGAGGGCGGTGGGGGGGTGGCATTGAGTGACGCTGGTGCATGCAACCGCGGAGGATGGAGAGCGGCGTGTTGTACGGGGGCGCAAGGTGCCATGAGTGATGCCTCCACCTCGATTGATTTGGGGATCAATTAGTTTCCAAAATAAAGGTGTGACGCAAGTGTGGGCTGGAATTGCGGATGGAAGAAAGGCTCTCAGGCGTTGGATGGAGAATGAATCACGAGCTCGGGACCAATCTGATGGATTCAAAAAATCAGTCTTCTAATGGATAAGAAGTGTTTCCCTGTCAAGTTTCAACAATAACAAATTGTAATAATACTCCTATCCTATTTGGGCCTTAGCCACAAATCAAGAGCACAATTCAACTAATGGATGTTCTTCAAGGTTGTAAGAATTTCTTAATAGATGGATCAAGCTACAAATTCAGCAATGCAGTGGACACCATCATGCATGTTGCAGACGTATGGACCATAGTATGTGGACGTGGATTTGTATGGTTCCTTAGCATCAGTTGCTTATAGGTACAAGGTAGCCCGATCTTCCGATGCGGTAGCATCGAATTTTGTTGGAGAATACTTTAACGACCCGACTGCACCAAACACTAGGCTCCACCTTAGCAATGATAAACCAACTATAGTATAGTTATTGATGGTGTTGGAAACAAAGTCAACCTGATCATGAAGATCAATACCTGCCTGCAACCAAGTGTTGGATTCTTTTTTTTCCAAGAAAACTTCCGATCTATTCATCAACTGTCAGTGTAGTACAAAGAACACAAAAAATAAAATTTGCATCCAGGCCTAGCGACGATTACAAACATTGGAGCGGGCCGAAGTAGCGCCGCCATTATCGCCCCTCCCTCGTCGGAGCTGGGCAATCATTGTTGTAGTAGACACTCGGAAAATTCATCGTGCTAAGTCCCCATGGGACCAGCGCACCAGAATAGCAATCGTCACTGATGAGGAGAATCATAGATCGGAAGGATCCAACCTGCAGAGACACAGACATAGACTAACGAAGATTGGATCCAGGAAGATCCACTGAAGACACACCTCCCCACGCCCTCCTTTGATGCTCGAAGCATCACCGGGACTAGGGATAGACGGGGAGAAGCTTATTCCATCTTCAAGAAGCCGACGCCACCTTGTCTTCTTGAGCATGACACAAACCATAACAAAACTTAGGGCTTGTTTGGGACTGCTCCGCTTCACCAAAATCGGCTTCACTCCACCAAATTCACTTTGGAGCAGTTTCATACAGAAGTTGTAGCACTACCGAAGAGAATGTTTGGCTTTCATGTAGCTCCAGCTTCAAGAATGAGAAATTTGGTGGAAAGGATCTATTTGATTGGGTGATGGGTGGAGAAATGAAGGGGTATCCACTTACTGGTGGCAGTGGTGGGTAATTTCCCCCAACTCCAGCTTCTAGAGTTTTTTGGAGCACCCCCTGAAGAGCTTCATAAAAATCTGGGAGTTGTACCCCAGATTCTACTTTTTTTGCGGAGCCGCATATCGTGGAGTTACCCCGTTTGGCTTGTGTTTTTCGTAGCAGAGGTAAATTTTAAGGAGCAGAGCAGTCCCAAACAAGCTCTTAATGTTGGATTCGACACCCCCCCCCCTCCTTGGGCTGGCCAAATCCCCCTTTGTCACTCCTTAAATACCCATCTTAGGACATTGTTATTAGGGTTTGGGTTTTGTTTGATTGAGTTTAGCCGTTTGCTACTCTTTGCCATTGACACGAGAGTTAAGAAGACCTCCTCTTCTAAGTGTCAATGGAACCCCACTTTGTTAAACAAGTACTTTGTATTATATCCATAATTCAAATTGCCGTTTCTCAAATCTAACGATGGAGGGGCGATAATGGCGGCGCTACTTCGGGCCGTTCCAATGTTTGTAGTCGTTGCTAGGCCTGGATGTAAATTTTATTTCTAGTGTTCTTTGTATTACATTGACAGTTGATGAATAGGTCGGAAGTTTTCTTGCAAAAAAAAAAATCCAACCTTAAGTTGGTCCTCTCTCTACACAAATGGACTCTAAAAATTGCATGTAGCCTTTTACTCCGTTATTACATGAGCCTGGCCCAGAACTAGTGTGGCGCAACACCTATAGATAGACTATAGACAAAATCATAAGTGACATCTATTTTATTCGTCCATGTCCCTCAAGTGTTATCAAGGTGGCTTAGAAGTCATGAAATCGTCAATTGAAGCTTTGTCTTCACTCTTTGTACGCCATTTGCCATCTCCATGCTTGATCATACTCCGACGTGTGTTCTGCTTGTGCATGCTAGGATCTTCGTTCGAGAGTACTAGAAATATACTTGACTTAGCAAACATCATAATTTCATATGCATTTGGAAACGTTCCTAGAAATAGATGTATCTGATATTTGAGTTGGCTTGTGTCATGTGCGAGCTCGTAATTGGTCCTTGTATCTCTTAAACTTAAGACTGTGTAGTCACATGGGATGTGGATGTAACCGCAGTAAGGATGTCCTCACCAGTTAGTACACATGTCGTATTTTTTCTAATCCATTTTTCCATCAACAAACCATGCACCGGTCCACAACCGACAATTTCATCTGATACTAACATTTGCTTTTTAGGAATACGGAGAAGTGCAAAAAAACATGGCCTCAAACAAGAGGGCAAGCCCTCTTCGCCAAGACACACTGCATAATTTAGCTCTTACTCCCTCCTTACCGGTGCCAAGGTGAAGGAAAAAAAAGAGTACTTAATGTTTATTTGTTAATTAATAGAATTGCATGCAACAAACTGACCACTGCAAGCCGTGCAAGATAGTCCGAAATCGTTGAAAGCATACACACCCCACATCTTTTATTGGTTTATTTCTTTATTCATGTCAAGAAACAAGAAACGGGGTGGAAGTCAATGCACCGGGCCTGAGCATTTTTGGATTATTTGGTTTTTGTAATGTGCCTAATGCACCGTTACGGATGGAGTATGACATTTGGGATGCTAACCATATACAATCGTTATGAACCTTTTGCCGATCACATTGTTCTTTCTCCTTCTAGTATCGTAGTCGTCCCATCACTTTCACAACTAGTTGCAAAAGATCACATATTTCTAGAATTGTCAAGCCAATATCCTTTAGAACCTCAATCCCAAAATCATGTTTTCCTCTTGTGAGTACCTGCAAGGAGTTGAAATATATAGTTAATGACGAAAAATAACACATTAGCATGGGCTACTGCCATCTTTTTATTCACGAATATAATTTGTCAACATGGTGGTACACACCGTGGTAGCTAGCCAAGGATCTCCAGGGGGCAATATGTAAAATGTTATTGTTTGAGGTGGCAAAGGGTCTAATTTTTCTATCACATATGTCACATAATAATATCTTTTGTGATTCTCCGGAACAGGGGGGGGGGCGACCGCCCCCTTACTTGTACATATCTCCGCCACTTGTTGACATTGTTGTATGACTCCATGGATTTCATGGTTCAACCACAGGCAACCACCCCCTTACTTATACATATCTCTGCCGCTTGTTGTATTACTCCATGCCCTTTCATGGTTCAAGCGACGACATCATGTCTTGTAGTGATAAGAACTCGGCTACCTGTGGTGTCGTGGCTAAAGGGAGCTTTCAACATGTTGCTCCATTCGACGTTACCCCACATGCCATCTAACACAAGAAAGAACTTCCTATATTTGGTGAAACTAGCAAGAGTAGGCACAAGTGAGGCTTCATATTCATACGCACTATCATGTATTGGCATGTTTCGCTCAGTTGTAGTGATTGCCATCTTCAATAACTAAACCTCGATGTACTCCGGTGTGATACCTAACCATATGTTCTTGGTCAACTTGCCTTGGACTGCTTCGTCAATGAAAACCTTCTTACTGACGGTGGTCTTACTAGTACCTCCAACAACGATGGTGAACACCATGTTGTTATCACTCAAGTCAGCTTCATCTCTTATGAGCATCTCTATAAGCACTCTTGTGTCATATTCAATCTTCTCCACAACCACCTCTGATCACTCGAGCAAAGGATGTGCCTTGGGGTCAATACCATGAGGTCGAGCCGTATCCGGCCCGGGTAAGCTTCTAGCTTGATGAAATTGAAACGGCCACCCGTCTTGCAGTTGCCATCCAACTTCTGGTCGAGCACCTTGATGCGAATATTGATGTCATATGCATGGATGGTATTCCACATGCAAAAGAGCAAGGGGTTAAGACACCCCTGCAAAATTGGATTGCATGAGGAAGTGCCGGGGTTAAGACACCCCATATCCTCAAGGCAAGGGTCAAGGATATCGGTGGCTTGGTACTCGACATACTTCAGTCCCTCCACTCACCGCCGCGAACTCTCATTGGTGATGTTTCTTCGATCAGCATCCCGCGCGGATGTTGGAGTAATCCAAACGTCTTAAAGTAGTATCAGGGATTTGTCTCCACGTCATGTCATGTGCCATTAGTTGAGAGTTATGAAGCGCTAGTGTTCGAGTTCAATTGGGATTAGTAAATGGTGACCATGCTGGCTGGTTGATTAGATTAGGAAAGTATCAAACTCCATGGGGGGGGGGGCATTGCCCCCTTACTTCTACGAGTTACTCGAGTCCTAGTATGACTAGGTCAGCCTATCTGTTGGTCGTCATGCTATATACAAGTGCATACACATTCTAAGTTGTACCAGAAAATTCAGAAGAAATAAAGACAAACAAGTGGGTATGAGGCTCACCCTTTTACAAAGTTTTCGATCGCGTGTGTTCGTGATACATTGATGTGACCGGCCTATGGGAGAAACCCAAAATTTGATATCGAAGCAAGTTCAAAGATTTGTCGTGTTTGCCCCCAAGTGGTGACCCCAACTAGTAGGGATGGAGATGGATCAAATGCGGTTACCACTTTCATTTTCTTAGTTTCAAAATAATAAATACGAATGCGAATATGGATGTTATTGGATTTGAATGCGGATTGGATGTTACTCAGATACAAATACATATCACATGTTTACTCGATTCAGGGCGGATACAAATAATAGCAACATTTTAGTAAATGAAAATAAGTGAAGATCTACATGACACAAAATAATCAACATGCAGCATGTAATACGTGAATGATAGACAATTTTATGGATAAATACTACAAAAATGCATAGTCATTCCTTAGTTTAATTTTGCAAAAATTAAAATTTTACAACATAATCATGTTGGATAATTGGCATAGTGGCGAATATTCGTTTCTGAGCTGGGGCTTAGATGATCCCGAAATCAGAGTTGTATGCTAGAATGTGGATCTGTGCCTGTGACTGTATTTTTTCTGTCTGTATATTCCATGTAAAGTAATAAAAACAGGCGACCTTTGAGGCCCAATGAATGCGACAGCAAAGCGTACTGTCCAGCCCATGGCTCAGCATTTCTTTTGTGCTGGGCTGAGCCGTCTCCATCACCCCCGGAGGAGTTAACGGCCTGCCCAGCCCATCATAAATGCAGCCCCCCAGGGTGGAATTGCCTAATCGCCGCTTACTGCGGCAAGTAGTCGCCGCTTCACACAGGGTGCAGCTCATCCTGCGCAAACCCATTTGAGTGGTTTCGCTTCGCGAGATTAAAAAACCGCAAAAAATTGGTAACACTAGGGATCTAATCAACGACCTCCTGTAGTGGTACACGCGATGGTAGCCACCGCGACTGGCTCATGGATGTGTAAGAATAACAATGCTAAACTTAAAAGAAACTAAAGGCGACGACAAAACTTAAAACCAGTTCGCGGAAATTCCAAAAAACTTTTGTTACTTCTACTGCTTCTTTCTGGTTTTTCCTTACAGTCTTATTCTGTTCTTTCTTTTTTCTCCTTTTCTTTGTTTTTTCGTTTTCTTTGTTTTTTCGTTTTTAATATTTTTTCCCTTTTCTTTTTAAGATTTTCAAAAAGTTCAAATATGGTTCAGAATATTCAAAAATGTTATTTTTGTCAAAATTTGTTCATATTTCTGAAATAGTGTTTACATTTTCAAAATTTTGCTCACATTTTCGAAAAATGTTCCTGATTTTTTTGTTTGTTTTCTTTATTTTTTCCTTCTCTTTTTCTTCTCTTTTCTTCAAAAGAAATTCAAAATATTCAAATTTTGTTCCTATTTTTATAAAATGTTCAGTTTTCGAAAAAATGTTCTCAAAATTTAAAAAAATTGTTCTCGTTACATGAATAAGTTCAAAACTTTCCAAATGCAGAAAATGTACCGGATTTCATAAAATGTTCATATTTTCATAAAATGTTTGCGCTTCCAAATTTGTTTGGGATTTTTTAAAAATTGTTCACTATTTCAAAATTTGTTCTCAAGATTCAAAAAATGTTTGCACTTTAAAAAATTGTTCGTGCTTCTAATTTTTTTCAGGATTTTTCAAAATTGTTCTCACAAAATTTGTTCTCAAGATTCAAAAAATGTTCGTGCTTTAAAAAAAATTCGGGCTTCCAAATTTGTTCTCCGTTTTAAAATTTATTCTCAAGATTCAAAAAATGTTTGTGATTTAAAAAATTGTTCGTGCTTCCAAATTTTTCTTCGTTTCAAAATTTGTTCTCAAGATTCAAAAAATGTTCGTGCTTTAAAGAAATGTCACTAATTCCAAAAATGTTTGGGAAATACAAAATTTGTTCGTTTTCAGAAAACTTGTTTGCGTAATAGTACGTTCAAAAAGTTGTTCACTATGATAACTAATTCCGGTTCGACACAGCGGTCAAGTCCTGCTGTACCTTGTACTAAGTTATTTTCAATGCAGGCTGTTCCATTGCAAGCAATGCTAGTTAGCTGGAGCCAATAGAATCTCCCCCTCAGTGTCGCCCCACCCAACCCTACACAAAAATCTTCCCATTGTCGCCACTATATCCCCTTTGTACTTCGACCACCATGTATGCCGCCTCTTCATCCTCCCTCTCCTAAAAAAAATCACTAATCGCACGATTTGTGGCTGCCGTCGTCCGCCACTTGAGCTGTCCGCGATGCCTGCAATGCTGTTGTTACGCTGCTGCTGCTGCTACTGATTTTTAGCACGCTGATGTTGCCGCTACGTATATGACATGCACACATCATCAACACCAAACTCTCAAAGGAAAAGGGATATGGATATGATTTCTCTGAGCAAGGAACATCATTTCGTTTGTCACACAAGTGTGGCCGCATGCATCTTTTCGATGCAGAGGCCGGGGGACGTGGCAAGCAGCTTGTTCCCCATCCCCGGCACACCAACGTGATTATCGGGAAGTGCGTCTTCAAACACAAGCTCCGTCCCGATGGTACTCTTGACCGCTATAAAGCACGCTGGGTTGTTCGCGGTTTCCGGCAACGTGTTGGTGTCGACTTCATCGACATTTTTGCTTCAGTTGTTAATCTTGAGATGATCCACACGGTTCTCCACCTTGCGGTCTCCCGTGCCTGGCCGGTGCACCAGATGGACGTCTGCAACGTCTCCCTCCAAGATCAGCTTGAGGAGCAGGTCTTCTGCCAGCAGCCCACAGGGTTTGTTGATTCGGCTCATCCCGACCACGTGTGCCTGCTCTGGCGGTCCTTGTATGGACTCAAGCAGGCTCCTCGCCCATGGTACCTACGTATCGCGACATTTCTGCACCAACTTGGGTTTCGCTCTACCCGCTATGGCACATCGCTGTTTGTCTACTAGCAGGGCTCCGACACTGCATATCTGCTCCTTTACGTCGATGACATCATCCTGACGGCATGTATGGCTGGCCTTCTCAGTCAGCTCATTGATCGTCTTCGCGCCGAGTTTGCCATCAAGGACTTGGGTCCTCTGCGCTACTTCCTCTGTGTTGAGGTGGTGCGTCGTCCGGATGGCTTCTTCCTTCACCATCGGAAGTACGCTCACGAGCTCCTTGATCCTGCTGGCATGCTTAACTGCAAGCCCGCTGCCATACATGTTGATACGAAGGCCAAGCTCTCTGCCACACATGGTTCTCCTGCTTCGGATGCTGCGTTTTACCGGTCTATTGTTGGGGCTCTTCAGTACCTCACTCTCACTCGATCGGAGCTCCAATATTCAGTTCGGCAGGTGGGTCTTCACATGCATGCTCCTCGGGATGTTCATTGGGCCGCTGTCCAGCGGATTCTCCGCTACATCTGTGGCACCATGGATCTTGGTGTCACGTTGCACGCCTCCACCGACACCGTCCTCACCGCCTACTCCGATGCCGACTGGGCCGGCTGCCCTAACACTCGTCGCTCCACTTCGGGGTACTGTGTTTATCTTGGACCCTCGCTTATCTCGTGGTCGTCCAAGCGGCAGCCTACGGTCTTCCGTTCCAGTGTTGAGGCTGAGTATCGTGTTGTGGCCAACGTCGTTGTCGGTGTCAAAACCGGCGGATCTTGGGTAGGGGGTCCCGAACTGTGCGTCTAAGGCTAATGGTAACAGGAGGCAGGGGACACGATGTTTTACCCAGGTTCGGGCCCTCTCGATGGAGGTAATACCCTAGTTCCTGCTTGATGATCTTGATGATATGAGTATTACAAGAGTTGATCTACCACGAGATCGTAGAGGCTAAACCCTAGGAGTTAGCCTATGATTATGATTGTTCTTGTCCTACGGACTAAACCCTCCGGTTTATATAGACACCGAAGGGGGCGAAGGTTACACAGAGTCGGTTAGAGAGAAGGAGATCTAACATCCGAATTGCCAAGCTTGCCTTCCATGCAAAGGAGAGTCCCATCCGGACACGGGACGAAGTATTCAATCTTGTATCTTCATAGTCCAATAGTTCGGCCAAAGTATATAGTCTGGCTCCGGATACCCCCTAATCCAGGACTCCCTCAATAGCCCCTGAACCAGGCTTCAATGATGATGAGTCCGGCGCGCAGATTGTCTTCGGCGTTGCAAGGTGGGTTCCATCTCCGAATACTCCATAGAAGATCTTGAACACAAGGATCATGTCCGGCTCTGCAAAATAATTTCCACACACCACCGTAGAGAGCACAATACTTTACAAAGGTAATCTGCTGACAATTTTTCATAGAGTGTCCTCACGCCGCGGCCTGGTTTAATACGAACCGTTTTTCTCAGCCTGCCACGACACACACTGCAAGGCAGTTTTATTGGCACGTCTTGTCGAAGCAGAGATCGTGTCCCCCTTATCACGGGATTCTCATCAATACGGGTGCAGGTAACCCAACTACACCTGTTGGCCTGACTCCGTGTTTTTAGGCAAGTCCCAAACGGTTATGTTGAGGACGCTTGATATTCACCCCCTTTATAGAGGGGTCGAGGCCTATCCCTTTCTTACAACGCTTGCGCCTTTCCGCATCTCGAGTTACAACACCCTAAGCTCAAGATTAGGCACTTCGGATCTTCAATCATGTCCGGATCCAACCTTCAAGGCCGGTGGATGGCCTCCTCCGTCACAGAGGAGGACATTGTGAAGCTCAGGGAGGCCAGATATCTGACTGCCGACGTCAAGCACAGCTTCCTGCTCAATGGCAGGTCATCCCCACTCCCGAACCCAACGAGAGCGTTGTATTTGTTTCTCACTTCCACCGAGGCTTAGGCTTTAGTCTTGATCCCTTCGTGAGAGGGCTCATGTTCTATTACGGGCTAGATTTTCACAATCTAGCTTCGGGTTCCATCCTTCACATTTCATCGTTTATCATCGTGTGTGAAGCCTTTCTCCACATCACCCCACACTTCGGCTTATGGCTCAAGACCTTCAATGTAAAGCCGAAGGTGATCGAGGGGCGACACGCGGAGTGAGGAGGCGCTGCAATAAGCCGAAATGCCGATGCCCCATGTCCAGAGGGTTCCTTCCCGGAGGTGTCCGATCTATGGCAACGGAGGTGGTTCTACGTCACAACTCCCCGAGGCACAAAGTGGGCGGCTGCCCCCGCCTTCCGCTCAGGCCCTCCACCTCAACTGGCGTCATGGGCCAACGTGGGACTGGGCTGGGGGCTGCTAATAACGTACCGACATTGCAGAGCCGCATTCGGGAGCTTCTTGAGAGGGATATCAGCCTTGTCAGAATAATTCAGGTAATGCTAGTTCGACGGGCCCTGCCGTGCAAACGTCGACCTCTCCGGATGTGGGAGTTCAACCCAGAAGGTCCGCGAACTATTCAACACTTCTTCGGCATGACACTCAAAGGGATGTATAGGTTATTCTTCGGAGCACGAGTAAAGTGTCCAGATACCATCGAGGATGCGGGCTTGAGCTGCAACCGCCCAGATACCCAAGTAAGTAACCCTGAAACCGAACACTTCGTTTATATTTATCACAACACTATTCTGAAAACTGTCCGCGGCCAGGATTGGATCAGCAAGGCGGAGAGGATCAGGTGTCCGTTCCCACTTCCCGAAGGCTCGCCTAGTCCTGCGATAGCAAGGATGCTTAGACGTGCGCTAAGCCAAGTGCCCTCGGGAAAAGACGAAGGGAAGAATAGGGAAGCCGAGCTTCGTACATTGCACATCCAAACCGGGGGACTTACTGCCTCCACAAAGGAGGATAATCGGAGAGGTGAATCTAAGGTTTCCTCCCCCCGCGGGAAGAAAAGGGCCGCCTCGGAAGACTTGGAAACGAAGGTGCCTAAACAAGGGAAGAAAACTTCACCACGGGGCCCCGCCCCGGAGGGCGTCCTCACCGCACCATGCCCGCAGACGGGCCAGCCCTCCACCGAGCTGTAAGTTATTTTAAATAAAAAGATATTGCTTCCTCCTCTGAGAACAATAACCAGGATATATCCTTTGCAGTCCGGCTAGTAGCTCTTATCAATAGAGTTCGTCTTCAGGGGATCTTCTTCCGGAGATGATGGAGAGTGAAACCCCACCTACCTCTCCGCCCCATGGGGCGGGCGACCCTGAGGTGTCGTCACAGAGGATTCCAGATCCGTCGAGGCTGGAAGCTAACACTTCGGCCACCCGGAGCCCGGAGTGTTCGGCTCCCACGGAGGGCAATGGGAAGGGTCCGGCGCCCGGCCGGACACACTGACGGGCCTTCTGGAGCAAGATGCTCTTCCAGAGGATCACCGTGCGTTAATGGGTACGGTGTTTGAGAAGATTTCATCCGCCACAAGCGGCTTGAATGAAGCTTTCACGAGTCTGCTCAAAGGCTTTGAGGTACGCAACGAAACACGTAAGTTTTTGGTTGTACCGCATGCGCTAGGTGTGCTCCGTATAGATAGTAGCCCCTGAGACTTTGGTTGCCAGCCCTAGGCGGCAAATGGAGGATCACACTCCCAAGTAATGATCGCACTGCATTCATGCGCAGGTGGCTAAGGGTCCGGCTGTAGACCGGACCGCTGAATTTGCCGAACGGAGACGAAAAATTGATGTGGTGGGCGCCGACATCACGCTTGTAAATAAGCGGTTTGACGAGTCACAGAGTATGTGCTCTTTTTTCCTCACATGTTTATGACATATTAAGAGGAGCATAATGTTATATGATATGCTTTGGCTGCAGGCGGAGCTGCTGCCGTGGAGGCCCTGAGGGCGGAACTTGCCCCAGCCAAGGAACAAGCCCAGGCTAGCAATGCGGCTGCCCTAAAGGCGGCCGAAGATTTAAGAGCCGAACAGCCTGTCATCGCCGAAGCGAAGATAAAATAGCCGAGATGGCTGTGGAGCTGAGGGACGCCGCTGGCTAGTATGAGCTCCTTGAAAAGGAGAGCCAGGCGAAGTCGGCTAACCTGAAGAAGGCCCTGGATGCGGCCAAGGAGACGCGCTCTGAAATTAGAGCTGCGCGGGAGGAGCTTCGATAGACCGGAGACATCGCGGCTGGAAGCCCCTATTTGTTGCGGATGAAGTTCGGAGATCCAAAGTACGCTCCTCTGGATCAGTCTTGGAGCGCTGCAGATGCGTATGCGGATCTGGCAAAAAGTACGGCAGATGCGACGAAGTTCTTCAAGGATCAAAAAGATAATGAAATAGAAAGGCTTTTCTGGTCGCAATTCAGTGCTCCAACGCGCCCGCTGCCATTGAGTGAGAGGATAGCCGCTATGGCCGAGCTCCATAGGTTTTCCGGTCTTGCCATGAGGTCTGTAATAGACCATCTATGGCCGAAGGGACCAAGGCCAGGCAGTTATTTTGGTTTGGTGCAACAATTTCTTGGCCCCGTATCGCGAATCGATGCCATGAAGAGGTCGGCGTGCATAGAGGGTGCACGGATGGCTCTTGCCCGTGTTAAAACATATTGGGCGGATATGGAGGACATCAGCATTGCAACCCAGAGTCCGGCAGGAAGCCAGGACCCAGCCGAACACTATTTTGGGCAGGTCATAGAAGGTGCCCGTTTAATAGAGGCTCAGTGCTCGAAGAGTGTCATGTTCAAGTGACAAGTTGTTCAATTGTAAAAACAATTCTATTTTAATTATAAAGGCTTTGTTTTATACTTTCGCCTGAAAGTGTTATAGTGCCTCCTGTGCGGCCGTTTTATGTATGTATATAACCTGAAAGTTAGCAGTCGTTGGCTTCGGCCCCCACGCATATAATACGGGGGTGTTCGCGAAATGCGCGTAATCACACTTGATCCAACGTCTTGGTCCATTAAGGAGGTGGTCGCACGTCGAACTAGGCAACCAGACTATATAGCTTTAACACTTTCACTTGGCCATAGGAGTTTGACGGTGGGGCTACTATGTAGCCCCTGGTACCTTCGCGTGCATCCAGATACGGGCGCGTATGTACATGACCAGGAAACGGTCCTTCGTTAATGCGGAGGAATCCCGAAGATTCCGATGAGTCCTCGAGTGGTTGACCAGTCTCTCGCTGTATCATGACAGTCAGTTTTCGCTTTCTCTACTAAGGTGCTCATCCGGAATAACCAGGGCACAATCGCAGTAGTTCTCCTTTGGCTGCCTTAGCCGATAGAACGGAACGTAAGGCAGCAAACCCAGGAGCCGGGCAAACCCAACATTTGACCAAAGACATGATTCGGAGCTGATGCATATAAGGCCAAACTCACGACGCCGAACACTCCCGAAGGTATTCGGAGTTTATAACATATACTGGGCTGAGTAACGCCCTCGATTATGAACCCTGTATTTCTAGGTACGTGCATTAATCTGTCGTGGCGAAATGCCAATAACGCCAGTATCCCCTGTGGGTGTATTGAATACACATGGGATGTCAAGCAACAAGAGACAGTAAAGAAGGTTTACACAGGGACTTAATCTAAAGAGAAACCTTTGAGCGGGGCCCTGCTGCACGTCTGCGCCTTTGTCTCTGTTGTGCCATATCCTGGAAGGGTGTCACACGAATGGTGTCTGTAAAAAGGAAAACTCATGTAAAAGAGTATGGCATAAGCGTGCGAAAAGTTGGTTATTCTCAATGGATAGTAGAAATGTGAGATATTGGCATGTTAATAAGGTCAAGCCGAATTGTGGGCTGTATTACATGTTTGCAGCCCCTGGTACCATCTATGTGGGTATATGTATAACACCCAGCTCAGGTTTATCTGAGCTGTTATTGACGGTGGTACACCGGACTCGTCTAACCGTGTCCGTGGTCTTAACGACCGATCGTGCATTCTGATAGGAGAGGCCGCTTAGTGTCCGGCTGCTAGAGCCGCCACATACTCTTCCGCATGTAAGGAACGCTCTGTGTTTCTGCTAACAGTGATGACGCTGCTTGGACCGGGCATCTTGAGTTTAAGGTAGGCGTAGTGCGGTAATGCGTTGAAGCGAGCGAAGGTCGTTCTTCGGAGTAATACATGATAACCACTTCGAAAGGGAGTGATGTCGAAGAGTAATTCTTCGCTTCTGAAGTTGTTGGGAGAACCGAATGTCACCTCTAATACGAGGGAGCCCCTGCAGCGGGCCTCAACGCCTAGTATCACTCCTTTAAAGGTGGTGTTACTTTGGCTGATTCTGGATGGGTCTATCCCCATCTTGCGGATGGTGTCCTGATATGTCAAATTAAGACTACTACCGCCGTCCATGAGGACTCAAGTGAGATTGTATCCATCGATTATTGGGTCGAGCACCAAGGCAGCCGATCCTCCCTGCCGGATACTAGTCGGGTGGTCCCTGTGATCAAAAGTGATCGGGCAGGCCGACCAGGGGTTGAATTTTGGGGCGACGGGCTCTACAGCGTATACGTCTCTGAGTGCGCATTTGCACTCTTTGGTATGTGAGTCGCGTAGATCATGTTTACTGTTTTAACTTCTGGTGGGAATTTTTTCTGTCCCCCAGTGTTCGGCTGGCGAGGCTCATCCTCGTCCTCACTTGGTGTTTCCCTTCCCTTGTGTTCGGCGTTTAACTTGCTGGCCTACTTGAAGACCCAGCATTCTTTGTGAGTGTGGTTCGCAGGTTTTTCGGGGGTGCCATGAATTTGGCCCAATCTGTCCAGGACTTTGTTCAGGCCGGACGGTCCCTCTTTGCCTTTAAATGGCTTCTTTCTTTGACCGGGTTGAGAGCCCCTGAATCCGCCGTTGACCGCCGTGTTGTCCGGACTTTCTCCCTTGTTTCGACGCTTGTTTTTATTGCGCCGTGGCTTCCCATTGCCATCCCTAATTTCGGATGTGCCTGGGTCACTGGTGCCTCTACGGGCTAGCCAGCTGTCTTCACCCGCGCAAAAGCGGGTCATAAGGCTTGTTAAGGCCGCCATTGTTCTCGGCTTTTCTTGGCCGAGGTGTCTGGCAAGCCATTCGTCCCGGATACTATGCTTGAAGGCCGCTAGGGCTTCGGCATCCGGACAATCAACAATTTGATTCTTCTTAGTGAGAAATCTGTTCCAAAGCTTACGGGATGACTCTCCGGGCTATTGTATTATGTGACTTAAATCGTCTGCATCCGGAGGTCGGACATAGGTCCCTTGAAAATTGGCCCTGAAAGCGTCCTCAAGTTCCTCCCAACTTCTGATTGAATTTTCGGGGAGGCTTTTCAACCAATGCCGAGCTGGCCCTTTCAATTTGAGAGGAAGGTATTTGATGGCGTGGAGGTCATCCCCACGAGCCATGTGGATATGAAGGATAAAATCCTCAATCCAGACCCCAGGGTCCGTCGTTCCGTCGTATGCCTCTATGTTCATGGGTTTGAATCCCTGTGGAAATTCGTGATCCAGCACCTCGTCGGTGAAGCACAGAGGGTGCGTAGCCCCTCTGTATCTGGACATGTCGTGGCATGCTGTTGACTGTTGTTGTGTTCGGTGTTGATTCCGAACTGGTATTCGATCAGTGTGATCGTTTTGGTGACCATAATCCCGCGCCGGAGCATGTCCTCTGGATCCATAGATGGACCTTGTCGCACCAGCCTTTTTGTCCAGGAGCTCACGTAAATCGTGTGTTGGCTTGTGTGCGGCGTCAGTAGCTGCTCTATCGCGACCATGAAGTGGTTGGTCCGGCCGATTGGCCGTATTGTTTTTCGGTGGAATGGGCTCTATGGCCTCATCGTCGAATTCGGGCAGCAACTTGCGCTTTGGGTAGCTCTTTGTGTGGCGATCGTCGCCATATTTTTCTTCAGTGTCTAGCATTTTATTCCATCTGTGGTTGAGCATATCCTGCGTGGCCTTAAGCCTTTGCTTCTGCTTCTTTAGGCTCCTCACAGTGGCCATAAGCCTTCTGTGGAGGTTATCTTGTTCCAAACGTTTTTCCGGGATGATGAATGCATCGTCGTTTGGACTGTCCTCCTCTCCGGAGGCAGGTTGATGAGTTCGACCCTTGGGATCACTGTGATCCGGCTTCTGCTCCGGGCTGTGTTCGGCGTGACCTGGCTCATCCTGCTCCAGCGCTGGGTCCATATGGTCGTTGTTGCCTTTGGAGTTGACCGGGGTGTCGATTTTTCTTGCGCTGTTATCGCTATTTTTACTGTGGCTGGACTTAGAGCGGCGCCTGCGCTGTCGTTTTGGCTTTTGTCCGGGGGGTCTATCCTCCGTTGTGTCCTTTTTATCGTCGTTGTCCTCCTTAGGCGTGTCCACCATGTATATATCATATGATGAGGTGGCAGTCCAACGCCCCGTGGGCGGTGGTTCCAGATCGTCCCCTGCATCGACGTCCATACCGTCGATGTCGTCAGAGTCGAAGTCAAGCATGTCTGTTAGGTCATCGACAGTGGCTATTAAGTGGGTGGTGGGTGGGCCACGATTTTCTTCGTCGTCCGTATCCCACTCGAGCCGGACATAGTTCGGCCAAGAGTCTTCTGACAAAGAGAGAGACCTTAAAGAGTTTAGCATTTCACCAATGGGTGAGCGCTGAAAGATATCCGCGACAGTGAACTCCATGATTGGTGCCCAATCAGCTTCGTTGGGCATGGATGCGCGCGGTCCGGGACCCACAGCCGGAAACAAGTCCGGGGGTCCGGTGACACAGATTTCCTTAGAGGTGGAGTCTGTGTTCGCCTCCAACGCCGATGAGTATGCGGCCTTCATGGCGGGGTCCATACCCCCATCCTCGGACGACGCGATCTGCTCCGAATTTAGGTTCGGAGCTTCTGCGGGCGCGATATCCCGAATACTGTCCGACAACAGATCTAAGTCGAGCTCGTTGTGACCGTTCGATGCTCCTGACGCAGGCCCGAATCCGTCGAAGATCAAGTCTCCGCGGATGTCGGCCGTGTAATTCAAGTTTCCAAACCTGACCTGATGGCCAGGGGCGTAGCTGTCGATCTGCTCCAGATGGCCAAGTGAATTGGCCCGCAGTGCGAAGCTGCCGAACACGAAGATCTGTCCGGGGAGAAAAGTCTCACCCTGGAACGCGTTGTTGTTGATGATTGAAGGAGCCATCGAGCCTTACAACGACGACACATAGGAACTCTCAATGAAAGCACCAATGTCGGTGTCAAACCGGCGGATCTCGGGTAGGGGATCCCGAACTGTGCGTCTAAGGCTAATAGTAACAGGAGGCAAGGGACACGTTGTTTTACCAAAGTTCGGGCCCTCTCGATGGAGGTAATACCCTACTTCCTGCTTGATTGATCTTGATGATATGAGTATTACAAGAGTTGATCTACCACGAGATCGTAGAGGCTAAACCCTAGGAGCTAGCCTGTGATTATGATTGTTCTTGTCCTACGGATTAAATCCTCCGGTTTATATAGACACCGGAGGGGGCGAGGGTTACACAGAGTCGGTTACAGAGAAGGAGATCTAACATCCGAATCGCCAAGCTTGCCTTCCACGTAAAGGAGAGTCCCATCCGGACAAGGGACGAAGTCTTCAATCTTGTATCTTCATAGTCCAATAGTCCAGCCAAAGTATATAGTCCGGCTGTCCGGATACCCCCTAATCCAGGACTCCCTCATTCGTCGCCGAGTGTTCGTGGCTTCGTCAGTTGCTCCAGGAGCTCTCGTGTCCTGTCGACCGAGCCATGGTGGTCTACTGCGATAACGTCTCGGCTGTCTACCTCTCCTCCAACCCGGTTCATCATCGTCGTACCAAGCATATTGACTTAGATATTCATTTTGTTCGGGATCAGGTGGCTCTCGGCCATATTCGTGTTCTACATGTTCCTACTTGCCAACAATTTGCAGATATCATGACCAAGGGCTTGCCTACGGTCTCTTTCGAGGAGTTTCGGTCCAGTCTTTGCATCCGCAATGGCGCCGCTTTGACTGCGGGGGGTGTTGAGTATATGTGTTGTGCATATTGTGTATTGGACCCACCTCCTAGTTTTCTTGTATAGTTGAGATCGTGGTTCACCATTGTACATCATATATACATGCGATTGCATCTGATCAATACATCGTGCAATTCCATCACCATACATCTAGCTTCATCATGAGCTCCTGTTCTCCTCTAGGTAACTAGCATGGACGTAGAGACTGGGACACGTGTGTCTGCGTGGTTGTATCTTACCGAGCTGGGAGCGCATGGCTGGCACAGTCGACTAACTAGTCATCCCCAACCCTTCCATCCATTCCGTCCTCTCCTCGGAGATCGGGAAGCTATGGGATCTCACCATGTTGGTTAAAACTATCATCATCACCGACGAAGGTGGCTTGGTCAGCCGGCGACCATGGCCTCGTCGTATGATGTCCTTGCTGACCTAGGACGCCACCACGAGGTATAGGAGAGCCCTACAAGCACACCAGGGTAGCCGGTCATCATGTTTGAGCCGCCACTTTACGCTGACAACGTGATTTCATCCATCATCTGCTCCACACGTTTGAGAGAGAGAGAGAGGCTGTTAATGTGTGGGCCCTATGTTATATTTGAAGGTACTGTTAAAACGCCGTCCAATTTTGGTGCCACGTCATCCTGAAGTCAAGACCTATATGTTAGACTTTTTAGAGGAAAGACATACGTCTGACTTTATAAATAAATCCACCCTACATGTCAGATTTAGTGTCTGTCCGTGCTTATTTGTGTCATCGATGCTTTTAGCAAAAAGAATAGGGAATTCCGGTTGGTTTTGAAAAAAAAAAGATGGTTATCTTTTATAATGACACCGCAATTGTGTTGAGTATTTGCAATCAACTACTACAAGGCACGTCGCTGGATTCCATTGCCAGGATATGTGCGCCAGAGCAAGCTCAATGTTGCGCACAACGAACTCGCCAGACACATTACTTCGGGCATTTGTGCGCTACCATGGCTTGGCAACTTCACCTACTTGCATGCCAGGAGCCTACATGAAGGGTGCATGGCGAGTTGCTAGAGAGATGAATCGCCTCTGCTGCCCACAACTGGCTCAATCAAATGCCCCACATGAGAAATAATGGTACACCCAATCACCATAACTTGTTTTATAAGCATTGAGAAAAAATACAAAAAATCATGATCGTGTAAGTACAATACATATGTATCACTTATAAAATTTTAGACCAGAATTCAAAATACTTTTCTAGAAATGAAAAAGATAAAACACGATGTGAATAGTGTCTAATGCAAACTGGGCCCTCAATTCGGCCCATTTTCTTTAGCATCAGTGGATTTGTTAGCTTTGTTTCTCATACTGTGTTTTGAATTTGCATATGAAAATTCGTGGTATGATAGATTCTTGGTACTACTATAATATAATTTGTTTCAAATTGACGAATAAGAGTTTTTAAATCGGAGCATCGGTAGCACCAACCGGCTAGATGCACTAGATACTTCCCCATGATGGGTGTGAGTGTGTGACCTTGTACTGCCATGAATGTGTTCACTAGTAGAAAACAGGGCATTTGTCCCGATTCATAAGGTGTCACAAAACCATGAGCATGCCCAGTTTTAGACGATGGGTGACGAAATGTGTACGAATTTTTCTTAAGAGAGCCAAAAGTGAAGTGTGCGATAAGTTGAGAGACCAAGTGCATGAACTATGGTGGCAGCACTGTGCGCCCACCTTGACGGAAAAGTACAACGCGGTCGGTTCAATTTTTAATCCTCCTCCATGGCTAACCTCAGTTTACACAGGTTGATACTGATCATGGAGACTCCTCTAGGCTACACTGAACACATTTGAGGCACTAGCTTTTGTTCCACGGTGCCATCCGAGCCTAGCTGGCCTCCGGGGCATCAGGTCTGAGGTTATGCATACCCTAAAAGCATCTTTCTTTTGTTCTCTTTACTTTTCCCGCTATTTGCAGGCAAGTGGAGCCCCACGTCTCATGAGGTCAAACTAGCAAGCATGTTACTAGATCGACTAGTAAGTTACTAACCGCACGTTAAGTTGTGATTACAGTATTATACATCCGGCCTTTGATCCACACACGTAGTTAATCAATGTAGTACTAACAAAATATTCCCATGGCCTATATGACTCCCTGTGCCCGACTCCTCCCGACTCCTCCCGTGTCGCCCCTGCGCGGCGACCGGGGGAAACCCTAGCGCCGCAACGTCCTCGTCCCTCCCCCGACCTCTCCTCCTCGCCGCCGGGCAAAGCCCGGTCAGCAGCGGCGGCGGCAGGATCTCTTCTCCCACGGCTCGCTGGATCTGGCGCGGGCGGATCACGGCGGTGGTTGGCGGTGCGCTGGAGGCGGGGCGCGCTGGCGCGGGCTTGGGGGCGACGGCAGTTTCCCTTGGTGTGCGTGGGAGTCCGCTCGGGGCGCGCAGCGGCCGCCCTCGGCAAGCGGTGGCGGGCGCTGGGCTCTCGGCGGCGCTCCGGCGTGTGCAGGCGGCGGTGGTCCCTGTGCACGGTCGGAGGCTCCGTCTCTGACCCTGACGGCGCCGGGGATGGCGGCGGGCCGGCGTGGCCGGCGATCTGGATGCGGTGGTGCCAGCGGCTCGCTGATCTGCCGGTGCTCCAGGGTTCTGCCTGGTGGTGCTAGTGGTGACGGCGACCCATGCACGAGAGTTGGATCCCTTTGAACCGATCTGGGTGAAAACTTGCCTTCGGCGTCTGCAAAGGCCGGCGGTGGCGGCGCTATCTGCGTCGTTCCCTTCTTGAAGGTGTCGCCGTGAAGAAGTTCAAGGCCACTCTCTGCTACCTCTGGGGGAAACCCTAGATCGGATGATCGGACGACGGCGGCGCTCTGGTGTCGTTCCTTCCTTGGGGGCGTCATTCTTGGATGTACACACGTGATCGAGGGACCAGAGGACGGATTCTTTGGTGGAGCGGTGCTTCATCCTACACACTGATGGCGACGGATCTTGACGACGCAGTGCAGATTCGGAGTTCGCTGTGGGAGGATGGACTCGCGCAGGAGGACGACGCTGTCGGGCGTCGTGGTGGTGTCGATGGCAGAGAGACTTGACATGGTACATGCAACAGTACAGCTCTGAAGATGGATTGGTGGCTGCGGCGGCCTCATACCCGGCAGGCGTTCTGATTGAGGAGTGCACCGGACTGGTAGGTGCCCCATACCCGGCAGACGTCCTGGTTGGGACCTTAGGTCTTAGATGTTTAGGTTTGGCTGCGATGTCTGTTTAGTATTAAACAGTGGATCCATGCTCATCATAACAGATTGCTTACACAACGTGAGGTCAAAAAAAAAAACAATTGCTTACAGAACGCAGGAATCATACTTTTTTGCCATGCTCGCAAGCTAATTAAATTCAACAACTTAACAATACTACTATACTACACATTAATCATTCATGTGCTGCTCTACATCAATTCCATCCTCATTTTCTTTTCAGTCTCGCTTATAGGATGTGGTTTAATAATTGATACACATGAAACTGCTACCCACACGATACTGCTGTACGATCTTTGCACAATGTGCTAATCCAGCGGCCAGTGCCCTTCTCAATCTTTTGCATGTCCAGCTGGATTTGAGCATTGTGCATGAATCGTCTGGATTGTGTCGTGTGTATAGCACTGCTCTTGATACAAAAGGAGACAATTGCACTGCTTAGATGCACACTTAATCGTTGTTAACCATAAAGTGGAAGAAGCTGAGGTTGTGTGCATGGAAAAACAATGTTTTTACATGAACTTTTACGTGCAGCTTCCGAGTTCAGAATAATAATGCAACACCATATATTGTGGATTATTGAATGCATCCTAAATTCACTATATAAGGACATTGCTTGATGGGTAAAATCTGATGTCCGTTATCAAATTGGGAATCACTAGAAATCAGACTATTGATATCCTGCTTCACATTAGACTAGCAGTGAGCCGTACGATTGGTTTAATTTGATACGTCAGATTCACCCACCAGTACAACAAATACGGAATCAACCTGTGGTTGAGATGGTTAGGTGGACAGTGGTATCCCTAGCCCACCAGGGTTCAAATCCTGGTGCTCGCATTATTCCTGGATTTATTTCAGGATTTCCGGTGATGCGCTTTCAGTGGGAGGAGACATTCCCGTCGACGACGAGGCGCCTGCGGTGACTTCGTAAATCTCAAGATGACATGCCGGCTAAGTCTTTCGGAGGTGCTCATAGGGGTAGGGTGTGCGTGTGTGCGTTCATAGGGGTGAGTGTATGTGCGTGTATATGAGCGTTGTTATGTACTGATGCTCAAAAAAAAATGTACAACAAATACGAATGCTTCCATAAATCACGGGCACTAGATACGTGGGATTAACTGTTCTAGATAGCGTGGCCTTCCTGGTTGCTAGCTTCCATATAACAACCTCGCTGGATTTGAATTGCTTCCCATAATTGATTGCATCCCAAAATCATGAACATCAAATTATACCCCACTCATATTTCTCTTATTTTCGGGAAAACATATTGAACCAAAATTTTCTTTTAATGCGATTAGAGTTTGCTTCCAGCGCGAATGAAATTATGTTTCCATGTAATATATCCCATGTGCGCGATAATAGTTGCTTCCATCGGTAGAAACTTATGCTTCTGGCGATACTAATTTGCTTACCTCGACATCACCTTATTTTATTCAAATCAAAGTAAAAACAATTTACTCAATTTTCTAATTTGCTTCCACTACAACTGAAATGTGTTTTGATCCAATGGAAATTTGTTGTCGCACACTCTTTCTAATGCTACCACTCGGAGAGAACTATCGTGCTTCATGTGTTCGTATACCTTGTTTCGGACAGCATACGTATTTTCTTCATTCAAGTCGTAGAATTTATGTGTTTCATCCATTCATATAACTTGTCTTCCACCACTAATACATTTGCTTCCTTCACGTCACAAAAATTATTACACTGCTTCATGCTCAAGTATATGCTTTTTATATCCTATGACACTGCTTCATATGCTCAAATCTGTGCTTTCTATATCCTATGTCACTGCTTCCATCTACTAAGCGGTATGTTTCCCTACATGCTTTACATAAAACATCATGGAGAGGGAGACGGGTCAAGCTCACCAAGTTGTTTTTTGGTTCCATCGACTAGAGATTTTTTTTCTTCTACAGCAAAGGAAATATATTAGCAGAATAACAATTTTGAAGCAATAAGAAAGTAGAATGGAAGCATACAATTACATACACTTGTAAATGGCATGTTAACAAAGTCCTCCTAATTTTGTTAAGCATAAAAGCATAGGTTACAAGTGGCGATGGAGAGAGCACCCAACGAGAGATATATATGTAATGAAAATTGAATATACAAGCACGCCATATTGTGGCATCAACAATTGAATATATTGTTGGGGAATGTAGCAGAAATTCAAAATTTTCTACACATCACCAAGATCAATCTATGGAGATTCTAGCAACGAGAGAGAGAGAGAGAGAGAGAGAGAGAGAGAGAGAGAGAGAGAGAGAGAGAGAGCATCTTAATACCCTTGAAGATCGCTAAGCGGAAGCATTACAAGAACGCGGTCGATGGAGTCGTACTCACGTCGATCCAAATCGCAGAAGATCCGATCTAGCGCCGAACGGACGGCGCCTCCGCGTTCAACACACGTACAGCCCGGGGACGTCTCCTCCTTCTTGATCCACCAATGGGAGAGGAGAAGTTGAGGGAGAACTCCGACAGCACGACGTCATGGTGGTCGTGGAGCTCGTGGTATTTCTGCAGGGCTTCGCCAAGCACTACGGAGGAGGAGGAAGAGTTGGAGGAGGGAGGGCTGCGCCAGGGAAGAGGTGCGGCTGCCCTCCCACCCCTCCACTATATATAGGGGCAAGGGGAGAGGGGGAGGCGCCCTAGGGTTTCCCCTAGGGGCGGCGGCCAAGCAGATTGGATCTCCCTAGGGAAAATCCTAGGGAGACTTGCCCCCCAAGCCAAGCAGGTGGAGGATTGCCTCCCAAGCCAGGTGGAGGCGCCCCACCTCCCCAAGCAACGTGGAAAAGGGTGTGGGGGGTGCACAACCCCTTAGTGGGCTGGTTTGCCCCCTCCCCTTGGTCCATGAGGCCCTGCAACACTTGCCGGGGCCCCGAAACACCTTTCCGTCATGCTGGCCTTAGCCTGGTACCCCTGGAACACTTACGGACTCCAATACCCTTCGTCCAATATATCAATCTGCACCTCCAGACCATTCCGGAACTCCTCGTGACGTCCGGGATCTCATCCGGGACTCCGAACTACCTTCATTAACCACATACTATTTCCCATAACAACTCTAGCGTCACCGAACCTTAAGTGTGTAGACCCTACGGGTTCGGGAACCATGCAGACATGACCGAGACACCTCTCCGACCAATAACCAATAGCGGGATCTGGATACCCATATTGGCTCCCACATGTTCCACGATGATCTCATCGGATGAACCACGATGTCGGGGATTCAATCAATCCCGTATATAATTCCCTTTATCAATCGGTATGTTACTTGCCCGAGATTCGATCGTCGGTATCCCAATACCGCGTTCAATCTCGTTACTGGCAAGTCACTTTACTCGTTCCGTAATGCATGATCCCACGACTAACTACTTAGTCACATTGAGCTCATTATGATGATGCATTATCGAGTGGGCCCAGAGATACCTCTCCGTCATACGGAGTGACAAATCCCAGTCTCGATTCGTGCCAACCCAACAGTTACTTTCGGAGATACCTGTAGTGAACCTTTATAGCCACCCAGTTACGTTGTGATGTTTGGTACACCCAAAGCATTCCTACGGTATCCGGGAGTTGCACAATCTCATGGTCTAAGGAAATGACACTTGACATTAGAAAAGCTCTTAGCAAACGAACTACACGATCTTGTGCTATGCTTAGGATTGGGTCTTGTCCATCACATCATTCTCCTAATGATGTGATCCCGTTATCAACGACATCTAATGTCCATGGTCAAGAAACCATAACCATCTATTGGTCAACGAGCTAGTCAACTAGAGGCTCACTAGGGACATGTTGTGGTCTATGTATTCACACATGTATTATGGTTTCTAGTTAATACAATTATAGCATGAACAATAGACAATTATCATGAACAAGGAAATACAATAATAATCATTTTATTATTGCCTCTAGGGCATATTTCCAACAGTCCCTCACTTGCACTAGAGTCAATAATCTAGTTCACATCACTATGTGATTGTAATGAATTCAACACCCATGGGGTTTGATCATATCTCGCTTGTGAGAGAGGTTATTAGTCAACGGGTCTGAACCTTTCAGATCCGTGTGTGCTTTACAAATCTCTACGTCATCTTGCAGATGTCGCTACCATGCGCTATTTGGAACTATTCCAAATAACTGTTCTACTATATGAATCCGGTTTACTACTCAGAGTCATCTAGATTAGTGTCAAAGTTTTCATCGACGTAACCCTTTACGACGAACTCTTTTACCACCTCCATAATCTAGAAAATTCCTTAGTCCACTAGTTACTAAGGATAAGTTTGACCGCTGTCCTGTGATCCATTCCTGGATCACTATTGTACCCCTTGACTGACTCATGGCAAGGCACACTTCAGGTGCGGTACACAGCATAGCATACTGTAGAGCCTACGTCTGAAGCATAGGGGACGACCTTCGTCCTTTCCCTCTCTTCTGCCGTGGTCATGTCTTGAGTCTTACTCAATATTCACACCTTATAACATAGCCAAGAACTCCTTCTTTGCTGATCTATTTTGAACTCCTTCAAAACTTTGTCACGGTATGTATTCATTTGAAAGTACTATTAAGCGTTTTTGATCTATCCTTATAGATCTTGATGCTCAATGTTCAAGAAGCTCAATCCAGGTTTTCCATTTAAAAACACTTTTCAAATAACCCTATATGCTTTCCAGAAATTCTACATCATTTCTGATCAACAATATGTTAACAACATATACCATCAGAAATTCTATAGTGCTCCCACTCACTTCTTTGGAAATACAAGTTTCTCGTAAACTTTGCATGAACCCAAAATCTTTGATCATCTCATCAAAGTGTATATTCCAACTCCGAGATGCTCAATCCAGTCCTTATAAGGATTGATGGAGTTTTGCATACTTGTTAGCATCTTTTAGGATTGACAAAACCTTCTGGTTGTATCACATACAACCTTTCCTCAAGAAACTCGTGGAGGAAACAATGGTTTTCGACATCCTATCTGCAAGATTTCATAAATAATGCAGTAACTGCTAATACAATTCCAACAGACTCATAGCATCGCTACGAGTGAGAAAGTCTCATCGTAGTCAACTCCTTGAACTTGTTAGAAGACATCTTAGCGACAAGTCGAGCTTTCTTAATGGTGACACTTACCATCATTGTCCGTCTTCCTTTTAAAATCCATCTGTACTCAACAGCCTTACGACCATCGAGTAGTTCTTCCAAAGTCTACACTTTGTTTTCATACATGGACCCTCTCTCGGATTTTATGGCCTCGAGCCATTCGCCAGAATCCGGGCCCACCATCGCTTCTCCATAGCTCGTAGGTTCATTGTTGTCTAACAACATGACCTCCAAGACAAGATTACCGTACCACTCTGAAGCAGTACGTGTCCTTGTCGACCTACGAGGTTTGGTAGTGACTTGATCCGAAGTTTCATGATCACTATCATCAGCTTCCATTTCAACTGGTGTAGGCGCCACAGGAACAACTTCCTGTGCCCTGCTACACACTAGTTGAAGTGACGGTTCAATAACCTTATCAAGTCTCCACCATCCTCCCACTCAATTCTTTCGAGAGAAACCATTCCTCGAGAAAGGACCCATTTCTAGAAACAATCACTTTTGCTTCCGGGTCTGAATTAGGAGGTATACCCAACTGTTTTGGGTGACCTATGAAGATGAATTTATCCGTTTTGGGTTCGAGCTTACTAGGATGGAACTTTTTCACATAAGCGTCGCAGCCCCAAACTTTCAAGAAACGACAGCTTAGGTTTCTCTAAACCATAGTTCATATACTGTCATCTCAACGGAATTATGTGGTGCCCTATTTACAGTGAATGCGGTTGTCTCTAATGCTTAACCCATAAACAATAGTGGTAATTCGATAAGAGACGTCATGGCATGCACCATATCCAATAGGGTGCAGCTATGACGTTCGGACACATCATCACACTATGGTGTTCCAGGCGGCATTAGTTGTGAAACAATTTCCACAATGTCTTAATTGTGTACCAAACACACATATCAGATATTCATCTCTGTGATCATATCATAGACATTTTATCCTTTTGTCACGATGATCTTCAACTTCACTCTGAAATTACTTGAACCTTTCAACAATTCAGACTTTTGTTGCATCAAGTAAATACACCTGGCATCTACTCAAATCATCTGTGAAGTAAGAACATAACGATATCCACTGTGTGCCTCAGCACTCATTGGACTGCACACATCAAAATGCATTACTTCCAACAAGTTGCTTTCTTGTTCCATTTCACTGAAAACGAGGCCTTTCAGTCATCTTGCCCATGTGGTATGATTTGCATGACTCAAGTGATTCAAAATCAAGTGAGTCCAAACGATCCATCTGCATGGAGTTTCTTCATGCGTATATACCAATAGACATGGTTCGCATGTATCAATCTTTTCAAAAACGAGTGAGTCCAAAGATCCATCAACATGGAGCTTCTTCATGCGTTTTATACCAATATGACTCAAATGGCAGTGCCACAAGTATATGGTACTATCATTACTATCTTATATCTTTTGGCATGAACATGTGTATCACTATGATCGCGATTCAATAAACCATTCATTTTAGGTGCAAGACCATTGAAGGTATTATTCAAATAAATAGAGTAACCATTATTCTCCTTAAATGAACATCTCTATGCTCAACGCAAACACTAAATAAAAATTATTTAGGTTTAACACCGATCCCGATGGTAGAGGGAGCGTGCGATGTTTGATCACATCAAACTTGGAAATACTTCCAACACATATCGTCACCTCGCCTTTAGCTAGTCTCCGTTTATTCCGTAGCCTTTTATTTCGAGTTACTAACACTTAGCAACTGAACCGGTATCTATTACCATGGTGCTACTAGGAGTACTAGTAAAGTACACATCAATATAATGTATATCCAATATACCTCTGTCGACCTTGCCAGCCTTCTCATCTACCAAGTATCTAGGGTAGTTCTGCTTTAGTGACCGGTCCCCTCATTACAACTTAGTCTCGGGTTTGGGTTCAACCTTGGGTTTCTTCACTAGAGCAGCAACTGATTTGCCATTTCATGAAGTATCCCTTCTTGCCCTTGCCCTTCTTGAAACTAGTGGTTTCACTAACCATCAACAACTGACGCTCCTTTTTGATTTCTACTTTCGCGGTGTCAAACATCGTGAATATTTCAAGGATCATCATATCTATCCTTGATACGTTATATTTCATCACGAAGCTCTAGTAGCTTGGTGGCAATGACTTTTGAGAAACATCACCATCTCATCTGGAAGATTAACTCCCACTCGATTCAAGTGATTGTTGTATCCAGACAATCTGAGTACAATCTCAACGATTGAGATTTTCTCCCTTAGTTTATAGGCTACGAAACTCGTCAGAGGTCTCATACCTCTTGACGGGGGCACTAGCCTGAAATCCCAATTTCAGCCCTTGGAACATCCCCTATGTTCCGCGACATTTCAAAAATCGTCTTCGGCGCCTCAATTCTAAACCGTTTAACATTACTGAACTATCACGTAGTCATCAAAACGTGTATATCAGATGTTCGCAACATCCATAAACGACGTTCGAGGTTCAGCACACCGAGCGGTGCATTAAGGACATAAGCCTTCTATGCAGCAATGAGGACAATCCTCAGTTTACGGACCCAGTCCGCATAATTGCTACTATCAACTTTCAACTATATTTTCTCTAGGAACATATCTAAAATAGTAGAACTAAAACGCGAGCTACGACATAATTTGCAAAGACCTTTTGACTAAGTTCAAGATAATTAAGTTCATCTAATGAACTCCCACTCAGATAGACATCCCTCTAGTCATCTAAGTGATACATGATCCGAGTCAACTAGGCCGTGTCCGATCATCACGTGAGACGGACTAGTCATCATCGGTGAACATCTTCATGTTGATCGTATCTGCTATACGACTCATGTTCGACCTTTCGGTCTCTTGTGTTCCGAGGCCATGTCTGTACATGCTAGGCTCGTCAAGTCAACCTAAGTGTTTTGCTTGTGTAAATCTGGCTTACACCCGTTGCATTCGAACGTTAAAATCTATCACACCCGATCATCACGTGGTGCTTCGAAACAACGAACCTTCGCAACGGTGCACAGTTAGGGGGAACACTTTCTTGAAATTTTAGCAAGGGATCATCTTATTTATGCTACCGTCGTTCTAAGCAAATAAGATGTAAAAACATGATAAACATCACATGCAATCAAATAGTGACATGATATAGCCAATATCATTTTGCTCCTTTTGATCTCCATCTTCGGGGCGCCATGATCATCATATTCACCGGCATGACACCATGATCTCCATCATCATGATCTCCATCATCGTGTCTTCATGAAGTTGTCTCACCAACTATTACTTCTACTACTATGGCTAACGGTTTAGCAATAAAGTAAAGTAATTACATGGCGTTATTCAATGACACGCAGGTCATACAATAAATTAAGACAACTCCTATGGCTCCTGCCGGTTGTCATACTCATCGACATGCAAGTCGTGATTCCTATTAAAAGAACATGATCAATCTCATACATCACATATATTATTCATCACATCATTTTGGCCACATCACATCACACGGCATATGCTGCAAGAACAAGTTAGACGTCCTCTAATTGTTGTTGCAAGTTTTTACGTGGCTGCTATAGGTTTCTAGCAAGAACGTTTCTTACCTACGCCAAAACCAAAACATGATATGCCAATTGCTATTTACGCTTCATAAGGACCCTTTTCATCGAATCTGATCCGACTAAAGTGGGAGAGACTGGCACCCGCTAGCCACCTTATGCAACAAGTGCATGTCAGTCGGTGGAACCTGTCTCACGTAAGTGTATGTGTAAGGTCGGTCCGGGCCGCTTCATCCCACAATACCGTCGAAACAAGATAGGACTACTAACGGTAAGCATATTGAACAAAATCAACGCCCACAACAACTTGTGTTCTACTCGTGCATAGAATCTACGCAATAGACCTAGCTCATGATGCCACTGTTGGGGAATGTAGCAGAAATTCAAATTTTTCTATGCATCACCAAGATCAATCTATGGAGATTCTAGCAACGAGAGAGAGAGAGAGATGGAGTGCATCTTAATACCCTTGAAGATCGCTAAGCGGAAGCATTACAAGAACGCGGTCGATGGAGTCGTACTCACGACGATCCAAATCGCGGAAGATCCGATCTAGCGCCGAACGAACGGCGCCTCCGCGTTCAACACACGCACAACCCGGGGACGTCTCCTCCTTCTTGATCCAGCAAGGGGAGAGGATAAGTTGAGGGAGAACTCCGACAGCACGACGGCATGGTGGTGGTGGAGCTCGTGGTATTTTTGCAGGGCTTCGCCAAGCACTACGGAGGAGGAGGAAGAGTTGGAGGAGGGAGGGTTGCGCCAGGGAAGAGGTGCGGCTGCCCTACCACCCCTCCACTATATATAGGGACAAGGGGAGAGGGGGAGGCGCCCTAGGGTTTCCCCTAGGGGGCGGCGGCCAAGCAGATTGGATCTCCCTAGGGAAAATCCTAGGGAGACTTGCCCCCCAAGCAAAGCAGGTGGAGGATTGCCTCCCAAGCCAGGTGGAGGCGCCCCACCTCCCCAAGCAATGTGGGAAAGGGTGTGGGGGCCACACAACCCCTTAGTGGGCTTGTTTGCCCCCTCCCCTTGGCCCATGAGGCCCTGCAACACTTGCCGGGGCCCCCAAAACACCTTTCGGTCATGCTGGCCTTAGCCTGGAACCCCTGGAACACTTCCGGACTCCAATACCTTCGTCCAGTATATCGATCTTCACCTCCGCACCATTCCAAAACTCCTCGTGACGTCCGAGCACTAGTGCAGAATCGGGCAATAGCACCGGTTCGTAAGGCCCTTTAGTGCCGGTTACATAACCGGCACTAAATTGTGGTCACTAAAGGCCCCCCCCTTTAGTACCGGTTCAGCACGAACCGGTGCTAAAGGGCAACCACGTGGCACGAGCCAGCTCCGGGGGCCTGGAGCCCTTTAGTACCGGTTGGTAAGACCAACCGGTACTATAAGGTTTGGGGTGTTTTTAGTTTTATGATTTCTTTTTCATTTAATTTTGTGTTTCCATTTTAATTCTTTTTCGTTTGCTGGTATTTTACGATACTACACATTGTAACGTTATGCATATATATATGTATATATATATATATATATATATATATATATATATATATATATATATATATAATTTCTAGTAGAACCGATCATCGAGTTCAACATGATTGTCATGATATAAGCGTTCATATATAACACCACAAAAGCAAATCACTTAAGTTCAGAACGAAGAACACGGACATGAAAGGACAAGTAGTACTAATTAAGAGCAGCATGAAGAACTAGCTAAATCACTCCTGCTAGCTACTCTCTCTCTGGTAAAATAGCATAGAACATGTATAGCTCTCCTGATTGATCATACTGGAGCATGCCGATGAACCTGTCTCCTAATCGTGGGCTGCGCTTCTCATTGCTGCCCCCTAGTACTTCTCTGCGATCATTAACAATTTTCCTCCAATCTTTCACTATTAAGCATTCATCGCTTCTAGAAATCTTGAATGCATTCATGTGCAATGCAGGATATCTTGGCCGTAAGCTAACAATTGACATCTGACCTTTAGTCTCGATCCCCTGAGGCACAACTGTCATCGGGAGTCCCTGTTGAAGAACATCGTATAGTACTTAATTAATATACTTAGCAATGAAAGTTTAGCAAAAAAATATGTATGCAAAATATGCACTGAGGACAAATAGTAAATATCTTACCATCATTCCTAAATAGATGTGACCGTAGTTCAATACCATCACTATTGGTCGCACGTTTTGAGTACTAACATTTCTAAGTGCAGGAAGAAAATTTGTCTTGACAGTATGAAGATCCTCAAGCCATGAAACATAATGACTTATCTCCTCGCAGTTTAGTTCAGCGCCGGGACAGTAGTAGGTCCTGTCTACCAAGCGCCGGACATGTTTGGTTGAATGGAGATAAGCTGTCAATAGAAATTAGTTGTCAGTTATTTTTGAATAAGCAATATCAAAGACAAAAATATAGTTGAGAAGAACTCACATAATGGTAGAACTGGAGGCGTCTGCACATCGACCCATATGTCTCTATTACCTTCAATATCATCTTCCGGACGAATATCAAAGGTGATAACCATACCAGGCTCAAATGCATAAGCCTTGCATAGTGCTTGCCAAGTTTTGCATTCAAAATAGGTGTACGTGTGTGCATTATATACTTTGACGTTGAAAGTATAACCACCATGCTCAGTTTTCAGGTAAGCTCTCTTTACCTCCATAGTTTTCATATCTTTGAAACCTATCTTATCCAAGACAAAAATTCTTGCATGGCAGGGGATGCGCTAGTAGAATAGTGAAAATTAAAAATTATAAGTCAGGCAAATGAAGCATATATAAGTCATGCTTAATTACGAAAACAGACTTGTCGTTGTGACTTACTGTATCGAATTCGAAAGTCTCATCCAGCTTGAAGCTGAATCGCCTACCATCAACAAGGAAATTTCTGTCGCATTGGCCGCGCTGGTCTTCACAGTATTCACACATAATGAAATTTTTTCCATCGTCAGACGACATTTCCTATGTTCAAATTAGGCGAAGCATTAAACACTTACTAATTCAATTAATTCAACTACTTCTATTAATTCAACTAAGCATTTACTAAAAATAAACTAGTTATATTAATTCAATTAGTTCAACTAAGCATTTACTAAAAATAAACTAGTTCTATATATTAATTCAACTAGTTCAACTAAACATTTACTAAAAATAAACTAGTTATATTAATTCAACTAGTTCAAAGTAAGCATTTACTAAAAATAAACTAGTTCTATATATTAATTCAACTAGTTCAACTAAACACTTACTAATTTAATTAATTCAACTAGTTCAACTAAACACTTACTAATTTAATTAATTCAACTACTTCTATTAATTCAACTAAGCATTTACTAAAAATAAACTAGTTATATTAATTCAATTAGTTCAAATAAGCATTTACTAAAAATAAACTAGTTATATTAATTCAATTAGTTCAACTAAGCATTTACTAAAAATAAACTAGTTCTATATATTAATTCAACTAGTTCAACTAAGCATTTACTAAAAATAAACTAGTTATATATATTAATTCAACTAGTTCAACTAAGCATTTACTAAAAATAAACTAGTTATATTAATTCAATTAGTTCAACTAAGCATTTACTAAAAATAAATTAGTTCGTTATATATATTAATTCAACTAGTTCAACTAAACATTAACATATTTCTAATTCATCGATGATAACATTTCTAACATTCTAAAACTAAACTAGATAGTGTGTGTGTGTAGTGTGTGTGTGTGTGTGTGTAGTGTGTGTGTGTGTATGTGTGTGTGTGTGTGTGTGTATGCGTGTGTGTGTATGGAGTGGGCCGGGCGCGTACGGGTGGCGGGGGCAGCGACGACGGGCGGCGGGGGCCCGGGACGGCGACGAGACGGGCCGGCGGCAGCCGGGGACGGCGATGAGACGGGCCGGCGGCGGCCGGGGATGGCGACAAGACGGGCGCGGCGGGGGCGGCGACGACGACGGGCGGCGGGGGCGGCGGGGGCGCGCGGCGACGACGATGACGGGCGGCGGGGGCGGCGATGGCGACGGCACGGTGGCGCGGCGGCGGCGGCGTCTGCTAGATCGATGTCTCGCGCGAGAAGTGGAACGAAGTGGCGACGATAACTGATTTTTCGTAGGTGGAGTATATATAGGGGGAGCCTTTAGTACCGGTTGGAGTCACCAACCGGTACTAAAGGCCAATTTTTGCCAGCCCAAGCGGCGGGAAACGTGGGCCTTTAGTACCGGTTGGTGGCTCCAACCGGTACTAAAGGGCAACCCATTAGTACCGGTTGGAGCCTCCAACCGGTACTAATGCCCGTGCGCTGCCACCCACATTTATTTTTGAGTAATTTTTTATATAGTTATTTTTTTCTGCTTTATTTTTTTCTTCTATTTATTTCTGAATAGTTTTTTTTGCTGTATTTAGTTTCTTCGTGAAGTTTTTTGCTTAATATAATTTATTTTCTTCTATTTATTTTTGAGTAATTTTTTTATATAGTTATTCCTTTTCTGCTTTATTTTTTTCTTCTATTTATTTCTGAATAGTATTTATTTTCTTCTATTTATTTTTGAGTAATTTGTGAATATTTTTGCTTTATATAATTTTTTTCCTTTTTTGCATTATTTATTTTCTTCTATTTATTTCTGAGTAGTTTCTTCTTCTTCTTCTTCTTCTTCTTCTTCTTCTTCTTCTTCTTCTTCTTCTTCCTACTCCTCCTCCTCCTCTTCTTCTTCTTCTTCTTCTTCTTCCTCCTCCTTCTCCTCTTCTTCTTCTTCTCCTACTCTTCTTCTTCCTCTTCTTCTTCTTCTTCTTCTTCTTCTTCTTCTTCTTCTTCTTCTTCTTCTTCTTCTTCTCCTCCTCCTCCTTCTCCTCCTCCTCCTCTTCTTCTTCTCCTTCTTCTTCCTCCTCTTCCTCTTCTTCTTCCTCCTTCTCCTACTCTTCTTCTTCTTCTTCTTCTTCTTCTTCTTCTTCTTCTTCTTCTTCTTCTTCTTCTTCTTCTTCTTCTTCTTCTTCTTCTTCTTCTTCTTCTTCTTCCTCCTCTTCTTCTTCTTCTTCCTCCTCTTCTTCTTCCTCCTCTTATTCTTCTTCTCCTTCTCCTTCTTCTTCTTCTTCTTCTTCTTCTTCTTCTTCTTCTTCTTCTTCTTCTTCTTCTTCTTCTTCCTTCTCCTCCTCCTCCTCTTCTTCTTCTTCTTCTTTTCTTCTTCATCTTCTTCCTCTTCTTCTTCTTCTTCCTCCTCCTCTTCTTCTTCTTCTTCCTCTTCTTCTTCTTCTTCTTCTTCTTCTTCTTCTTCTTCTTCTTCTTCTTCTTCTTCTTCTTCTTCTTCTTCTTCTTCTTCTTCTTCTTCTTCTTCTTCTTCCTCCTCCTCCTTCTCCTCTTCTTTTTCTTCTCCTACTCTTCTTCTTCCTCCTCTTCTTCTTCTTCTTCTTCTTCTCCTCCTCCTTCTCCTCCTCCTCTTCTTCTTCTTCTCCTTCTTCTTCCTCCTCTTCCTCTTCTTCTTCCTCCTCCTACTCTTCTTCTTCTTCTTCTTCTTGTTCTTCTTCTTCTTCTTCTTCTTCTTCTCCTTCTTCTTCCTCCTCCTCTTCTTCTTCTTCTTCTTCTTCTTATTCTCCTTCTTCTTCTTCTTCTTCTTCTTCTTATTTCTGCGTAATTTTTTGTATAGTTTTTTCTTTTCTGTTATATTTATTTTCTTCTATTTATTTGTGAGTAGTTTTTCATCTAGTTTGCCAAAATTCAACATTTTCAGAGTTCATTTTGTAGTGATTTTCAATTTCATGGTCATTTTGTAAATGATTGAAAAATAGCAAATATAATTTTTTTTCTTTTCTGCTTTATTTTTTCTTCTATTTATTTTTGAATAGTTTTTTCTTTTCTGCTATATTTATTTTCTTCTATTTATTTCTGAGTAGTTTTTTTATTTTGTTTTTTCTTTTCAGCTATAGTTTTTCTTCTTTTCTGCTATTTTTTCTTTTCTGCAAAACTTGATGGTCAAAGTCTGGAGTTATAACTTAAAAAAAGAAACGTCGACGTGCAATTAGTTTTTGCCATAACAGAAGAAGTCCGGAGTTGTAATAAGTTATTAAAAATAAAAAAGAGGTGCAATGCTCGTTAATTTGCTTCAAGCCATTCGGAATAGTGTAAACTGCACTGCGCATAGCTCCATGCAGTCTACCGTATTCCTGAAGGCTTGAAGCTAAGCAACGTGAGCATTGAGCCTCTTCTTCATCGTCTCTGCACTCAGGGCTTATAAACCACTCCTAGTCCCTTTCACTTCGCGAGGTGGGACTAAAAAACAGCTTGCCATAACCTCATTAGTACCGGTTCGTGATACGAACCGGCACTAAATGGTGGTGGTGGGGCCATAGCCTGACCGCAGGCTGACACAGCCTCTTTAATACCGGTTCGTGGCATGAACCGGTACTAAAGGTTCACCACGAACCGATGCTATTGATCGCCGCCACGAACCGGCACTAGTGTACACATTAGTGCCGGCTGAAATTCCAACCGGCACTATTGTGCTTCACATTTGACCCTTTTTCTACTAGTGGGGATCTCATTCGGGACTCCGAACTACCTTCGGTAAGCACATACTATTTCTCATAACAACTCTAGCGTCACCGAACCTTACGTGTGTAGACCCTACGGGTTCGGAAACCATGCAGACATGACCGAGACACCTCTCTGGCCAATAACCAATAGCGGGATCTGGATACCCATATTGGCTCCCACATGTTCCACGATGATCTCATCGGATGAACCACGATGTCGGGGATTCAATCAATCCCGTATACAATTCCCTTTGTCAATCGGTATGTTACTTGCCCGAGATTCGATCGTCAGTATCCCAATACCTTGTTCAATCTCGTTACCGGCAAGTCACTTTACTCGTTCCGTAATGCATGATCCCGCGACTAACTACTTAGTCACATTGAGCTCATTATGATGATGCATTACCGAGTGGGTCCAGAGATACCTTTCCGTCATACGGAGTGACAAATCCCAGTCTCGATTCGTGTCAACCCAACAGACACTTTCAGAGATACCTGTAGTGCACCTTTATAGCCACCCAGTTACGTTGTGACGTTTGGTACACCCAAAGCATTCCTACGGTATCCGGGAGTTGCACAATCTCATGGTCTAAGGAAATGATACTTGACATTAGAAAAGCTCTTAGCAAACGAACTACACGATCTTGTGCTATGCTTAGGATTGGGTCTTGTCCATCACATCATTCTCCTAATGATGTGATCCCGTTATCAACGACATCTAATGTCCATGATCAGGAAACCATAACCATCTATTGATCAACGAGCTAGTCAACTAGAGGCTCACTAGGGATATGTTGTGGCCTATGTATTCACGCATGTATTACGGTTTCCAGTTAATATAATTATAGCATGAATAATAGACAATTATCATGAACAAGTAAAATACAATAATAACCATTTTATTATTGCTTCTAGGGCATATTTCCAACATATGTATTCATTGCTACTAGAGTGAAAAGACTAATTGCACAACTTGAATGATTGCTTGAACAGAAGTTACTGCAATGACATGGATCCTCTGCAATATAAATAAGAATTATACAAAGCATACTTGTTTAAAAATAAAATACTTCTCCACACAATGGAAAACAAATATACTAAACAAGGAAGCATGATTGTAGTTCCACCTGTGCGTAGAAGCATGGAAGAAAAACCTAAGAAGCATGGATGCAATGAAGAAAAAATATTTACACCTAGGAAGTGTGGCAGGAGATTGAAGTCGTTTTATACATACATAGGAAGCCATGAAGAAGGAGAAGCATGTGCATACGAAAGCACCTAGAATCTCGGAAGCATGATGCTCTGGAGCAACAAATTTTTCCATCACAACGTAAGTGAGAGATATTAGAAGCAAAAAAATGTGAACCAACCTGTGGTGGAGTTGGTTAGGTGGACAGTGGTATCCCCAACCCACCAGGGTTCAAATCTTGGTGCTCGCATTATTCCTGGATTTATTTCAGGATTTTCGGCGATGCGCTTTCAGTGGGAGGAGACGTTCCCGTCGACGACGAGGCGTCTACGGTGACTTCGTAAATCTCAAGATGATATGCCGGCTCAGTCTCTCGGAGGTGCTCATAGGGGTAGGGTGTGCGTGTTTGCGTTCATATGGATGAGTGTATGCGCGCGTATATGAGCGCTTGTGTCTGTACTGATGCTAAAAAAAAGAAGCAAAAAAAATGTAAACACAAAATATCATACTTGCTGCAACTATCAAATTACATCTAACCTAATTGGGGATCAATTGCTAGCTTTCAGAACTAGTATGGCAAAGAAATCAAAATCTAGATCAAAGTTGTGGATGTAATGACTTCTCAGCCATGCCTGATGGAGTTGTGCGTGTTTGCTGCCGAGATGGGCAGACGCAGGATGCGATCTGCTGCACAACCGCCTGCATGTCGCCGCCGCCTGTAGATTAGGATACTCGAGGGTGTAGGTTGTGGAGTCGCGGTGAAGAGGAGGGCGGTGGGGGGTGGCATTGAGTGTCACTGGTGAATGCAAACGCGGAGGGTGGAGAGCGGCGTGCTGTACGGGGGCGCAAGGAGCCATGAGTGATGCCTCCACCTCGATTTATTTGGGGATCAATTAGTTTCCAAAATAAAGGTGTGACGCAAGTGTGGGCTGGATTTGCGGACGGAAGAAAGGCTCTCAGGCGTTGGATGGAGAATAAATCAAGGGCTCGGAACCAGTCTGATGGATTGAAAAAATCAGTCTTCTAATACGGAGTAGATAAGAAGTGTTTCCCTATAAGTTTCAACAATAACAAATTGTAATAATACTCCTATCCAATTTGGACCTTAGCCACAAATCAAGAGCACAATTCAACTAATGGATGTTCTTCAAGGTTGTCAGAATTTCTTAATAGATGGATCAAGCTACAAATTCAGCAATTCAGTGGACACCATCATGCATGTTGCAGACGTATGGACCACAGTATGTGGACGTGGATTTCTATGGTTCCTTAGCATCAGTTGTTTATAGGTACTAGTAAGCATGCACGTGCAACGCACATATTATTATCAAAGTTTTAGATAGCCGTCTATAGCACCGATATAGCCTACTATACCGGTTTGAGCAGGATGCTGCTAAATGGTATTCATGAACAATTATCCACTAAAGTTATGAGATAGTCTTTGTTTTCATGGTAATACATGTCTCATTAATAAAATAAGGATTCAGCTACAAGCCACGTATCACGTAAACACCGACATTACAAGACTGAAAAGATAGGATAATCCTGCGCAAAAAAATCAGTCCCTCTCCATCAAGGAAAAGGAGACAGAAAAAGAAGGACTGATCTTGTTGTTTTTCCTGCTCTAATAAAATACCTGATAGTAACATTCCACGATACAGACGAACTCGAGTGACCAAGATCGCGCATTTGGACATGAAATGTTAGCAACTTAAAATGTACACCAGAATTACAACAAAATAGCAGGTAGCAACTCAAAAAGATTCAGATGTTTCTTGATGCACTTTCTCTTCAACTCACCTATGTCTTCTCTTTTTATACCATCAGTGCTCCGAGGAACTTGAGACTTCAGAATGAGGCCTAGGCAGACGTATGTGCACCACCTAAATGAGAGAACAACAGGCCTGGAGAAGCATGAGGAGCTGATGCACCACCTTGATCGATGGTGTCAAGTGTTCTAGAAGCCTCATGACCAGTACACCAGCGATGTACGACATTCCGGACAAGCTCACAACGATGGTAAGGTAGTAAATGAGAGTCTTGAAGTATGTCATGGCTCTTTTGTGGCCATAACCTTCCCGAGCGCTAGCAGAACGATGCAGGCAAGCGAAGCACTGGTGACGTCCATCATCTTGTTCTCCCTGTCATTACTCTCGCGGAACGACAACCCGCAGAGCACTGGTGGAAGTGAAGGAAATATGCCCTAGAGGCAATAATAAAGTTATTATTTATTTCCTTATTTCATGATAAATGTTTATTATTCATGCTAGAATTGTATTAACCAGAAACATGATACATGTGTGAATACATAGACAAACATATAGTCACTAGTATGCCTCTACTTGACTAGCTCATTAATCAAAGATGGTTATGTTTCCTAACCATAGACATGTGTTGTCATTTGATTAATGGGATCGCATCATTAGGAGAATGATGTGATTGACATGACCCATTCCGTTAGCCTAGCACTTGATCGTTTAGTATGTTGCTATTGCTTTCTTCATGACTTATACATGTTCCTGTAACTATGCGATTATGCAACTCCCGTTTACCGGAGGAACACTTTGGGTGCTACCAAATGTCACAACGTAAACTGGGTGATTATAAAGGAGTACTACAGGTGTCTCCGAAGGTACATGTTGGGTTGGCATATTTCGAGATTAGGTTTTGTCACTCCGATTGTCGGAGAGGTATCTCTGGGCCCTCTCGGTAATGCACATCATTATAAGCCTTGCAAGCAATGTGACCAAATGAGTTGGTTACGGGATGATGCATTACGTAACGAGTAAAGAGACTTGCCGGTAACGAGATTGAACTAGGTATTGGATACCGACGATCAAATCTCGGGCAAGTAACATACCGATGACAAAAGGAACAACGTATGTTGTTATGCGGTTTGACCGATAAAGATCTTCGTAGAATATGTAGGAACCAATATGGGCATCCAGGTTCCGCTATTGGTTATTGACCGAGAATAGTTCTAGGTCATGTCTACATAGGTCTCGAACCCGTAGGGTCCGCACGCTTAACGTTACGATGACAGTTTTATTATGAGTTTATAAGTTTTGATGTACCGAAGTTTGTTCGGAGTCCCGGATGTGATCATGGACATGACGAGGAGTCTCAAAATGGTCGAGACAAAAAGATTGATATATTGGAAGCCTATGTTTGGACATCGGAAAGGTTCCGGGTGAAATCGGGATTTTACCGGAACACCGGGGGGTTACCGGAACCCTCCCGGGGGTTAATGGGCCTTAGTGGGCCATGAGGGAGAAGAGGAGGGCCGGCCAGGGCAGGCCGCGCGCCCCCTCCCCCCCTAGTCCGAATAGGACAAGGAAGGGGGGGGGGCGGCGCCCCCCTTTCCTCTTTCCCCTCCCCCCTTTCCTTCTCCACCAAGGCAAGAGGGGGGAGTCCTACTCCCGGTGGGAGTAGGACTCCTCCAGGCGCACCCTAAGGGGGCCGGCCGCACCTCCCCCTCCCTCCTTTATATACGGGGGCAGGGGGGCACCCCAGAAAACACAAGTTGATCTACGGATCGTTCCTTAGCCGTGTGTGGTGCCCCCCTCCACCATATTCCACCTCAGTCATATCGTCGCGGAGTTTAGGCGAAGCCCTGCGCCGGTAGAACATCATCATCATCACCACGCCGTCGTGCTGACGGAACTCATCCCCGACACCTTGCTGGATCGGAGTCCGGGGATCGTCATCGAGCTGAACGTGTGCTGAACTCGGAGGTGCCGTACGTTCGGTACTTGGATCGGTCGGATCGTGAAGACGTACGACTACATCAACCGCGTTGTCATAACGCTTCCGCTTACGGTCTACGAGGGTACGTGGACAACACTCTCCCCTCTCGTTGCTATGCCATCACCATGATCTTGCGTGTGCGTAGGAATTTTTTTGAAATTACTACGTTCCCCAACAGTGGCATCCGAGCCTGGTTTTATGCGTTGATGTTATATGCACGAGTAGAACACAAGTGAGTTGTGGGCGATACAAGTCATACTGCTTACCAGCATGTCATACTTTGGTTCGGCGGTATTGTGAGATGAAGCGGCCCGGACCGACATTACGCGTACGCTTACGCGAGACTGGTTTCACCGTTGCGAGCACTTGTGCTTAAAGGTGGCTGGCGGGTGTCTGTCTCTCTCACTTTAGCTGAATCGAGTGTGGCTACGCCCGGTCCTTGCGAAGGTTAAAACAGCACTAACTTGACGAACTATCGTTGTGGTTTTGATGCGTAGGTAAGAACGGTTCTTGCTAAGCCCGTAGCAGCCACGTAAAATTTGCAACAACAAAGTAGAGGACGTCTAACTTGTTTTTGCAGGGCATGTTGTGATGTGATATGGTCAAGACGTGATGCTATATTTTATTGTATGAGATGATCATGTTTTGTAACCGAAGTTATCGGCAACTGGCAGGAGCCATATGGTTGTCGCTTTATTGTATGAAATGCAAACGCCCTGTAATTGCTTTACTTTATCACTAAGCGGTAGCGATAGTCGTAGAAGCAATAGATGGCGTAAACGACAAAGATGCTACGATGAAGATCAAGGTGTCGCGCCGGTGACGATGGTGATCACGACGGTGCTTCGGAGATGGAGATCACAAGCACAAGATGATGATGGCCATATCATATCACTTATATTGATTGCATGTGATGTTAATCCTTTATGCATCTTATCTTGCTTTGATTGATGGTAGCATTTTAAGATGATCTCTCACTAAATTATCAAGAAGTGTTCTCCCTGAGTATGCAACGTTGCCAAAGTTCGTCGTGCCCAGACACCACGTGATGATCGGGTGTGATGAGCTCTACGTCCATCTACAACGGGTGCAAGCCAGTTTTTGCACACGCAGAATACTCAGGTTAAACTTGACGAGCCTAGCATATGCAGATATGGCCTCGGACACACAGAGACCGAAAGGTCGAGCGTGAATCATATAGTAGATATGATCAACATAGTGATGTTCACCATTGAAAACTAATCCATCTCACGTGATGATCGGACATGGTGTAGTTGATATGGATCACGTAATCACTTAGAGGATTAGAGAGATGTCTATCTAAGTGGGAGTTCTTAAGTAATATGATTAATTGAACTTAAATTTATCATGAACTTAGTCCTGGTAGTATTTTGCAAATTATGTTGTAGATCAATAGCTTGCGTTGTTCCTTTCATATGTTCATTTTCATATGTTCCTAGAGAAAATTGTGTTGAAAGATGTTAGTAGCAATGATGCGGATTGGATCCGTGATCTGAGGTTTATCCTCATTGCTGCACAGAAGAATTATGTCCTTGATGCACCGCTAGGTGACAAACCTATTGCAGGAGCAGATGCAGACGTTATGAACGTTTGGCTAGCTCAAAATGATGACTACTTGATAGTTTAGTGCACCATGCTTAAACGGCTTAGAATCGGGACTTCAAAGACGTTTTGAACGTCATGGACCATATGAGATGTTCCAGGAGTTGAAGTTAATATTTCAAGCAAATATCCGAGTTGAGAGATATGAAGTCTCCAACAAGTTCTATAGCTAAAAGATGGAGGAGAATCGCTCAACTAGTGAGCATGTGCTCAGATTGTCTGGGTACTACAATCGCTTGAATCAAGTGGGAGTTAATCTTCCAGATAAAATAGTGATTGACAGAATTCTCTAGTCACCACCACCAAGTTGTAGAACTTTGTGATGAACTATAGTATGCAAGGGATGACGAAAACGATTCTCGGTCTCTTCGTGATGTTGAAATCGACGAAGGTAGAAATCAAGAAAGAGCATCAAGTGTTGATGGTTGACAAGATCACTAGTTTCAAGAAAAGGGCAAAGGGAAAGAAAGGGAACTTCAAGCAGAATGGCAAGCAAGTTGTCACTCCCACGAAGAAGCCCAAAGCTGAACCAAAGCCTGAAACTGAGTGCTTACACTGCAAAGGAAATGGTCACTGGAAGCGGAAATGCCCTGAATATTTGGTGGATAAGAAGGATGGCAAAGTGAACAGGGCTATATTTGATATACAGGTTATTGATGTGTGCCTTACTAGTGTTTATAGTAGCCCTTGAGTATTTGATACTTGTTCAGTTGCTAAGATTAGTAACTCGAAACAGGAGTTACAGAATAAACAGAGACTAGTTGAAGGGTGGAGTGATGATGAGTGTTGGAAGTAGTTCCAAGATTGATATGATCATCATCGCACACTCCCTATACTTTCGGGATTAGTGTTAAACCTAAATAAATGTTATTTGGCGTTTGTGTTGAGCATGAATATGATTTGATCATGTTTATTGCGATATGGTTATTCATTTAAAGTTAGAAAATAAATTGTTATTCTGTTTACATGAATAAGACCTTCGAAGGTCATACACCCAATGAACATAGTTTGTTGGATCTCGATCGTAGTGATACACATATTCATAATATTAATGCCAAAAGATGAAAAGTTAATAATGATAGTGCAACTTATTTGTGGCACTGCCGTTTGGGTCATATCGGTGTAAAGCGCATGAAGAAACTCCATAAAGATGGATTTTCGGAATCACTTGGTTATGAATCATTTGATGCTTGCGAACCGTGCCTTTTGGGCAAGATGACTAAAACTCCGTTCTCCGGAACAATGGAACGAGCTAGTGACTTATTGGAAATAATACATACCGATGTATGCGGTCCAATGAGTGTTGATGCTCGTGGCGGGTATCGTTATTTTCTGATCTTCGCAAAATAAATTGAGCAGATATGAGTATATCTACTTAATGAAGCACAAGTCTGAAACATTTGAAAAGTTCAAAGAATTTCAGAGTGAAGTGGAGAATCATCGTAACAAGAAAATTAAGTTTCTGCAATTTGATCGTGGAGACAAATATTTGAGTTACGAGTTTGGTCTTCAATTAAAACAATGTGGAATAGTTTCACAAACTCATGCCACCTGGAACACCACAGCTTAATGGTGTGTCCGAACGTCATAACAAGTACTTTATCGGATATAGTGCAATCTATGATGTCTCTTACCGATTTACCACTATCATTTTGGGGTTATGCATTAGAGACAGCTGCATTCACGTTTAATAGGGCACCATCTAAATCCGTTGAGACGACACGGTATGAACTATGGTTTAGCAGTAAACCTAAGTTGTCGTTTCTTAAAGTTTGGAGTTGCGATGCTTATGTGAAAAAGTTTCAACCTGATAAGCTCGAACCCAAATCGGAGAAGTGCGTCTTCATAGAATACCCAAAGGAAACTGTTGGGTACACCTTCTATCACAGATCCGAAGGCAAATTATTCGTTGCTAAGATGGATCCTTTCTAGAGAAGAAGTTTCTCTCGAAAGAAGTGAGTGGGGGGAAAGTAGAACTTGATGAGGTAATTGTACCTTCTCCCTTATTGGAAAGTAGTTCATCACAGAAATCAGTTCCAGTGATTCCTACACCAATTAGTGAGGAAGTTAATGATGATGATCATGAAACTTCAGATCAAGTTGCTACCAAACCTCGTAGGTCTTCCAGAGTAAGATCCGCACCAGAGTGGTACGGTAATCATGTTCTGGAAGTCATGTTACTAGACCATGATGAACCTACGAACTATGAGGAAGCGATGATGAGCCCAGATTCCGCAAAATGGCTTGAGGCCATGAGATCTGAGATAAGATCCATGTATGAAAACAAAGTATGGACTTTGATTGACTTGCCCAATGATCGGCGAGACATTGAGATTAAATGGATCTTCAAGAGGAAGACGGACGCTGATAGTGTTACTATCTACAAAGCTAGAATTGTCGCAAAAGGTTTTCGACAAGTTCAAGGTGTTGACTACGATGAGAGTTTTTCACTCGTATCTATGCTTAAGTCTATCTGAATCATGTTAGCAATTGCCGCATTTTATGAAATCTGGCAAATGGATAAACAAAACTGCATTCCTTAATGGTTTTCTTAAAGAAGAGTTGTATATGATGCAACCAGAAGGTTTTGTCAATCCTAAAGGTGCTAACAAATTGTGCAAGCTCCAGCGATCCATCTATGGACTGGTGCAAGCATCTCGGAGTTGGAATATATGCTTTGATGAGTTGATCAAAGCATATGGTTTTATACAGACTTTTGAAGAAGCCTGTATTTACAAGAAAGTGAGTGGGAGCTCTGTAGCATTTCTAATATTATATGTGGATGACATATTGTTAATTGGAAATGATATGGAAATTCTGGATAGCATGAAAGGATACTTGAATAAGAGTTTTTCAAAGCAAGACCTCGGTGAAGCTGCTTACACATTGAGCATCAAGATCTATATAGATAGATCAAGACGCTTGATAAGATTTTTCAATGAGTACATACCTTGATAAATTTTTGAAATAGTTCAAAATGGAACAGTCAAAGAAAGGAGTTCTTGCCTGTGTTACAAGGTGTGAAGTTGAGTAAGACTCAAGACCCGACCATTGCAGAAAATAGAAAGAGAATGAAAAGTCATTCCCTATGCCTCAGTCATAGGTTCTATAAAGTATGCTATGCTGTGAACCAGACCTATTGTATACCTTGCTCTGTGTTTGGCAAAGGAATACAATTTTGATCTAATAAGTAGATCACTGGACATGGGTCAAGAATATCCTTAGTGAGGACTAAGGAGATGTTTCTCGATTATGGAGGTGATAAAAGAGCCCGTCGTAAAAGTTACAACGATGCAAGCTTTTACACCAATCCAGATGACTCTAAGTCTCAATCTGGATACATATTAAAAGTGGGAGCAATTAGCTAGAGTAGCTCCGTGCAGAGCATTGTGGACATAGAATATTTGCGAAATACATACGGCTCTGAATATGACAGACCCGTTGACTAAGCTTCTCTCACGAGCAAAACATGATCATACCTTAGTACTCTTTTGGGTGTTAATCACATAGCGATGTGAACTAGATTATTGACTCTAGTAAACCCTTTGGGTGTTGATCACATGATGATGTGAACTATGGGTATTAATCACATGCAGATGTGAATATTGGTGTTAAATCACATAGCGATGTGAACTAGATTATTGACTCTAGTGCAAGTGGGAGACTGAAGGAAATATGCCCTAGAGGCAATAATAAAGTTATTATTTATTTCCTTATTTCATGATAAATGTTTATTATTCATGCTAGAATTGTATTAACCGGAAACATGATACATGTGTGAATACATAGACAAACATATAGTCACTAGTATGCCTCTACTTGACTAGCTCATTAATCAAAGATGGTTATGTTTCCTAACCATAGACATGTGTTGTCATTTGATTAATGGGATCGCATCATTAGGAGAATGATGTGATTGACATGACCCATTCCGTTAGCCTAGCACTTGATCGTTTAGTATGTTGCTATTGCTTTCTTCATGACTTATACATGTTCCTGTAACTATGAGATTATGCAACTCCCGTTTACCGGAGGAACACTTTGGGTGCTACCAAACGTCACAACGTAACTGGGTGATTATAAAGGAGTACTACAGGTGTCTCCGAAGGTACATGTTGAGTTGGCGTATTTCGAGATTAGGTTTTGTCACTCCGATTGTCGGAGAGGTATCTCTGGGCCCTCTCGGTAATGCACATCATTATAAGCCTTGCAAGCAATGTGACCAAATGAGTTGGTTACGGGATGATGCATTACGTAACGAGTAAAGAGACTTGCCGGTAACGAGATTGAACTAGGTATTGGATACCGACGATCAAATCTCGGGCAAGTAACATACCGATGACAAAAGGAACAACATATGTTGTTATGCAGTTTGACCGATAAAGATCTTCGTAGAATATGTAGGAATCAATATGGGCATCCAGGTTCCGCTATTGGTTATTGACCGAGAATAGTTCTAAGTCATGTCTACATAGTTCTCGAACCCGTAGGGTCCGCACGCTTAACATTACGATGACAGTTTTATTATGAGTTTATAAGTTTTGATGTACCGAAGTTTGTTCAGAGTCCCGGATGTGACCACGGACATGACGAGGAGTCTCGAAATGGTCGAGACAAAAATATTGATATATTGGAAGCCTATGTTTGGACATCGGAAAGGTTCCGGGTGAAATCGGGATTTTACCGGAACACCGGGGGGTTACCGGAACCCTCCCGGGGGTTAATGGGCCTTAGTGGGCCATGAAGGAGAAGAGGAGGGCCGGCCAGGGCAGACCGCGCGCCCCCTCCCCCTAGTCCGAATAGGACAAGGAAGGGGGGGGGGGCGGCGCCCCCCTTTCCTCTTTCCCCTCCCCCCTTTCCTTCTCCACCAAGGCAAGAGGGGGGCACCGGGAGTAGGACTCCTCCAGGCGCACCCCAAGGGGTCCGGCCGCACCTCCCCCTCCCTCCTTTATATACGGGGGCAGGGGGGCACCCCAGAAAACACAAGTTGATCTATGGATCGTTCCTTAGCCGTGTGCGGTTCCCCCCTCCACCATATTCCACCTCGGTCATATCGTCGCGGAGTTTAGGTGAAGCCCTGCGCTGGTAGAACATCATCATCGTCACCACGCCGTCATGCTGACGGAACTCATCCCCGACAGCTTTGCTGGATCGGAGCCCGAGGATCGTCATCGAGCTGAACGTGTGCTGAACTCGGAGGTGCCGTACGTTCGGTACTTGGATCGGTCGGATCGTGAAGACATACGACTACATCAACCGCGTTGTCATAACGCTTCCGCTTTCGGTCTACGAGGGTACGTGGACAATACTCTCCCCTCTCGTTGCTATGTCATCACCATGATCTTCGTGTGCGTAGGAAATTTTTTGAAATTACTACGTTCCCCAACAGGAAGTAGCCCAAACACCATGTGTGAGAGCAGTGGTAGAACCATGTGGAGCCGGGCTTTCGACCACATCCAAGCTTGAGTCAGTAGTGGCCGACCTTCTCATTTGTCCTCGTTCATGACTCCGCTGTCTCTCAGATCAGCAATCTGTTATCCACAAGAAAATGATATGCTAGTTTTTGGAGTTTTGGATGTGAGTTTTCTGTAATGGTCACTAAAATATTTTGAAAATTCAGCCACGAGAGAAGTTCGTTACATTGTGAAAAATGAGAGGAAGTCCACCAACAAAGTTGGCTATGCCCATGATGAAAGTAACTGACATGTTTCTGGCGCTGCTTGATGCTGCTGTTTAAACAACGAAGAGGCTGGTGACTGACTCCACTAAGCCTCCATACACTGGCTTTCAGTATCCCAATCACCCCTCTGTTGTTGCCTAGGAGTAGACGGATTCACATCGACTGACAACACTACATCTGTTGCTCGAGGAATCCGAGACTTTGGTCTATCGCCCCTTCGGATGATACATGGTATAGGGAAAATACTTGGTGATCAGATACACAAGAAAGACTTAGACGGCACAAAACATAGAGGCAGCAACTTTCACAGAATTGGTTGTCGTCGGAGATTTGTTTGTTCAGTACATGCATGTGAAACTTATCTTGATTAACTTACTGATGACAGACAGTGTGCAACTGTGGAATAATAAATCTAAAAGGAAAATAATTTGGCCTGTTACCATGTTTGTCACAATTGGGCTGAAAAATGAGCCGTTATCTACGGTTCCGCGAGCATCTAAGCAAATTAAGTTACTACTATCAGACTGTATCTCTGAATAACAGTAAGTAGCTCATCATGCATGCATGCTGATCACTTAATCGGACCTACCTTTGTCGCCAATTAGGTGGTGAGTTGGATCCACAATACCTTCACCAGCAGGCATTTCATCGGTTACAACTTCAATCACGTCTTTCTTGAAGATTTCTGCATGCGATGTTTCTACTCTCTGGAAACACTATTTGAGTATGGGTGTAAGGTGGATTGGCAAGTCCCTTCATAGAAATTTAATGGTGAATAAACCTGAATGTGACAGGGGATCTTAGCACACTTCAAGAATTTTCAAGCCTCATCAGGAGCATGGTCAGGCAATATAAAATGTCTAGAAAATAATACACTTTTCCAAAATATTGCAAGATGCCTTGTTGCGGGAACTCTTGTTACAGCTTCAAGAAATAAATGTTGAAGCAGTTATGAGAGTTTTTCTGACTTGAGAAGCCCTTCAACATTAGAAGGGGCCTGGCACCATGAGGGGGCATCAAGAGGGAGTGGCCCATTTTGCGATGAATTTTTGCTACATTGCTGTCACAGGGGAGGGAGAGAGAGAGGGAGAGAGAGAGAGAGAGAGAGAGAGAGAGAGAGAGAGAGAGAGAGAGTTAATACAAACTGACTGGAAGTAGCAAATGAGCATTACGCAAGCTCTTGCATTTTATTAGAACCTAGGTTAGCGCATAAACCGGTCGACCGTAGAGATAGTAGTGCAATCTCAATCTCTCAGATAGTAGCGCTGACAGCTGACTACTGAGATAATCTTACTTGCCACGCCACCACATCCTTATATAAGCTACTGTTACACAAAAATGCCAAATCAGAGCTAACAAAGGGCATATTCATAGTGCAGTGCCACTTTCTACATTCCCTCGCTCATAGTCAGTAAAAGGTTTTCAACAATTGATCTTGGCTCCACTTTTACTCTAGCTTGTCATTGCCGAACAATACAAGACTTGAGCTGCAGGTGGTTCTTGCCTACTTTCACAGTTTTGTACAGCTAAATGCCTAAAGCAGATGGTTCTCAATACAAAATGCAGGCAACGGTGCAAATATGATCTAATTCAGGCAAGCAGTCAGAAGATTTCCGTAGCAAATTGTACAAGTAGCAGGAAGAAACAAATAAAATGTAAATAAAGAATAGCTTACCTTCAGTACATGATTTTTCCTAAGAAGGAAGGCGAGATGAACACAATATGTATACTCAGTAGCCCGGCCTGATGAGTTAAGAACCTAACAAAAACAGCAGAAAAACACATTGGAGTCGCAAATCATCTATTGTAGGCCATGAATCCAACATTTGAATGATCTGTCGAGGATAATGACAATAACAGAAACAACATACATTAGGGCTAATTAGTTTACCCAATCCAATACACTCAAGTAATTGTAAAAAATCCTACTTGTCACATAGTAGTGTCATACAACAAACTTCAGAATTTAGCACATCTCTGAAATCAAGACAAAGTCTCATAACCTAAAATCGTTTCAGTCTCATTATTCATGGATGAACACTTCTATAGCATTGACGATTAGTACAATATTGAGTACCTGTCAGATAGTAGTGTCGTAGAACAAATGGTTGTCGTCTTTCCAATCACACGTATGAGTAAATTGCTTGAGAGATACAGTATATTGCTTGCTCTGAAACAAAAGGGAAACCATATAGCATACAGTCAGTTGCTTTATCTGAAACACAAGGGAAACCAAAAAGAAATCAATCTGAAAGCTTTACTGCTTGAATAATCTTGAGAACATGAGGAGCCTTTAGTGTGAAGATCCTTCGCAAGGGCCACTGAAACATATAAAGATCATCAGCGCATCTAGTACCGGCGCAAAACATTCTCATATGAAATACTCTAAATCTTACATGCTGCATTTCTTCAATACAGTAATTGGTCCACTTATCAACATCAATTGTATCGAATTGGTACTTCAGATCCGGTAGATTTTCCTCATTGACTGTACTTGCTAATGCTTGAACAGGCAATGATGCAATACTGTAAGAAACCAAATGTGAGTACACCACAAATAATTATCGGTACTTGACAAATTAGCACATGTTACAGTCTTATCTTGCGGCGGCCTTAAGTACTCCCTCCGTTCCACAATGTAGCGCATATAGATTTTTCTAGAAGTCAAACTTTATAAACTTTGACCAAGTTTGTAGAGAAAATCATATACATCTAGAATACCAAATACGTGTGCTTAGATACATCACAACACATACTTTCATATTATATACATTTGGTATTGTAGATATAAATAGTTTTCTCTGTAAACTTGGTCAAAGTTTATAAAGTTTGACTTTGTAGAAAATCTATATGCGCTACATTATGGAACGGAGGGAGTATTGCAAATTTTGAACAAACAGACCTAGCTCTAAGAATTCAAAATAAAATTAAAACATCATGGAGTTAGAAAATATTAATAGGTAGTGATGAATATAGTTCATACCTGATCAAAGTTCGCCGGCTTGGTGACTCTTCTTCAACGTGGCAGCGGCGGGTGGCAGCGGCGGCGGCCCGTGCTCACATCCATGGGTCAGCAGAGGAGAGTGGCAGGCGGCCACGGCGGCCCGCGCTTGTGTTAGTGGGGCGGTAGAAGTGAAGTGGATGGCGGCCACGGAGACCCTCGCTGGCATCCGTGGGCAAGCAGAGGAGAACAGTAGGCGGCGACGGCGGCCCATGCCTGCGTCCATGGGGCAGCAGAGGAGAGCGGTAGGCGGCAACAGTGGCCCATGCTCGCGTCCATGGGGCAGTAGAGTAGGAGCAGATGGCGGCGACTGAAATCCGCGCTCGTGGGGCAGTAGAAGAGGAGCGGATGGCGGCGACTGAAATCCGCGTTCGTGGAGCAGTAGAAGAGGAGCGGGCAGCGGCGACGGCGATCCGCGCTCGCGCCCATCTGGCAACAGAGGAGGAGCGGCGGGCGGCGGGTGGCGGCTTCGATCCGCGCTCGCGTCCGTGGGGTGCAGAGGAGTAGCGGCAAGGCGTTGGGACGACAAAGAGAAAATCACGGATCAAGCGATGGTAATCCCCGCTAATCACGGACGCGGGACTGATATTTCTGTGTTGGTGGATGGATGGTGGAGGTGGAGCACGGTCAATCACGGGATTTTGCTAAGTGCACACAGTAGAGGTATTAGATGAATCATGGCCGTTAGATTAAGATTGTGGAACTAATTGTGTGGTGTTGATTGGTTCATGTGTTTTGTGGGACTAATTACTGGCTGCACGTAGGAATGTTTTTGTTTGATTGTTTAATAGTATAGTAGAGACAAGGTAGCCCGATCTTCCGATGCAGAAGCATCGAATTTTGTTGGAGGATATTTTAACGACCCGTCTGCACTAAACACTAGACTCCACCTTAGCAATGATAAACCAACTATAGTACTACCTGCGTCCGGGTTTATTGGTCCTCATTGTATTTCGTGTTAAATTTTGACCATAGATTAAACTAACAAAATGTTCAGGCATGTCACCAAACATTATATTTTTAAAAACTATGTTCAAATACGAATGCAATGAGATAATTTTTCTTGACATGCATTAACATTTTGTTAGTTAAATCTTTAGTTCAAATTTGGCACAAACTACAAAGGGGACCTATAAACTAGGACGGAGGTAGTATAGTTATTGATGGTGTTGGAAACAAAGTCAACATGATCATGAAGATCAATCCCTGCATGCAACCAAGTGTTGGATTCTCTTTTTTTTCAAGAAAACTTTCGATCTATCCATCAACTGTCAATGTACTGCAAAGAGAACTAGAAATAAAATTTACATCCAGGCCTAGCGACGACTATAAACATTGAAGCGGGCCGAAGTAGCGCCGCCATTATCGCCCGTCCATGGTCGGAGACACTCGGAAAATTCGTTGTGCTAAGTCCCCATAAAAACAGCGCACTAGAATAGCAATCGTCGCTGATGAGGAGAATCATAGATCGCAAGGATCCAACCTGCAGAGACCAAGGTTTTGGATTCCAAATGGACGGATTTTCTTGTGGAGGGGCGAGATTCTCGGTTACCACGGTTACCGAGAAATACCGAATATATTTCAAACAAAATTTGTTATTGAATTTTGAATTCAAATTCTTTTAGCCTCGATATAGATAGTACTTGAATCGCTAGTGTCTCAGTGGCATGTCTACACGCGCTAGACAAAGAGACCTGAGTTCGACTCCTTGGGTCCTTCTTTTTTACATATTTTGAAAAATAAACAAAAAATGGTTATGCGCAAAAAGGAGTACTCGAACCTGAGTCATCTTCATGACAGAAATACATGGTTACAACGGCGCCACAGCTATCTCTGGTTATAATCTTGAGATGTTACTTTATTTAAGTACAGATTGGAGGTAAGTTTTTTAAAAAATTCAGGATTTTTTGCTCGGGATATGGCTTTCTCGTGGGCGGCGAGAAACCCGGTAACCGTTTTTCTCAAGCGGTACCAAAAAACCATGGCAGGGACACAAACATAGAGCATGCTTGGATACGTTTTAGTCCCATGACTAAAAGTAGTGGGACTAAAACTTGCTAGTCTCATCCATGCTTGGATCCAAGTACTAAAGAGACTAAAATCTAGTTATTGAGCATTTATTATCCTCCAAACCCTCCAATCCAGAACTAAGGATAGGAATTAAATGAGGAGAGAGAGAGCTAATACATATTTTAGTAGGTTTCCCATGACTAAAAGATTTTAGCCTCAAGACTAGTCCTAGCCTCTCTTTAGTCAGGGGTGCTTGGAACTTTAGCCTCTAAAAGAGACTATTTTTAGTCAGACTAAAAATAGTCCCTTGTATCCAAGCACCCTCATAGACGAACGAAGACTGAATCCAGGCAGATCCACCGAAGACACACCTTCCCACGCCTTCCTACGATGCTCGAAGCATCACCGCGACTAGGGCTAGACGGAAAGAATCTTATTTCATCTTCTACATGACAGAAATACATGGTTAGAACGACGCCACAGCTATCTCTGGTTATAATCTTGAGATGTTACTTTATTTAAGTACAGATTGGAGGTAAGTTTTTTAAAAAATTCAGGATTTTTTGCTCGGGATATGGCTTTCTCGTGGGCGGCGAGAAACCCGGTAACCGTTTTTCTCGAGCGGTACCAAAAAACCATGGTAGGGACACAAACATAGACAAACGAAGACTGAATCCAGGCAGATCCACCGAAGACACACCTCCCCACGCCCTCCTACGATGCTTGAAGCATCACCGCGACTAGGGCTAGACGGAAAGAATCTTATTCCATCTTCAAGAAGCTGACACCACCTTGTCTTCTTGAGCATGACACAAACTGTAAAAAAAGCTAATGTTGGATTTGACCCCCCCCCCCCCCCCTCCTCCTCCTTGGGCTGGCCAAATCCCCCTTTGTCACTCCTTAAATACCCACCTTAGGACATTGTTTTTAGGGTTTGGGTTTTGTTTGATTGAGTTTAGCCGTTTGCTACTCTTTGCCATTGACACGAGAGACGAGAAGACCTCCTCTTCTAAGTGTCAATGGAACCCCACTTTGTTAAACAGGTACTTTGTATTATATGCGTAATTCAAATTGCCTTTTCTCAAATCCGACGAGAGAGGGGCGATAATGGCGGCGCTACTTCGGCCCGCTTCAATGTTTGTAGTCGTTGTTAGGCCTGGATGTAAATTTTATTTCTAGTGTTCTTTGTACTACAATGATAGTTGATGAATAGGTCAGAAATTTTCTTGCAAAAAAGAGAATCCAACCTTAAGTTGGTCTCCTCTCTCTACACAAATGGACTCTAAAAGTTGCACGTAGTCTTTTACTCTGTTATTACACGAGCCTGGCCCAGAACTAGAGTGGCGCAACACCTATAGATGGACTATGGACAAAATCATAAGTGACATCTATTTTATTCGTCCATGACCCTCAAGTGTTATCAAGGTGGCAGGTGGCTTAAAAGTCATGAAATCGTCAATTGAAGCTTTGTCTTTAGTCTTTGTACGCCCTTTGCCATCTTCATGCTTGATCATACTCCGGCGTGTGTTCTGCTTGTGCATGCTAGAATCTTCGTTCCAGAGTACTAGAAATATATTTGACTTACTTAGCAAACATCATAATTTCATATGCATTTGGAAACGTTCCTAGAAATAGATGTATCATGATATTTGAGTTGGCTTGTGTCATGTGCGTGCTCTAGTAATTGGTCCTTGTATCTCTAAAACTTGAGATTGTGTAGTCACATGGGATGTGGATGTAACCGCAGTAGGGATGTCCTCACCAATTAGTACACATGTCCTATTTTTTTTAGTCCATCAGATTTTCCATCAACAAACCATGCACCGGTCCACAACCGACAATTTCATCTGATACTAACATTTGCTTTTTAGGAATACAGAGAAGTGCAAAAAAAAACATGGCCTCAAACAAGAGGGCAAGCCCCCTTCGCCAAGATATACTGCATAATTTAGCTCTTACTCCCTCCTTACCGGTGCCAAGGTGAAGGAAAAAAAAGAGAACTTAACATCTATTTGGTAATTAATAAAATTGCATGCAACGAACTAACCACTGCAAGCCGTGCAAGGTAGTCCCAAGTCGCTGAAAGCATACACGGCCCACATATCTTATTGTTTTATTCCTTTATTCATGTCAAGAAACAAGAAACAGGGTGGGAGTTAATGCACCGCGCCTAAGCATTTTGGGATTATTTGGTTTTTGTAATGTGCCTAATGCACCTTTATGGATGGAGTATGACATTTGGGATGCTAACCATATACAATCATTATGAACCTTTTTCCGATCACATTGTTCTTTCTCCCTCTAGTATCGTAGTCGTCCCATCACTTCTACAGCTAGTCGCAAACGATCACATATTTCTAGAATTGTCAAGCCAATATCCTTTAGAATCTCAATCCCGAAATCATGGTTTCCTGTTGTGAGTACCTGCAAGGAGTTGAAATCTCAAGCCAATAGCCAATATCCTACTTAATGAAGAAAATAACACATTAGCATGGGCTAGTGCCATCTTTTTATTCACGAATATAATTTGTCAACATGGTGGTACACACCGTGGTAGCTAGCCAAAGATCTCCAGGGGGCAATAATTAAAATGTTATTGTTTGAGAAGGCAAAGGGTCTAATATTTCTATCACAGATGTCACACAATAATATCTTTCGTGATTCTCCGGGAGGGGGGGGGGCGACCGCCCCCTTACTTGTACATATCTCCGCCACTTGTTGTATGACTCCATGGATTTCATGGTTCTTCAAACCGCGGGCAACGACCCCCTTACTTATACATATCTCAGCCGCTTGTTGTATTACTCCATGACCTTTCATGGTTCAAGCGAAGACATCATTTCTTGTAGTGATAAGAACTCGGCTACCAGTGGTGTCGTGGCTAAAGGGAGCTTTCAGCAGGTTGTTCCATTCGACGTTACCCCACATGCCATCTAACACAAGAAAGAACTTCCTGTATTTGGTGAAACTAGCAAGAGTAGGCACAAGTGAGGCTTCATATTCATACCCACTATCAAGTATTGGCATGTTTCGCTCAGTTGTAGTGATTTCCATCTTAAATAACTAAACCTCGTTTTACTCCTGTGTGATACCTAACCATATGTTCTTGCTCAACTTGCCATGGACTGCTTCGTCAATGAAAACCTTCTTATTGATAGTGGTCTTGCTAGTACCTCCAACAAAGATGGTGAACACCATGTTGTTATCACTCAAGTCAGCTTCATCCTTTATGAGCATCTCTACAAGCACTCTTGTGTCATATTCTACCTTCTCCACAACCACCTCTGATCACTTGAGCAAAGGATGTGCCTTGAGGTCAATACCATGAGGTCGAGCCGTATCCGTCCCAGGTAAGCTTCTAGCTTGATGAAATTGAAACGGCCACCCCTCTTGCAGTTGCCATCCAACTTCTGGTTGAGCACCTTGATGCGGATATTGATGTCATCTGCGTGGATGGTATTCCACATGCAGAACAGCAAGGGGTTAAGACACCCCTGCAAAATTGGATTGCATGAGGAAGTGCGGGGGTTAAGACACCCCATATCCTCAAGGGAAAGGTCAAGGATATCGGTGGCTTGGTACACGACATGCTTCAGTCCCTCCACTCACCACCGCGAACTCTCATTGGTGATGTTTCTTCGATCAGCATCCCGTGAGGATGTTGGAGTAATCCAAAGGTCTTAAAGTAGTACCAAGGATTTTTCTCCATGTCATGTCGTGTGCCATTAGTTGAGGGTTACGAAGCGCTAGTGTTCGAGTCCAATTAGGATTAGTAAATGGTGACCATGATGTCTGGTTGATTAGATTAGGAAAGTATCATACTCCATGGGGGGGGGGGCATTGCCCCCTTACTTCTACTAGTTACTCGAGTGCTAGTATGACTAGGTCAGCCTATATGTTGGTCGTCATGCTATATACAAGTGCATAACACATTGTAAGTTGTACCAGAAAATTCAGAAGAAATAAAGACAAACAAGTGGGTATGAGGCTCACCCTTTTACAAAGTTTTCGACCGCGTGTGTTCGTGATAAATTGATGTGACCGATTTATGGGAGAAACCCAACATTTGGCATCGAAGCAAGTTCAAAGATTTGTCATGTTTGCCCCCAAGTGGCGACCCCAACTAGTAGGGGTGGAGATGTATAATTTGCGGTTACCACTTTCATTTTCTTAGTTTCAAAATAATAAATACAAATGCGAATATGGATGATATTGGATTTGAATGCAGATTGGATGTTACTCAGATACAAATACATATCAGATGTTTACTCGATTCAGGGCCGATACAAATAATAGCAACATATTAGTAAATGAAAATAAGTGAAGATCTACATGACACAAAATAATCAACATGCAGCATGTAATACGTGAATGATAGACAATTTTATGGATAAATACTACAAAAATGCATAGTCATTCCTTAGTTTAATTTTGGAAAAATTAAAATTTGACAACATATTAGGCTTTCATGTTGGATAATTGGCATAGCGGCAAATATTCGTTTCTGAGCTCGGGCTTAGATGATCCCGAAATCAGAGTCGTATGCTAGAATGTGGATCTGTGCCCGTGGCTGTATTTTTTCTGTCCGTATATTCCATGTAAAGTAATAAAAACAGGCGACCTCTGAGGCCCAATGAATGCGACAGCAGAGCATACTGTCCAGCCCATGGCTCATCATTTCTTTTGTGCTAGGCTGAGCCGTCTCCATCGCCCCCGAGGAGTTAACGGCCTGCCCAGCCCATCATAAATGCAGCCACTCAGGGTGGAATTTCCTAATCACCGCTTACTGCGGCAAGTAGTCGCCGCTTCGCACATGGCGCAGCTCACCCTGGGCCAGCCCATTTGATTGGTTTCGCTTTGCGAGATTAAAAAACCGCAAAAAATTGGTCGCACTAGGGATCTAACCAACGACCTCCGGTAGAGGTACACGCCGCGGTAACCACCACGGCTGGCTCATGGATGTGTAAGAATAACAATGCTAAACTTAAAAGAAACTAAAGGCGACGACAAATTAAAACCAGTTTGTCGAAATTCCAAAAACCTTTTGTTCCTTCTACTGGTTCTTTCTGGTTTTACTTCACAGTCTTATTCTGTTCTTTCTTTTTCCTTGTTTTCTTTTTGTTTTTCGTTTTTAATATTTTTCCTTTTTCTTTTTAAGATTTTCAAAAAGTCAAATATGGTTCAGAGTTTTCAAAAATGTTATTTTTGTCAAAATTTGTTCATATTTCTGAAATAGTGTTTACATTTTCAAAATTTGTCCACATTTTCGAAAAATGTTCCTGATTTTTTTGTTCGTTTTCTTTATTTTTCCTTCTCTTTTTCTTCTCTTTTCTTCAAAATAAATTCAAAATATTCAAAAAAAATCGTATTTTTTATAAAATGTTCAGTTTTCGAAAAAATATTCTTAAAAATTCAAAAATTGTTCTCGTTACACAAAAAGGTTCAAAACTTTCCAATGCAGAAAATGTACCGGATTTCATAAAATGTTTGCGCTTCCAAATTTGTTCGGGACTTTTCAAAATCGTTCTCTATTTCAAAATTTGTTCTCAAGATTCGAAAAATGTTTGTGCTTTAAAAAATTGTTCATGCTTCCAAATTTGTTCAGGATTTTTCAAAATTGTTCTCTATTTCAGAATTTGTTCTCAAGGTTCAAAAAAGTTCGTTCTTTAGAAAATTGTTCGGGCTTCCAAATTTGTTCGGGATTTTTCAAAATTGTTCTCTATATCAAAATTTGTTCTCAAGATTCAGAAAATGTTCGTGCTTTAAAAAATTGTTCGCGCTTCCAAATTTGTTCTACGTTTCAAAGTTTGTTCTCAAGATTCAAAAAATATTTGTGATTTTAAAAATTATTCCTGCTTCCAAATTTGTTCTCCGTTTCAAAATTTGTTCTCAAGATTCAAAAAATGTGCGTTCTTTAAAGGAATGTCACAAATACCAAAAATGTTTGGGAAATTCAAAATTTGTTCGTTTTCAGAAAAATTGTTTGCATAATCGTGTGTTCAAAAAGTTGTTCAGTACGGTAACTAATTCCGGTTCTACACAGTGGTCAAGTCCTGTTGTACCTTGTGCTGTGTTATTTTCGATGCGGGCTGTTCTACTGCAAGCAATGCTAGTTAGCCGGAGTGGCTGGGAGCATGCTCTTCCAAGCTGTTGGTCGCCGATTTGATTCCTCCCAACGCGCCTCCCTTGGTTTTTTGCTTTCTTTTGCTTCCAGTTGTACAGCGCGATGGGCCGGCCAGTCAGGCTACCCCCTGTGCCTGGCGACTCCAGTTTGACGCAAAGAGCACCCCTTGTGCCTAGCAATGCCAGTTTGATACAAAGAGCGCCCAATAAGATCTCCCCCTCAGGGTCGCCCCACCCAACCCTACACAAAAATCTCCCCATCGCGGCCACTATATCCCCTTTGTACTTCGGCCACCATGGATGTCGCCTCTTCATCCCCCCTCTCCTAAAAAAACACTAATCACACGATTTGTGGCCACCTCGAATGCACGGATACTTCAGCCGACTAGCGAATCCATATCGGATACCGTATCCGATATCGATACTCCTCCGATACGCCCCCAATACGTATCGTTGGAGTATCCGAGAATAAATGATTTAAAACAATGACGATACTCTAAGGATACTTCGCCAGTACGTTTTGGATACTTTTCCAGCCCAGGTAAGAGCCCGCTCAGCCCAGTTAAGAAGCAACCAGCAACCCTAGTGCCCCGATGCCCCCATCCTTTCCCTCGCAGCGTCTTTCCTCCCTCTCATGCTCACACCAGGCGGCGGCTGTGTCGCCAGCAGCTGCTCACCCAGGTCCCATGGCCAGCAGCAGTGGCGGCTAGCCGGCGACGAGCTCCTCCTACTCACCAACGTCCCCTCTCACGCAATTGCCATGTATGGACACTTCTCTTATCCATTTCTCCTGCCCAGCCAAGCTCATCTCCTCTTCTTTCTTCTCTGGTCTCTGAAGATCTATCATTTTCATCTCCTCCAGATGGCTTTGAGTACCTACAACGTATCCGTATTGGCACTTTTTGAAAATGATGAATTTACGTATCCGTATTGGCCCGATACTAATACCCGTATCCGTATCGGTGCATTCGAGGTGGCCACCATCTACAGCATGACCGTATATCCAACATTTTGATACCCATCATATTGTATTTACAGTATGTCTACACTAATGCACTTCTGGCACGAGTAGTACTAATGCATGTATATCCGATATTTGGATTCTCACACCTCATATTGTATTTACGGAATGTCTTTATTAATGCATTTCTGGATATATATACATAACACGAGGTAGTACTAATGCCTGTATATCCAACATTTGTATTCCGACAAGGATCCATCTCAGACACTCAATGCAAGCTCGAAGGAACCTCTCTATAAATAGCAGGCAGGTTGGTTCACATCACTCACATCCCATCACAAGCAAAGCAAACCGAAGCCTAATCGTCTTAGCCATGGGGTTCAACAGAGCACAGTTGTTTGCTGCCTTCACCCTGGGCTTGCTCATCATGTCCGACAGTAAGTTCCGGTACCATCGCACACTCGACAGTTAGCATGCTAGTTAGATCCATCCATTCTTGTGCTGAAAACGGAAATCTAATTTTGTGGTGCAGGTGCGGAGGCTGGTCATATTCAGCAATGCGGTGCCTGGAGCCATCTCTTCCATGGCCCATGCAAAAGCAGCAGGAGATGCGCGGAGACATGCCACCAAGAGCACTTCACCCGCGGCCATTGCTCACGTAAAGGGGTTGTCGGCGACCAGATCAATGGGGTCGGGTATAAATATTGCAAATGTACCGGAAGCTGTGCTCCTCCACCGCCGTCGGAAGTGCCGGAGCCGCCGCCACAACCAAACGTCATGAAAGCGAGAAAAATGTACTACTGAGGGAAAGGATAATTTCCGGGTCTCCGTGGAAATGTTCAACTTTTAAGGAACTAAACATGCATGATTGATCGCATGAAAATAATTTAAAGTATCAAAGCAATAATAAGAAGAAACTCTTTAATTTGTAAGGGACTTGTGGTCGGTTTACAAAATATTTCCATGATTTCTTTATTACACACACTCAAGTCCTATCAGTCAATAGCGTAGATCGTATTAGATACAATTGTGACACATTGAAGGGATTCCATATTTATGTTCGTCTCTTCAAGGCGCCTCAGTTTCATGGAAGAAAGCCCTTAAGTAATTTGTTCATTACCCGCAAAAAAAAAAATTGTTCATGAGGCACTTACAAATGACCGATGGATCAGTAACATTAAAGGAGATTTACCTCACCCACACCAAACTGGACACTGACGAAGAGCATAGGTCTTGCTGGAAGTATACTGAGCAGACACGGCAATAGAACTTAAGAAAAAAAATACTAATGAACATAAACATCCACGGTTACTTTTGTGCTTGCCAGGGTCACTACCCGACCTTACATGCTCATTAGCTCATACATCGTCCAAGTACCCGTTGGGGAAGAATGACATTGACGACCAGCATCCCAGTAACTAGAAAATACCATCACCCAATTGTTTTAATGAGCAGTGACAACCACATGCCTTTGAAGACCAGATCGAAGTCATCGCTGGAAGTACACCTCCAAGGACATGTCACGGGCGTCTCTATTCCCATATCCAAGGCCACCGTCAAATGTTACCAAGGAAGGTGTTGGAAATTTGTCCTCAAGATCGATCACATCAAAGCACACGAACACACACGCATGAAAAACATTGGCCAAAGGCACGTGTCGTGCCTTGTTCTTATCCTCTTTATTGATTTTCTGGTTTTCTCTCGGTATTACAATCTCAAGTCCACGCATGTCTTATATACACGCACAGGTAACCCCCTGTTGCAAACCTACTCGAACAGGACTTGTACTAGAACCTGGCACGGACTCAACTTTCTTAATCCACACGAACACATACTAGGAAAGCTACCAGACTTAAATTGCTACCTACACGTACACAATGGCTAGACTCCTAATCATACTAGACTACAACTAGTACACTAATCACCGGCAAGCCTGATTGCAACAGTACTAATTTTAACTAACCCAGTGTATGTTTGGATTACTCCAACATTCACCCCCTAATCCAAACATCTAATTCTTTATTGGACGAGACACGCAGACAACCACATGTCCATCTTACCACGCCGGTTGCCTCCGGTGTCGCGACTTACCGGAGTGCAACTTCCCTCTTCTTGCAACGGCCACCACTTTGTCATCTTTTTTCATGCGAACTTTTGTAGACTGAAACCAACGATTACCTGGACTACCAGCCACGCTGCCACATCTTAGTGTGCTACATGCAGACTAAACGCGTAGCCCCATGCAGGAACTCAACTTAACCGGTGCGCGTCCTCTTCACGTTGATCTTCATCTTCTCGTCGACTTCTTGCACACGGGGAGATACATCTATTCACCTGCCGCATCTTTTTTCTTTGTCGTTGGTGACACAACTTACCAAACGACACATCCTGTCCAGCGGCAACATAACTCGCCATATATGTGCAACTCATCTTCACCGTATATGAACTCGCCGGAACTCCACGACCACGAATGGAAACGCAAGACACAATTTCCTTTTTCTATCCGCTCTCACATTCAATTCTCCTCTGCCAGTGACGCATCTCAACTGTAGCAGAAGACTCACACACCTCAGCTCTTGGACGCACCTTACAAGAACTCATGTGCACACCTTGATGACGGCTCACAACTTCGCCATCTCCACCTTGCACCCTTGAACGTTGATCTCGATGATCTCCTCAGCGTCGCAACTTTGGCACTTCCATAACCATCAACGATTTCCAACGCCTTGTTGACGACAGCTTGTCTCCCTCCTCCAGGTCGTTCCACAGAACGAGAATCACTCGTTGCTTCACATGCGACAACACCCTTGTCGCCTTCTCGTCGCTGCTCCGCCGAACAACAACCGCTCGATCATCCACGTCACTGCACCACCCAGCGACCATATCACCCGCTCGTCGTTGTCGCTACACCAGTGACTGTATCGCCCGCTCCTCCTCGCTGCACCAGCGACTGTATTGCCCGTCCCGAGGCGCTAGTAGGGTCACCACCCCGGGCCAAGCGCGGATTCAAATCCTCGAACCTTGCTCTTATACCAATTGTTGGAAATTTTCCCTCAGGATCAATCACATCAAAGGACACGAACATGTTAGACATATTGTGTAACACGCCTTGAGGCCTTGTAGCCCACGTTGAGGTAGTAAGGAGATTTTTTATGCTTTATCTTATTCTATTTCCTAACCTTCCTGTAATATCTCTGATGGTTAGCCTTGACACTGCCATCTCCTGTACCGCACCCCCTAAATCAATATATACTCAGCGGGTCTCCGTGTATGGAGATTGAGACGCTTCCATCATTATTTCACATGGTATACAGAGCAGGCCTCTTCCATCACATCTAGGTCATCTTCTTCCTCAACCTCCCCCATCCCATCTAGATCATCTTCAAGCTCCCGCCCACCCATCCACCATGTCCACCTCTGCACCCACCATCCCATCCGGCCTTAATTACAACACCTCTGAGCCTCTCACCAGGACGAACTATGTCCTCTAGCGAGCACAAGCACGATCCTAGATAATGGGCGCCGGCTTGTATGGCTACATAGATCGCTCTGTTGAGGAGCCTCCCAAACAAATCACCACCAAAGGCAAAGATGGCCAGGACCAAGCTATCTCTAATCCTGCCTATGCCCGATGATCCACAAGTATAGGGGATCTATCGTAGTCCTTTCGATAAGTAAGAGTGTCGAACCCAACGAGGAGCAGAAGGAAATGACAAGCGGTTTTCAGTAAGGTATTCTCTGCAAGCACTGAAATTGTAGGTAACAGATAGTTGTGTGATAAGATAATTTGTAACGGGTAACAAGCAATGAAAGTAAATAAGGTGCAGCAAGGTGGCCCAATCCTTTTTATAGCAAAGGACAAGCCTGGACAATTTCTTATAATGAGAAAAGCGCTCACGAGGACACATGGGAATTATCGTCAAGCTAGTTTCATCACGCCCATATGATTCGCGTTCGTTACTTTGATAATATGATATGTGGGTGGACCGGTGCTTGGGTACTGCCCTTTCTTGGACAAGCATCCCACTTATGATTAACCCTTATTGCAAGCATCCGCAACTACAAAATAAGTATTAAGGTAAACCTAACCATAGCACGAAACTAGTGGATCCAAATCAGCCCCTTACGAAGCAACGCATAAACTAGGGTTTAAGCTTCTGTCACTCTAGGCCCAAACAATGGTGAAGTGTCATGTAGTCGACGTTCACATAACACCACTAGAGGAGAGACAACATACATCTTATCAAAATATCGAACGAATACCAAATTCACATGACTACTAATAGAAAGACTTCACCATGTCCTCAGGAAAAAACGTAACTACTCACAAAGCATATTCATGTTCATGATCAGAGGAGTATTAATATGCATTAAGGATCTAAACATATGATCTTCCATCAAGTAGACAAATTAGCATCAACTACAAGGAGTAATCAACACTACTAGCAACCCACAGGTACCAATTTAGGGTTTAGATACAAGAATTGGATACAAGAGATGAACTAGGGTTTTGAGAGGAGATGGTGCTGGTGAAGATGTTTATGGAGATTGACCCCCTCCCGATGAGAGGATCGTTGGTGATGACAATGATGATGATTTCCCCCCTCCTGGAGGGAAGTTTCCCCGATAGAACAGCTCCGCCGGAGCCCTAGATTGGTTCCGCCAAGGTTCCGCCTTGTGGCGGCGGAGTTTCGTCCCGTAAGCTTGCTTATGATTTTTTTCATGGTAAAAGCCTTCATATAGTAGAAGATGGGCACCGGAGGGCCACCAGGGGGCCCACGAGACAGGGGGAGCGCCCAGTAAGGGGGGGCGCCCCCCACCCTCGTGGCCAGGTTGTGGGCCCCCTCTGGTACTTTCTTTGCTCAATAATTCTTATTAATTCCAAAAATGACTTTTGTGGAGTCTCAAGACTTTTGGAGCTGTGCAGAATAGGTTTCCAATATTTGCTCCTTTTCCAGCCAGAATCCCAGCTGCCGGCATTCTCCCTCTTCATGATAAACCTTGTAAAATAAGAGAGAATCGCCATAAGTATTGTGACATAATGTGTAATAACAGACCATAATGCAATAAATATCGATATAAAAGCATGATGCAAAATGGATGTATCAACTCCCCCAAGCTTAGACCTCGCTTGTCCTCAAGCGGAAGCCGAAATCAAAAAATATGTCCACATGTTTTAGACATAGAGGTGTCGATAAAAATAAAATACGGACATGAGGGTGATACGTCTCCAACGTATCTATAATTTTTGATTGCTCCATGCTACTTTATCTATTGTTTTGGACTATGATGGGCTTTATTTTCCACTTTTATATTATTTTGGGACTAACCTATTAACCGAAGGCCCAGCCCAGAATAGCTATTTTTTTTGCCTATTTCAGTGTTTCGAAGAAACGGAATATCAAACGGAGTCCAAACGGAATGAAACCTTCAGGAACGTGATCTTCTCACCGAACGTGATCCAGGAGACTTGGACCCTACTGCAAGAAGTGCCAGAGGCGGTCACGAGGGTGGGGGCGCGCCCTCTCCCCCTGGGCGCGCCCCCCTACCTCGTGGGCCCCCTGATGCTCCACCGACGTACTCCTTCCTCCTATATATACCTACGTACCCCCAACAGATCGGGGATGGAGCCAAAAACCTAATTCCACCGCCGTAACTTCCTGTATCCACGAGATCCCATCTTGGGGCCTGTTCCGGAGCTCCGCCGGAGGGGGCATCCACCACGGAGGGCTTCTACATCATCACCATAGCCCCTTCGATGAAGTGTGAGTAGTTTACTTCAGACCTTCGGGTCCATAGTTAGTAGCTAGATGGCTTCTTCTCTCTTTTTGGATCTCAATACAATGTTCTCCCCCTCTCTCGTGGAGATCTATTCGATGTAATCTTCTTTTTGCGGTGTGTTTGTTGAGACCGATGAATTGTGGGTTTATGATCTAGCTTATCTATGGAAAATATTTGATTCTTCTCTGAATTCTTTTATGTATGATTAAGTTATCTTTGCAAGTCTCTTCGAATTATCCATTTGGTTTGGCCAACTAGATTGGTAGTTCTTGCAATGGGAGAAATTCTTAACTTTGGGTTTAATCTTGCGGTGACCTTACCCAGTGACAGAAAGGGTTGCAAGGCACGTATTGTATTGTTGCCATCGAGGATAACAAGATGGGGTATTTATCATATTGCATGAATTTATTCCTCTACATCATGTCATCTTGCTTAAGGCGTTACTCTGTTTTTAACTTAATACTCTAGATGCATGCTGGATAGCGGTCGATGAGTGGAGTAATAGTAGTAGATGCAGAATCGTTTCGGTCTACTTGTCACGGATGTGATGCCTATATACATGATCATTGCCTGGATAACTGTAACACCCCGAGAATCATGCTACAGTAATCTCCCCCCTAAGGGTGGCCATGTCATCATGATTACTATGCAGCTTGCCACTTGTCCAAAAATCAAAGCCTTTTACAATTTTAAAATAAGTCGAATAAATTATTCTCTTTGAGCAATAGGAATAAAATGTCCACCTTATCCTATAAATTTCCCTGATCACTCTCATGTTGAAACCAACCTCTTCTTGATTCCCAAAATACCCACGGGAATTAATTCAGTGCTCCAGCAGCATTGAAATTGGATTTTTCAATTTCTAAAATTGATTAGGCAACTCCTTTGACCCCAAACTTTTTGTTCCATCTCAAGGTATTGTGTTAGTTTTATGTGCCAAGTTTTGTTCAAAACAAAACTCCTTTGGTACTAAAAGAAAAATGCAAAACAGAACAAATAAAAGAAAAAAGAAAAGGGAAAAGTCAGAGGTCAGAGAGAGAGAGAGGGAGAGAAAGCCCTCCCTGTCCCCTTTGGGCCTCGGCCCACATCCACCAGCCGGCCCAGCCCCCCGCACGGGACACCCCCGCCTTCCTGTTCCTCGGTTGCGCACCGCTACAGGCACGGTTGCCACCGGACTCCCTCGTCGGTGACGCCCCCGTGCGGATAAGGTAGCCTCGCGCCCCCTCGAGCTCCCCCTCGATCTCATCCACTCACCTACTCGTCCCCACGCCGTCTCCTCTCGGCCCTCCCCCAGATCCACCTCTCCCCTTTCCCTCAGCTTCGCTGTGGAGAGGAGACCGACGCGGTCGCCGCCGTGCCTCGCCCGTCCTCGCGGCCACCGAGCCCCGTTCGCCTCGCCACCGTGCCTATCAGCTCTGCCGCCGTCAACTACCTCGTCCCCGTCCACGAGCGCAAGTCGGGGGCATTGCAGGCAGCGGATCGAGCCGCCCTCCTTTCGGCACTGCTCCGGCGATCCCCTTTGACTCCGGCGACACCTTCTGCTGCTACTAACCTTCCAGGGGCTTTACGTAGCCACCCGGTGAGCCTCGCCTCTCTTCCCTCCGTCTTCCTACCGTTGCCGCGCCCATAGGTGCCGTTCGCCACATGTCTGAGCTCGCCTCCGCCGAGCTCATCACCGGCCACGTTTCGGTGACCGAACGCCCGCGCAAGCGTGTCCATCATGTTCGCCCACACACATGGACGCCGTACGTGCTCAGCACCGCTCGTTTTGCTCGCCATTGCGCCATTAACGAGCTCGCCATGCCTCGGGTCTCCGCCGTCCATGTCACCAGCGGCGACTCCGGCCATCCTAGCTCGCGTGACCACCCGCGTTGAACGCGGCATTCTGCGCTCGTTCGAACACAAGTCACGGCGCGCGATTTGGCGCTCTGTAGCGTAAATCCGAGCCTCTCCGGCGAACTCGCCGCCGCGGAGAGCTCGCCGCCGCGGAGAGCTCGCCGCCGCAGCTCCGGCACCGGCCGCCGACGTGGCCGACCTGGGGCCACCCCCAGGGTTGCTGCCAGCGGGCCCCATGGCCCCCAGTTGACCGGGTTGACCCAGTCAACTGCTGACTGCGCAGCCCAGTACCACTGACGTATAGGCCCCACCACATATTGAAACTAATTAAAATGGTTTTATAATTAAAAGTAATTAGTTTAGCTAATTAGTCACTGACATGTGGGGCCCAACTGCTAATTAACACCCTGTTATTTTAAAATAACCCACTGTTAGCCCTTTGTCTATGACATGCAGGACCCGCTGATCAGTTTGACCTGGTCAGCGAGTCTGTTGACTGCTGACGTCATCAGCACGTCATGCTGACGTCATTTTATCTTTTCTGTTAATTTAAATAAATCTACAAAATGGTTTAATCTTTGAAAATTCATAGAAAACAAACCGTAACTCGGATGAAAATGTTTTCTACATGAAAGTTGGTCAGAAAAATCCAACGAATCCGAATGCGCGGTCCGTTTACATGTCAAATGCCTCTAACTATCTGAACATGGAACTTTCCCCCTCCGGTCATTTGACTGACACAGGTCCGGAACCGGGAATACATTCTCGGTTGACTTCCCCCTTCGCCGGTATCATGTAGCCCCATGGTAGAACACGTCTAGCTCTGCCTATGGTCCTGTTATGCACTTGCTTGCTATGTATTTACTGTTTCTCCCCCTCTTCTCTTCGGTAGACCCCGAGACCGATGCCGCCCCTGTGAACGACTACGTCGACGACGACCCCTCCTTGCCAGAGCAACCAGGCAAGCCCCCCCTTTGATCACCAGATACCGCCTATTCTTCTCTATACTGCTTGCATTAGAGTAGTGTAGCATGTTACTGTTCAGTTACTCCTATTCTGTTGCATAGCCTGTCATTGTTGCTACAGTCATTGATACCTTACCCGCAATCCTAAATGCTTAGTATAGGATGCTAGTTTATCATCATTGGCCCTACATTCTTGTCAGTCTGCCTCGCTATACTATTGGGTCGTGATCACTCGGGAGGTGATCACGGGTATATACTATACATACATACATACATACTATACAGATGGTGACTAAAGTCGGGTCAGCTCGATGAGTACCCGCAAGTGATTCTGATGAGGGGGCTGAAAGGACAGGTGGCTCCATCACGGTAGAGGTGGGCCTGGGTTCCCGACGGCCCCCGACTGTTACTTTGTGGCGGAGCGACAGGGCAGGTTGAGACCACCTTGGAGACAGGTGGGCCTGGCCCTGTTCGGCGTTCGCGGATACTTAACACGCTTAACGAGATCTTGGTATTTGATCTGAGTCTGGCTACTGGCCTATACGCACTAACCAACTACGCGGGAACAGTTATGGGCACTCGACGTCGTGGTATCAGCCGAAGCCTTCTTGACGTCAGCGACGGAGCGGCGCGCGCCGGATTGGACTGGAACGCCTACTCTTGTATAAGGGAGGCTAGGTCTGCTTCCGGCCACCCTCGCAACATGCAGGTGTGCAATGGGCGATGGGCCCAGACCCCTGCGCGCATAGGATTTAGACCAGCGTGCTGACCTATCTGTTGTGCCTAGGTGGGACTGCGACGTGTTGATCTTCCGAGGCCGGGCATGACCCAGGAAAGTGTGTCCGGCCAAATGGGATCGAGCGTGTTGGGTTATGTGGTGCACCCCTGCAGGGAAGTTAATCTATTCGAATAGCCGTGATCTTCGGTAACAGGACGACTTGGAGTTGTACCTTGACCTTATGAAAACTAGAACCGGATACTTAATAAAACACACCCTTCCAAGTTCCACAGACAACCCGGTGATCGCTTTTCCACAGGGCGATGAGGGGAGGATCGCCGGGTAGGATTATGCTATGCTATGCTACTTGGAGATGCTACTTGGAGGACTTCAGTCTACTCTCTTCTACATGCTGCAAGACGGAGGCTGCCATAAGCGTAGTCTTCAACAGGATTAGCTATCCCCCTCTTATTCTGGCATTCTGCAGTTCAGTCCACCGATATGGCCCTTTACACATATACCCATGCATATGTAGTGTAGCTCCTTGCTTGCGAGTACTTTGGATGAGTACTCACAGTTGCTTTTCTCCCTCTTTTCCCCTTTCCCTTCTACCTGGTTGTTGCAACCAGATGCTGGAGCCCAGGAGCCATACACCATCGTCGACGACGACTCCTACTACACTGGAGGTGCCTACTACTACATGTAGGCCGATGACGATGACCAGGAGTAGTTTAGGAGGATCCCAGGCAGGAGGCCCGCGCCTCTTTCGATCTGTATCCCAGTTTGTGCTAGCCATCTTATGGCAACTTGTTTAATTTATGTCTGTACTCAGATATTGTTGCTTCCACTGACTCGTCTATGATCGAGCACTTGTATTCGAGCCCTCGAGGCCCCTGGCTTGTATTATGATGCTTGTATGACTTATTTTATTTGTAGAGTTGTGTTGTGATATCTTCCCGTGAGTCCCTGATCTTGATCGTACATGTTTGCGTGTATGATTAGTGTACGATTGAATCGGGGGCGTCACAAGTTGGTATCAGAGCCGACTGCCTGTAGGAATCCTCCTTCCACACTCCTTGTCCGAAGTTGAGTCTAGTCATTGCAAAACTTTTACTAACATGGCTATGTGCCTTACGGGCCCACGTCGCCATTGGGTGGTATTAGGATCTTTTACTCCTCGATCTATACTCTGGGACTCTGATCTCTCTGCTATTCGGGTTAAATGATTTTACTAAATCTGACTTTAGGTTCTCGTAACAGCCTTCTCCTGAAGAGCCCCTTGTTATAGATGATCGTCTGCTGCACCAGAAGGATCCGAAGACACTCACGGATGTTCTCTCGAAACTTTATGGTCACTTGTGCAATGCCCTTCCATCGGTAAACCCCTATGGATAAGCACGTATACTCGCCATTCATGCAATGTTTCCCAGTTGATCTTGTTATTACAAGATACCTCGAAATTCTCTCTGTTGTTCTGAGAATCCTTTGAGCTTACTGCCTTGCTGTTCTTTGTCACCTGAATACCCCTACGGATAATTCTCGCACTTATCAAGTATCCGCTCATTCCCCATTGTTCATGTGTTTCGCCAAACACTTCAAAATATCATTCGATCTTTCGAAAATCCTGAGCGGCCTGTTGCTCTTGAAATTCTTGCTTGCTTGTATTATGGATAATTCCATAAGTTCTGTAATCTTATTGGCATCCCTTGTCTCTATCATTTTAAGTACGTTGATTCAATATGTTGAGGATGCTCGCATTCCTTAGTCGAATCTTAGGATTTATCCTTCTGGCTCAGGCGTCATTGGGATATGAGCTGGTTCTTGACCAATCAATGCCTTGATCGTTTGTGCTTCCAAGTCTATTTCATTTTCGATCAGAACGATTGCTTCTGATCCCTTGATTTGGAAATCATAAAATTTCTTTGCATTAAGCTTTGAGTTAGTCAGTTGTTTCTATAATCTGATGCACTTGCATTCCTGCTTCCTTTGATAGAATACCGATACTCACATCAGCTTCGCTGTAGACCACTAGACCTCTTGTTGGATTATTATTCGGCAGTGTCCCCCATATTCAATAACTCTGTGAGTCTTTTCTCGGATACATAATGCCTTTGGCAAATTGCATCCTCTTCTTTGGCAAACATGCTATGCTTTCGAGCTTGTGTTATGTACCCCTGAAGTTGTGGTATATGTTCTAAGAAGCCCTGATGGATTGAACTTATGCCTTCCTTAATCTGTGTGAACTCGAAAGTTTTCACGGGTCATACTCCTCTGATAATTCACCAGGTAGGTTTTGACACTGAAATCATTTTTATCTAGAGAAGTGAATGAAAGGTTATGCATTGAAGAAGTGGGAGTCGACCTTAAACTTTGTGTTCATGCCCATGGACATGATGTAGATCGTATCATTAAAGCTTCTCTTAAATTAATTATTCCCTTGGTATAAGTTCTTATATCTGGGTTTTGGCCTTTTGCAATCGTGGTTTCGACCATGATCTCCTTGAAATACCATTTCTCGTGCAAGTTTAAGCACTTATCTTCTTTAGAGCAATACCCCATTCGAAGCTCTACTTTGGACTGTCGTCGAGTATTACCCCCTGGTATCTCGAGATTATCTTGGAACTGCATAACTCCTTATGAGTTCTTCATCAAGTACTACATTCTCATTGATTCCAATTTTTCACGGGCTCTGAGTTATTAAACACTCCAAGACACCGATAATTGTACCGAGTCCGCACTACGGTTCAACAACTCTTCACTAATCTTCTTTAAGTACGAGTTTGTACCCGATCATGTCATTCCTAGCCAGCTCTGCTATATCTATTTGTGTTGATTTTAACTGTGCTACCTGGTCCGTCTTCCCGTAGCAAAATTTGCGACGATAGCTAAGCTTACGTCGATTTTCCTCGTCATACCCTTTCACCTTAACAACAAGCTTGAGTTCGAGTTTGTGTCGTAACTGTGGTACCAATAACCTCTTGCTTCGTCATTCCTTTGACTTGATGTCATCGCTGATTGATTACATCTTCATGAAATCTCTCGACAAATGTGTCGTGATCATCATCAACCTTATGAGCTCCTCTAGGATATCAATTGAATTCATGATGAGAAATAACATCCTTGCCCTCGATGAATTTTATTATCATCGACTACTTTATTGCCTTCCCACCAACACAACTTGTTCGTGTTGGGTGTTGTACCTTGAGCTCCCTGCCATCCAGCAATTGTTCTTCTTTACTCGGAACATTACCATCTCTTATGTCATCAATGTTGTGAGAATTACACCACCTCTTAAGAATTTGTGATACAGTGATGCTTCCCACCATCACCATTCTTTCTTGGTCGTCGTGTTGATTCCAACCGGTGTACCAACAAGTGAAAGGTGCTGTTTGAATTCTGCCCTTCTAGCAATCCTATTGATTTGAAGTTAATGGTCGGCCGTTCATTCTTGGACTATTGATTATTGAATCACCATTCTGACATTGGTCGTGCAACCCAACCCATATTTCGGGCGCACCTTTCAACCAATGTTTAATTGTGTATGTTTTCCTCGAGCATACCTCATTATATCATTTGATCTGAAAAATGTTATCTCGTTCACCTAATTGTGGAAATCCATCTTTTGGAAATCCCAATGAATTGTCGCTGAGTTCATCCTGCCACCACCTCACCCTCTCCTTGGTTTAATGATGAACTCATGATTCAGAACTTTCTTCCATAGTTTATTTCCCGAGAATCTTGCAACTCCATCACGTCAAATTGAGTTGCACCCTTCCTTCTCAGGCATCACGAGTCTAAGGTATCCTGACACCAATCAGATCCAAATCTCGGGTCTGATATGATGGTTGGAACATAATTCCAAGAGTTATAACTTTGGTCTTAGTATGACCCGGTAAGGTGGTGTCATTCGTAGCCCACCTGGTAGGAGGCCCTATTGTTATTGTTTCCTTTTTAACAAGGTCAACCATTTTTCCATGGGGAAATTGAATGCCTTGTTCAATAGGTTTATCATGATGGATCCTTTGTGTATCCAAAGTCCGACCTTTGCTTGAAGACCATGTCAATGCTATCTCGAAGCATGTCTGTGATACTCCAATTTTCAACAAGAACATTTAAAGCCCAATGCTAAATGTTTCTTTATCAATTATCCAAACACCGTTGTATGGGTAATGTCATGAAATTTCTCTCCCCTTACCTAAAGGGTTTTCTACATTATTTCCTATCATGGATATCATACTCTGCTTGTCCTTGGGAAGGATATACCCCCTGAAATATGTGTTTAAACACATTTTCCTTTCCATTGTTTTGCTTAAACCTTCTTGTGATCTATACAAGTAGTAATATTTTCCTGCTTATGTAAACACCTCGGTGTACCATCTTGTCTGGTGTAACCCTGTTACTATTGTTGCTGACGTTCCGGTAGCCACCGATGGACGAGAACTTTGCCTATTGGCCCGCCTCGTTCAACGAGCAGGAAACGGTTCTCTTCGTCCCTCACCCTTGGTACCGATGTTGTTGCCGACATAATTGACAGGTTATCCTCTGACATGCCTTGCTTACATGATCACGCAAGATGTCACCACTCCTACTTTTAACCCACATGGTGGGCCCATAACCCACAGGTCCACTGGATCGAAACCTGACTCTCCTGTACACCCTTGTTTCTAAGGTTAATTCTCACACTTGGCTTCATATGAAAAATCCCGAGCCGCCTTCCGAGAGGCAATCTATTCTGGTATCGGATACAGTACTTATTACGATTTCTCTGAACCCCTTTCACCCCTTGTTTCAGGCAAAAAACGATTGCCTACCCGGTTGGAGCTTCTTATTGCACCTCACTTTGCTCTCGATGACTTTCCTGAATTTCAACTCGAGAGATGCCTTTCTGCCATGTTCACTGAGATAGTCCCCATGTACCTATCTTGTGTTGAGCTCCATCCTTCCCGAGTCTTTCCCCCTTAGTCCACCTCTTAAATCTCGGGACGAGATTTCTTGTAGTGGAGGAGATTTGTAACACCCCGAGAATCATGCTACAGTAATCTCCCCCCCTAATGGTGGCCATGTCATCATGATTACTATGCAGCTTGCCACTTGTCCAAAAATCAAAGCCTTTTACAATTTTAAAATAAGTCGAATAAATTATTCTCTTTGAGCAATAGGAATAAAATGTCCACCTTATCCTATAAATTTCCCTGATCACTCTCATGTTGAAACCAACCTCTTCTGGATTCCCAAAATACCCACGGGAATTAATTCAGTGCTCCAGCAGCATTGAAATTGGATTTTTCAATTTCTAAAATTGATTAGGCAACTCCTTTGACCCCAAACTTTTTGTTCCATCTCAAGGTATTGTGTTAGTTTTATGTGCCAAGTTTTGTTCAAAACAAAACTCCTTTGGTACTAAAAGAAAAATGCAAAACAGAACAAATAAAAGAAAAAAGAAAAGGGAAAAGTCAGAGGTCAGAGAGAGAGAGAGAGAGAGAGAGAAAGCCCCCCTGTCCCCTTTGGGCCTCGGCCCACATCCACCAGCCGGCCCAGCCCCCCGCACCGGACACCCCCGCCTCCCTGTTCCTCGGTTGCGCACCGCTACAGGCACGGTTGCCACCGGACTCCCTCGCCGGTGACGCCCCCGCGCGGATAAGGTAGCCTCGCGCCCCCTCGAGCTCCCCCTCGATCTCATCCACTCACCTACTCGTCCCCACGCCGTCTCCTCTCGGGCCTCCCCCAGATCCACCTCTCCCCTTTCCCTCAGCTTCACTGTGGAGAGGAGACCGACGCGGTCGCCGCCGTGCCTCACCCGTCCTCGCGGCCACCGACCCCCGTACGCCTCGCCACCGTGCCTATCAGCTCTGCCGCTGTCAACTACCTCGTCCCCGTCCACGAGCGCAAGTCGGGGGCATCGCAGGCAGCGGATCGAGCCGCCCTCCTTTCGGCACTGCTCCGGCGATCCCCTTCGACTCTGGCGACACCTTCTGCTGCTACTAACCTACCAGGGGCTTTACGTAGCCGCACGGTGAGCCTCGCCTCTCTTCCCTCCGTCTTCCTACCGTTGCCGCGCCCGTAGGTGCCGTTCCCCACATGTCCGAGCTCTCCTCCGCCAAGCTCATCGCCGGCAACGTTCTGATGACCGAACGCCCGTGCAAGCGTGTCCATCATGTTCGCCCACACACGTGGACGCCGTACGTGCTCAGCATCGCTCGTTTTGCTCGCCATTACGCCGTTAGCGAGCTCGCCGTGCCTCGGGTCTCCACCGTCCATGTCGTCGACGGCGACTCCGGCCATCCTAGCTCGCGTGACCACCCGCGTTGAATGCGGCGTTCTGCGCTCGTTCGAACACAAGTCACGGCGCGCGATTTGGCGCTCTGTAGCGTAAATCCGAGCCTCTCCGGCGAACTCGCCGCTGCAGCTCCGGCGCCGGCCGCCGACGTGGCCGACCTGGGGCCACCCCCAGGGTCGCTGCCAGCGGGCCCCATGGCCCCCAGTTGACCGGGTTGACCCAGTCAACTGCTGACTGGGCAGCCCAGTACCACTAACGTATAGGCCCCACCACATATTTAAACTAATTAAAATGGTTTTATAATTAAAAATAATCAGTTTAGCTAATTAGTCACTGACATGTGGGGCCCAACTGCTAATTAACACCCTGTTATTTTAAAATAACCCACTGTTAGCCCTTTGTCTATGACATGCGGGACCCGCTGATCAGTTTGACCTGGTCAGCGAGTCTGTTGACTGCTGACGTCATCAGCACGTCATGCTGACATCATTTTATCTTTTCTGTTAATTTAAATAAATCTAGAAAATAGTTTAATCTTTGAAAATTCATAGAAAACAAACCGTAACTCGGATGAAAATGTTTTCTACATGAAAGTTGCTCAGAAAAATCCAATGAATCTGAATGCGCGGTCCGTTTACATGTCAAATGCCTCTAACTATCTGAACATGGAACTTTCCCCCTTCAGTCATTTGACTGACACAGGTCCGGAACCGGGAATACATTCCCGGTTGACTTCCCCCTTCGCCGGTATCGTGTAGCCCCGCGGTAGAACACGTCTAGCTCTGCCTATGGTCCTGTTATGCACTTGCTTGCTATGTATTTACTGTTCCCCCCCCCCCCCTCTTCTCTTCGGTAGACCCCGAGACCGATGCCGCCCCTGTGAACGACTACGTCGACAATGACCCCTCCTTGCCAGAGAAACCAGGCAAGCCCCCCCTTTGATCACCAGATATCGCCTATTCTTCTCTATACTGCTTGCATTAGAGTAGTGTAGCATGTTACTGTTTGGTTACTCCTATTCTGTTGCATAGCCTGTCATTGTTGCTACAGTCATTGATGCCTTACCCGCAATCCTAAATGCTTAGTATAGGATGCTAGTTTATCATCATTGTCCCTACATTCTTGTCAGTCTGCCTCGCTATACTATTGGGCCGTGATCACTCGGGAGGTGATCACGGGTATATACTACACATACATACATACATACTTTACAGATGGTGACTAAAGTCGGGTCAGCTCGATGAGTACCCGCAAGTGATTCTGATGAGGGGGCTGAAAGGACAGGTGGCTCCATCCCGGTAGAGGTGGGTCTGGGTTCCCGACGGCCCCCGACTGTTACTTTGTGGCGGAGCGACAGGGCAGGTTGAGACCACCTTGGAGACAGGTGGGCCTGGCCCTGTTCGGCATTCGCGGATACTTAACACGCTTAACGAGATCTTGGTATTTGATCTGAGTCTGGCTACTGGCCTATACGCACTAACCAACTACGCGGGAACAGTTATGGGCACTCGACCTCGTGGTATCAGCCGAAGCCTTCTTGACGTCAGCGACGGAGCGGCGCGCGCCGGATTGGACTGGAACGCCTACTCTTGTATAAGGGAGGCTAGGTCTGCTTCCGGCCGCCCTCGCAACATGCAGGTGTGCAATGGGCGATGGGCCCAGACCCCTGCGCGCATAGGATTTAGACCGGCGTGCTGACCTATCTGTTGTGCCTAGGTGGGACTGCGACGTGTTGATCTTCCGAGGCCGGGCATGACCCAGGAAAGTGTGTCCGACCAAATGGGATCGAGCGTGTTGGGTTAGGTGGTGCACCCCTGCAGGGAAGTTAATCTATTCGAATAGCCGTGATCTTCGGTACCAGGACGACTTGGAGTTGTACCTTGACCTTATGACAACTAGAACCGGATACTTAATAAAACACACCCTTCCAAGTTCCACAGACAACCCGGTGATCGCTTTTCCACAGGGCGACGAGGGGAGGATCGCCGGGTAGGATTATGCTATGCTATGCTACTTGGAGATGCTACTTGGAGGACTTCAGTCTACTCTCTTCTACATGCTGCAAGACGGAGGCTGCCAGAAGCGTAGTCTTCGACAGGATTAGCTATCCCCCTCTTATTCTGGCATTCTGCAGTTCACTCCACCGATATGGCCCTTTACACATATACCCATGCATATGTAGTGTAGCTCCTTGCTTGCGAGTACTTTGGATGAGTACTCACGGTTGCTTTTCTCCCTCTTTTCCCCTTTCCCTTCTACCTGGTTGTTGCAACCAGATGCTGGATCCCAGGATCCATACGCCACCGTCGACGACGACTCCTACTACACTGGAGGTGCCTACTACTACGTGCAGGCCGATGACGATGGCCAGGAGTAGTTTAGGAGGATCCCAGGCAGGAGGCCTGCGCCTCTTTCGATCTGTATCCCAGTTTGTGCTAGCCATCTTATGGCAACTTGTTTAATTTATGTCTGTACTCAGATATTGTTGCTTCCACTGACTCGTCTATGATCGAGCACTTGTATTCGAGCCCTCGAGGCCCCTGTCTTGTATTATGATGCTTGTATGACTTATTTTATTTGTAGAGTTGTGTTGTGATATCTTCCCGTGAGTCCCTGATCTTGATCGTACACGTTTGCGTGTATGATTAGTGTTCGATTGAATCGGGGGTGTCACAATAACCTCATAACTATGCTCAATTCTGTCAATTGCTCAACAGTAATTTGTTCACCCACCGTAGAATACTTATGCTCTTGAGAGAAGCCACTAGTGAAACCTATGGCCCACGGGTCTATTCTCATCATATCAATCTCCATCACTTTATTTACTTGCTTTGCTTTCACTTTTTACTTTGCATCTTTATACCAAAAATACCAAAAATATTATCTCTATCAGATCTCACCCTCGTAAGTGACCGTGAAGGGATTGACAACCCTAAGCGTTGGTTGCGAGTAGCTATCGTTTTGTGCAGGTACGAGGGACTTGCGCGTGGTCTCCTACTGGATTGATACCTTGGTTCTCAAAAACTGAGGGAAATACTTACGCTACTGTGTTGCATCATCCTCTCCTCTTCGGGGAAATCCAACGCAAGCTCGAGACGTAGCAAGAAGAATTTGGCACCGTTGCCGGGAAGGCTCACGCAAGCAAGTCAACCATACCAAGTACCATCACAATCCCTATCTCTCGCATTACATTATTTGTCATTTGCCTCTCGTTTTCCTCTCCCTCACTTCACCCTCGCCGTTTTATTCGCCCTCTCTTTTTCGTTCGCCTTCTTCCCGTATGTATCTTTGTTTGTGTTTCCTTGTGCCTTCTATATGCTTGCATCTTTCCTTGCTCAAAATCTATTGATATGGATCCACATAAAGTGTTCTACTTGGATCATCTTCGTCTTATGATCTTGACAATTTATTTAAGCCCCATGGTGAATATGAGATTGATAATAGTGTTTGCAATATTATTGAAAGTGGGTTTGGAAGAGTGTCAACTTTAGATCCCACAAATTTGGAGAATTTTCAATCTTATGGTATTTTTGATAAAAGTGGGTTGGAGAGGTCATGACTTTAGTTAATGTTAATCCCACTATCTTGGAAGAGTGTCAACTTTGCATGCATGTGGATCGTGTTGAAAATATTTTATGTGATAGCTACTTTGTTGAATTTTCTTATGATCCCACATGTAATTATTATGAGAGAGGAAAATATGGTTGTAGAAATTTTCATGTTACAAAATTACCTCTCGTTATGTTGAGATTGCTATTGTTTCTTTCCACTTCTTTGCATATGCTAATTTTTGCTTGCTATGATAATTTGTTTGCTTATAAAATTCCTATGCATAGGAAGTATGTTATACTTAGATGTGTTTATCACATGTTTTATGGTGCTCCCCTTATGCTTCAATTCTTGTCTTTTATGTGAGCATCCTTGCTTTTATGCCTAGCTAGGGGCGTTAAACGATAGCGCTTGTTGGGAGGCAACCCAATTTTATTTTGTGTTTTTTGTTTTTGCTTCTGTTTAGGAATAAATAATCCATCTACTTTCTGTTTAGATGTGATTTTATGTTTTAATTAGTGTTTGTGCCAAGTAGAACCTATAGGATAAGCTATGATGATAGTTGATTTGATTCTGCTGAAAGACAAAAACTTTGCGCTCACGAGAAAAAAATCAATAAATCACAGGAACGAGCTTTTGCATTGATTCTTTTTGCTGCTGTTCAATAAACAAATTCTCTAGTGCGTACTATTTTGGTTGGAATTTTTAGAGTTCTAGAAGTTTGCGTTAGTTACATATTGCTACAGACTGTTCTGTTTTTGACAGATTCTGTTTTGCGTGTGTTGTTTGCTTATTTTGATGAATCTATGGCTAGTAAAATAGTTTATGATCCATAGAGAAGTTGGAATACAGTAGGTTTAACACCATTATAAATAAAGAATGAGTTCATTACAGTACCTTGAAGTAGTCTTTTGTTTTATTTCACTAACGGAGCTCACGAGATTTATATTGAGTTTTGTGTTGTGAAGTTTTCAAGTTTTGGGTGAATTCTTTTTATGGATTATGGAACAAGGAGTGGCAAGAGCCTAAGCTTGGGGATGCCCATGGCACCCCCAAGATAATCCAAGGACACCAAAAAGTGAAAGCTTGGGGATGCCCCAGAAGGCATCCCCTCTTTCGTCCACTTCCTTCGGTAATTTACTTGGAGCTATATTTTTATTCACCAACATGATATGTGTTTTGCTTGGAGCGTCTTGTATTATTTGAGTCTTTGCTTGTTAGTTTACCACAATAATCCTTGCTGTACACACCTTTTGAGAGAGCCATACATGAATTGAAATTTTATAGAATACTCTATGTGCTTCACTTATATCTTTTGAGCTTGATAGTTGCTCATAGTGCTTCACTTATATCTTTTTGAGCGTGATAATTTTTTGCTCTAGTGCTTCACTTAGATCTTTTAGAGCACGGTGGTGGATTTGTTTTAAAGAAACTTGATCTCTCATGCTTCACTTAGATTATTTTGGGAGTCGTTAATAGCATGGTAATTTGCTTAATGTTAATATACTTGGTGTCCAAGATATGTGAAACTTTCTTTTGAGTGCGTTGAATACTAAGATAAGTTTGATGCTTGATAATTGTTTTGAGATATGGAGGTAATAATATCAAAGTCATGCTAGTTGAGTAGTTGTGAATTTGAGAAATGCTTGTGTTGAAGTTGGTAAATCCCGTAGCATGCACGTATGATTAAAGTTGTGTAACAAATTTGAAGCACGAAGTGTACCTGGCTTGGAAATCCTTATGAGTGGCGGTCGGGGACAAGCGATGGTCTTTTCCTACCAATCTATCCCCCTAGGAGCATGCGCATAGTACTTGATTTTTGATGACTTCTAAATTTTTGCAATAAGTATATGAGTTTTTTTTGACTAATGTTGAGTCCATGGATTATACGCACTTTTACCTTTCCGCCATTGCTAGCCTCTTCGGTACCGTGCATTGCCCTTTCTCACGTTGAGAGTTGGCGCAAACTTCGCCGGTGCATCCAAACTCCGTGATACGATACGCTCTATCACACATAAACCTCCCTATATCTTCCTCAAAACAGCCACCATACCTACCTATTATGGCATTTCCATAACCATTCCGAGATATATTGCCATGCAACTTTCCACCGTTCCGTTCATCATTATTATGACATACATTACTTTTGTCATATTGCCATTGCATGATCATGTAGTTGACATCGTATTTGTGGCAAAGCCACCATGCATTATTTTTCATATATCTCAGTCTTGATTCATTGCACCATCCCGGTACACCGTCGGAGGCATTCATATAGAGTCATACCTTGTTCTAGTTTCGAGTTGTAATCCTCATGTTGTAATCAATAGAAGTGTGATGATCATCATTATTAGAGCATTGCCCAAATAAAAAAAGAGAGAAAGGCCAAAAAAAAGGAAGTCCCAAAAAAAAGGGCAATGCTACTATCTCTTTTTCCACACTTGTGCTTCAAAGTAGCACCATGTTCTTCATGTAGTGAGTCTCATATTTTGTGCTTCAAAGTAGCAGCTCATTCTTCATGTAGTGAGTCTCATATTTTGTGCTTCAAAGTAGCAGTCTCATACTAGTGGGAATTTTTCATTATACAACTTGGCTTGTATATTCCTACGATGGGCTTCCTCAAATGCCCTAGGTCTTCATGAGCAAGCAAGTTGGATGCACACCCACTAGTTTTCTTTTGTTGAGCATTCATAGCTCTAGTGCATCCGTTGCATGGCAATCCCTACTCCTCATGTTGAGATCAATTGATGGGCATCTCCATAGCCCGTTGATTATCCTCGTCAATGTGAGACTTTCTCCTTTTTTGTCTTCTCCACACAATCCCCATCATCACATTCTATTCCACCCATAGTGCTATATTCATGGCTCACACTCGTGTATTGCGTGAAGGTTGAAAAAGTTTGAGATTATTTAAGTATGAAACAATTGCTTGGCTTGTCATCGGGGGTATAGAAGTTGGGAACATCTTTGTGTGACGAAAATTAAGCATAGCCTAACTATATGATTTTGTAGGGATGAACTTTCTTTGGCCATGTTATTTTGAGATGACATAATTATTTTGATTAGTGTGCTTGAAGTATTACTATTTTTATGTCAATATGAACTTTTGTCTTGAATCTTTCGGATCTGAATATTCATATCACAATTAAGAAGATTTACATTGAAATTATGCCAAAGTATCACTCCGCATCAAAAATTCTCTTTTTATCATTTACCTACTCGAGGACGAGTAGGAATTAAGCTTGGGGATGCCTGATACGTCTCCAACGTATCTATAATTTTTGATTGCTCCATGCTACTTTATCTATTGTTTTGGACTATAATGGGCTTTATTTTCCACTTTTATATTATTTTTGGGACTAACCTATTAACCGGAGGCCCAACCCAGAATTGCTGTTTTTTTGCCTTTTTCAGTGTTTCGAAGAAACGGAATATCAAACGGAGTCCAAACGGAATGAAACCTTCGGGAACGTGATCTTCTCACTGAACATGATCCAGGAGACTTGGACCCTACTCCAACAAGTGCCAGAGGCGGTCACGAGGGTGGGGGCGCGCCCTCCCCCCTGGGCATGCCCCCCTACCTTGTGGGCCCCCTGACGCTCCACCGACGTACTCCTTCCTCCTATATATACCTACGTACCCCCAACAGATCGGGGACGGAGCCAAAAACCTAATTCCACCGCCGTAACTTCCTGTATCCACGAGATCCCATCTTGGGGCCTGTTCCGGAGCTCTGCCGGAGGGGGACATCCACCACGGAGGGCTTCTACATCATCACCATAGCCCCTCCGATGAAGTGTGAATAGTTTACTTCAGACCTTCGGGGTCCATAGTTAGTAGCTAGATGGCTTCTTCTCTCTTTTTGGATCTCAATACAATGTTCTCCCCCTCTCTCGTGGAGATCTATTCGATGTAATCTTGTTTTTGCGGTGTGTTTGTTGAGACCGATGAATTGTGGGTTTATGATCCAGCTTATCTATGGAAAATATTTGATTCTTCTCTGAATTCTTTTATGTATGATTAAGTTATCTTTGCAAGTCTCTTCGAATTATCCGTTTGGTTTGGCCAACTAGATTGGTAGTTCTTGCAATGGGAGAAGTGCTTAGCTTTGGGTTTAATCTTGCGGTGACCTTACCCAGTGACAGAAAGGGTTGCAAGGCATGTATTGTATTGTTGCCATCGAGGATAACAAGATGGGGTATTTATCATATTGCATGAATTTATTCCTCTACATCATGTCATCTTGCTTAAGGCGTTACTCTGTTTTTAACTTAATACTCTAGAAGCATGCTGGATAGTGGTCGATGAGTGGAGTAATAGTAGTAGATGCATAATCGTTTCGGTCTACTTGTCACGGACGTGATGCCTATATACATGATCATTGCCTGGATAACCTCATAACTATGATCAATTCTGTCAATTGCTCAACAGTAATTTGTTCACCCACTGTAGAATACTTATGCTCTTGAGAGAAGCCACTAGTGAAACCTATGGCCCCCGGGTCTATTCTCATCATATCAATCTCCATCACTTTATTTACTTGCTTTGCTTTTACTTTTTACTTTGCATCTTTATACCAAAAATACCAAAAATATTATCTCTAGCAGATCTCACCCTCATAAGTGACCGTGAAGGGATTGACAACCCCTAAGCATTGGTTGCGAGTAGCTATCGTTTTGTGTAGGTACGAGGGACTTGCGTGTGGTCTCCTACTGGATTGATACCTTGGTTCTCAAAAACTGAGGGAAACACGTACGCTACTGTGTTGCATCATCCTCTCCTCTTCGGGGAAATCCAACGCAAGCTCGAGACGTAGCAGAGGGCATCATGATCATTCTTATAACATCAACATATATAGATTTTTTCATATGATTTCTTACGCTCAAGTAACAATCTATTCACAATGTCAAGTATGGTTCAGAAACTTCTCTGAGAACTAGCAAACTATAATCTCAGTCATTGAAGCAATTGCAATTTATCATAACATCGGAAAGAGTCAAGAATAGAGCTTTTCAGCAAGTCCACATACTCAACTATCATATAGTCTTCTACAATTGCTAACACTCACGCAATACTTATGGTTATGGATTTTTAATCGGACACTGAGGAAGATAGGAGCTTATAATTTTGCCTCCCAACATATTCACCTTTGGGTGATGTCAACAATAATAGTTCATGCTAACTTACATCCAATTGGATATATATATATATCAGGATCTTTCCAACACGAGGTGCTTGCCAAAGGATAAAATGGAAAAGGGAAAGGTGAAGATCACCTTGACTCTTGCATAAAGTAAAAGACATAAAGTAAAAGATAGGCCCTTCGCAGAGGGAAGCAGAGGTTGTCATGTGCTTTTAGGGTTGGATGCACAAAATCTTAATGCAAAAGAACGTCACTTTATATTGCCACTTCTGATATGAACCTTTATTATGCACTCCGTCGCTTTTATTACTTCCATATCACACGATCGTATAAAGCTTATTTTCTCCGCACTAATAAGTCATACATATTTAGAGAGCAATTTTTATTGCTTGCAACATGACAACTTACTTGAAGGATCTTTCTCAATCCATAGGTAGGTATGGTGGACTCTCATGGCAAAACTGGGTTGAAATATATTTGGAAGCACAAGTAGTAACTCTACTTAGTGCAAGGAATTTTGGCTAGCATGAAGGGGAAGGGCAAGCTCAACATGTTTGAATGATCCATGACAATATACTTTAACTGAGATGTGAGAAAACATAACCCATTACGTTGTCTTCCTTGTCCAACATCAACTCTTTAGCATGTCATACTTTAATGAGTGCTCACAATTATAAAAGATGTCCAAGATAGTATATTTATATGTGAAAACCTCTCTTTCTTTGTTACTTCCTATTAATTGCAACGATGACCAAAACTATGTTTGTCAACTTTCAACAACTTTTATGTCTCATACTCTTTATATGTGAAGTCATTACTATCCATAAGATCAATATGAGCTCTTTTATTCTTTTTATTCTTCCTATTTTCTCAAGATCATAGCAAGATAGAAAAGCCCTTGACTCAACACTAATCTTTATTATATAGCTCACAGACTTGATTACATGAAGGGATCACAAAGAAAAACTCAAAACTAATTCATACCAAAACTTTATTCTACTAGATCAAGATATTACTAAAAGGATCGAACTAAGAAAAACGGTAAAGATAGGAGTGTGATGGTGATACGATACCGGGGCACCTCCCCCAAGCTTGGCAGTTGCCAAGGGGAGTGCCCATAGCCAAGTGATTATGTCTCCTTCTTCAGAGTTGGTGTTGTGATCTTCTTAGCGATGATGCCCCTCAGGATACGATTCTCCTCCTCGAGCTTATTGACTTGATGCTTGAGGTCCATATTTTCCTTGTGGAGCTTGCCCGTGACGGCTAAAGCTCCTTTTACCCAAGGATGTTGCATAGCTTCTGGAGAACAAGTGACACTATTTTCCATATTTTCATAAGAAAGAAATTTAACATTGGAAGGGATGACCGAGTTTGGAATAGCTGAGTTGTGTAGTTCCCCCATCATGAATCCTGCTTGGAAGCGAGAGGTAACTTCTTGATCCTCCTCCATGGCATCTATCCTTTTCAAATCGACCTCCATCTCATCCTCCGTTGATGGCCAAAAGAGATAAGCATCATTGTTTGCTCCTGGACCTGGTGTCGGGTGAGACACCCGGCTCTCCCTGACTGACTCTTGAGAAGACATCTTGCTCTAAATCTACGACCAAAACAGCTCAAAACAAAGACAGAAGAATTTTGCGTGATACGGTGGTCAAAACCTTCGGGAGATTATATAATGAATTTTTATCGACCACGAGAAGTATTGTGCAAAAAAATGAGTCCGGGAGGCACACGAGGTGCCCACGAGACAGGGGGCACGCCTAGTAAGGGTGGGCGCACCCTCCACCCTCGTGGAGGCCTCGTGTCCTTCCCGGACTACTTCTTATTTTCCTAAATTCTTAAATATTCCAAAACGGAGAAAAATTGCCATTAGAACTGTTTTGGAGTCGGTTTACTTACCGTACCACATACCTATTCCTTTTTGGAGTCTGAAATGTTCTGGAAAGTGTCCCTTATGTATTCCTCCGGGGTTACGGTTTCAATAATATCAACATTGATAGGATTACCTGAGATATAATGTTTGATTCTTTGACCGTTCACCAACTTCGGATTTGTGCCTTCGAAGTTGTTGATTTTTATGGCACCGAAAGGATAGACCTCCTCGATGACGTAAGGACCTTCCCATTTAGAGAGAAGTTTTCCTGCAAAAAATCTTAAACAAGAGTTGAATAGCAACACATAATCACCTACGTTAAACTCACGCTTTGGATCCTTTTGTCATGCCATCTTTTAACTTTTTCTTTGAACAACTTGGCATTATCATAGGCTTGGGTTCTCCATTCATCAAGTGAGATAATATCAAATAACCTCTTCTCACCGGCAAGTTTGAAGTCATAATTGAGCTCTTTAGTAGCCCAATATGCCTTATGTTCAAGTTCGAGAGGTAAGTGACATTCTTTTTCATAAACCATCTTATACTGAGACATACCCATATGATTCTTATATGCAGTTCTATAGGCCCATAATGCATCATCAAGTTTCTTGGACCAATTCTTTCTAGATCTATTAACAGTCTTTGGCAAAATTAATTTGAGCTCTCTATTACTCAACTCTACTTGACCACTAGACTGTGGGTGATAGGGAGATGCAATTCTATGATTAACATCATACTTAGCAAGCATTTTACGAAAAGCACCATGAATAAAATGTGAACCACCATCAGTCATGAGATATCTAGGGACTCCAAACCTCGGAAAAATAACTTCTTTAAGCATCTTAATAGAAGTGTTATGATTAGCACTACTAGTTGGAATAGCTTCTACCCACTTAGTAACGTAATCAACAGCAACTAAAATATGTGTATATCCATTAGAGGCAGGAAAAGGTCCCATATAAGCAAATCCCCAAACATCAAATGGTTCAATAACAAGAGAATAATTCATAGGCATTTCTTGACGTCTACTAATATTACCTATTCTTTAACATTCATCAAAAGACAAGACAAACTTACGGGCATCTTTGAAGAGAGTAGGCCAATAAAAACCGGATTGCAATACCTTATGTCCAGTTCTATCTCCAGCGTGGTGTCCTCCATATGGTTCAGAGTGACACTTGCGTAGGATCTGTTCCTGTTCATGCTCAGGTACACAACGTCTAATAACACCATCTACTCCTTCTTTTTAAAGGTGTGGGTCATCCCAGAAGTAATGTCTTAAATCATAAAAGAACTTTTTCTTTTGCTGGTATGTGAAACTAGGTGGTATAAATTTAGCAACAATGTAATTAGCATAATCAGCATACCAAGGAACAGTATGAGAAGCATTAATGACCACTAATTGTTCATCAGGAAAGCTATCATCAATAGGTAGTGGGTCATCAAGAACATTCTCTAACCTAGACAAGTTGTCTGCAATGGGGTTCTCAGCTCCTTTTCTATCAATAATATGCAAATCAAATTCTTGGATCAAGAGAACCCATCTAATAAGTCTAGGTTTAGCATCTTTATTTTCCATAAGATATTTAATAGTAGCATGATTAGTGTGAATAGTAACTTTAGAATCAACAATATAAGGTCTGAACTTATCACAAGCAAATACAACTGCTAAGAATTCTTTTTCAGTGGTAGCATAATTTCTCTGGGCAGTATCAAGAGTTTTACTAGCATACTGGATAACATTTAATTTCTTATCAACTCTTTGCCCTAGAACAACACCTACAGGATAATCACTAGCATCACACATAATTTCAAATGGTAAATTCCAATCAGGTGGCTGAACAATAGGTGGAGTGATCAAAGATTTCTTAAGTATTTCGAATGCTTCTACACAATCATCATCAAAGACAAACGGAATATCTTTTTGTAATAAATTAGTCAGACTCCTAGAGATTTTAGAAAAGTCCTTAATGAACCTCCGATAAAAACCGGCATGACCAAGGAAACTTCTTATACCTTTAATGTCCTTGGGACATGGCATCTTTTCAATAGCATCAACTTTGGCTTTATCAACTTCAATACCTCTTTCAGAAATTTTATGCCCCAAGACAATGCCTTCATTAACCATAAAGTGGCACTTTTCCCAATTCAAGACAAGACTAGTGTCTTCACATCTTTGCAAAACTCGATCAAGGTTGCTCAAGCAATCATCAAAAGAGGATCCATAAACGGAGAAGTCATCCATGAATACCTCATAAATCTTTTCACAAAAGTCAGAGAATATAGCCATCATGAATCTTTGAAAGGTAGCAGGTGTATTACATAAACCAAAAGGCATACGTCTATAAGCAAAAGTATCGAAAGGGCAAGTAAAAGTAGTTTTTGATTGATCCTCCGCTGACACAGGTATTTGAGAGAAACCAGAATAACCATCTAGAAAGCAGAAATGTGTATGTTTGGATAGTCTTTCTAGCATTTGATCAATAAAAGGTAAAGGGTAATGATCTTTCTTAGTAGCTTTATTTAATTTATGGAAATCAATTACCATCCTATAACCTGTAATAATTCTTTGTGGAATCAATTCATCTTTATCATTAGGAACGACAGTAATACCTCCCTTCTTAGGGACGCAATGGACAGGGCTTACCCAGTCACTATCAGCAACAGGTTAAATTATACATGCCTCAAGGAGCTTTAGTATCTCATTTCTTACCACTTCTTTCATCTTAGGATTTAACCGTCGTTGATGATCTCTAACTGGTTTGGAGCCTTCGTCCAATTTAATTTTGTGTTGGCATAGAGTGGGACTAATGCCCGTAAGATCATCCAGAGTATATCCAATAGCAGCACGGTGCTTCTTCAGAGTTTTCAATAATCTTTCCTCTTCCTGCTCTGAAAGGTTAGCACTAATAATAACAGGAAATATCTTCTTTTCATCAAGATAAGCATATTTAAGATTATCAGGCAAAGGTTTGAGCTCAAACACGGGATCACCCTTGGGTGGAGGGGGATCCCCTAGGATTTCAACAGGTAAGTTGTGTTTCAGAATAGGACCCTGTTGAAGGAACAATTCATCTATTTCACCCGCTCGTCGTTGTCGCTACACCAGCGACTGTATGCCCCCGCTCCTCCTCGCTGCACTAGGGACTATATTGCCCGTCCCGAGGCGCTAGTAGGGTCACCACCCCGGGGCAAGCGCGGCTTCAAATCCTCGAACCTTGCTCTGATACCAATTGTCGGAAAGTTTCCCTCAGGATCGATCACATCAAAGGACACGAACATGTTAGACATATTGTGTAACACGCCTTGAGGCCTTGTAGCCCACGTTGAGGTAGTTAGGAGATTTTTTGTTTTATGCTTATCTTATTCTATCTCCTAACCTTCCTGTAATATCTCTGATGGTTAGCCTTGACGTTGCCATCTCCTGTACAGCACCCCCTAAATCAATATATACTCAGCGGGTCTCCACGTATGGATATTGAGACGCTTCCATCATTATTTAACATGGTATACAGAGCAGGCCTCTTCCATCACATCTAGGTCATCTTCTTCCTCAACCTCCCCCATCCCATCTAGATCATCTTCAAGCTCCCGCCCACCCATCCACCATGTCCACCTCTGCACCCACCATCCCATCCGGCCTCAATTACAACACCTATGAGCCTCTCACTAGGACGAACTATGTCCTCTGGCGAGCACAAGCACGATCCTAGATAATGGGCGTCGGCTGGTATGGCTACATAGATCGCTCTGTTGAGGAGCCTCCCAAACAAATCACCACCAAAGGCAAAGATGGCAAGGACCTGGCTATCTCTAATCCTGCCTATGCCTGATGATCCACAAGTATAGGGGATCTATCATAGTCCTTTCGATAAGTAAGAGTGTCAAACCCAACGAGGAGCAGAAGGAAATGACAAGCGGTTTTCAGTAAGGTATTCTCTGCAAGCACTGAAATTGTAGGTAACAGATAGTTTTGTGATAAGATAATTTGTAACGGGTAACAAGCAATGAAAGTAAATAAGGTGCAGCAAGGTGGCCCAATCCTTTTTATAGAAAAGGACAAGCCTGGACAATTTCTTATAATGAGAAAAGCGCTTCCGAGGACACATGTGAATTATCGTCAAGCTAGTTTCATCACGCCCATATGATTCGCGTTCGTTACTTTGATAATTTGATATGTGGGTGGACCGGTGCTTGGGTACTGCCCTTTCTTGGACAAGCATTCCACTTATGATTAACCCCTATTGCAAGCATCCGCAACTACAAAAGAAGTATTAAGGTAAACCTAACCATAGCATGAAACTAGTGGATCCAAATCAGCTCCTTACGAAGCAACGCATAAACTAGGGTTTAAGCTTCTGTCACTCTAGCAACCCATCATCTACTTATTACTTCCCAATGCCTTCCTCTAGGCCCAAACAATGGTGAAGTTTCATGTAGTCGACATTCACATAACACCACTAGAGGAGAGACAACATACATCTTATCCAAATATCGAACGAATAGCAAATTCACATGACTACTAATAGCAAGACTTCACCCATGTTCTCAGGAACAAAGGTAACTACTCACAAAGCATATTCATGTTCATGATTAGAGGAGTATTAATATGCACTAAGGATCTGAACATATGATCTTCCACCAAGTAAACCAATTAGCATCAACTACAAGGAGTAATCAACACTAGTAGAAACCCACATGTACCAATTTGTGGTTTGTATACAAGATTGGATACAAGAGATGAACTAGGGTTTTGAGAGGAGGTGGTGCTGGTGAAGATGTTGACGGAGATTGACCCCCTCCTGATGAGATGATCGTTAGTGATGATGATGATGATGATTTCCCCCTCTCGGAGGGAAGTTTCCCCGGCAGAACAGCTCTGCCGGAGCCCTAGATTGGTTCCGCCAAGGTTCCGCCTCGTGGCGGCGGAGTTTCTTCCTGTAAGCTTGCTTATGATTTTTTTCAGGGTAAAGGCCTTCATATAGCAGAAGATGGGCACCGGAGGGCCACCAGGGGGCCCACGAAAAAGGGGGGCGCGCCTAGTAGGGGGGCGCCCCCCACCCTCGTGGCCAGGGTGTGGGCCCCCTCTGGTACTTTCTTTTCTCAATAATTCTTATTAATTCCAAAAAGGACTTTCATGGAGTTTCAGGACTTTTGGAGCTGTGCAGAATAGGTTTCCAGTATTTGCTCCTTTTCCAGCCAGAATCCCAGCTGCCGGCATTCTCCCTCTTCATGATAAACCTTGTAAAATAAGAGAGAATAGCCATAAGTATTGTGACATAACATGTAATAACATCCCATAATGCAATAAATATCAATATAAAAGCATGATACAAAATGGACGTATCAATGCCCCTGGCTTGTCTAGGATCAACAAATTGTTGCATACCTTCGTCGCAACCTTTCCAAGGAGGTTGTCGTCCAAGTCGCGTCCCTTGAGACCTCCCATGCCATCTGGACGGCTTTGGCGAACATGTTCGCTGTTGTCTCTCTGTCGCGCACAATCTTCGGGCCGCTCTCACCAGCGCGCAAAATGGTACCCAGTCCGCCTCCGCCTACTTCGGGCATATGCGTTCTCTCTCCGATGAACTCGCGGCAGCGGGTAAACCACTTGGGGAGGGGGGAACTCATCTCTTTCCTCATCGCTGGCCTCGACATGGATTATCATCCCATCATATCAGGTCTGGATGTTCGCACCGAGCCCGTTACTGTCGATGCTCTCTTCTCTCTGGTCGCTCACTTTGATCAGAGAGTTGAGATGTTTCACGGTGGTGGGGCTGGGGGTTTTAAATCCTCAGCCAACATCGCTTCCCGCGGGCAATCAAGCGGCAGCAAGGGCAACTACCGCAACCAAAAAGGAGGTGGCGGTGGTAGTGGCCCTCGCGGTGGCGGCGGCCACGGCAACAACAACGGCTATGGTGCTGGTCCAGGCGGCGGCTACAACAGCGGTGGTGGCGGCGGCCATCCTCAGAACGGCGGCGGCGGCCACTACCAAGGCGGCAGTGGTGGTTGCAGCTACTACTAGGGCGGTGGTGGTGGTGGCGGCTACTATCCCAACAACAACTTGAGAGGCAACAACAACACCAACAGGCGCTCCAACTCCAACAGAGGGCGAAACTTCCAGGGCTACAAAGGTTATGAGGGAAGGTGTCAAATTTGCGAAAAAAAAACTAATCACCTTGCTCGTGATTGTGATTGGCGTTATGCGATAACATATCTCAGCCCAAGAAAGTTGCAGTTGCCACCGACACATCTTATGGCGTCGACACCAATTGGTATATGGACACTGGTGCGACGAACCACATAACCGAGAGTTGGAGAATCTCACCATGCATGAGAAGTATCATGGCCAAGATCAAGTCTACACCGTCACAAACGGTGGAGGTATGGACATTAGTCATATTGGTCAAGCAGTTATCAAAGCCTCACATAAAAACCTTGAGATCAATGAAATTCTACATGTTCCAAATGCTTCCAAAACTTTGTTATCTGTTTCATCGCATTGCTCTTGACAATAATGTCTTTCTAGAATTTCAACCTTTCTTCTTTTTGATCAAGGATCAGGTCATGAAGAGGGTTCTCCATAGGGGTGTTTGCATGCAAGGGCTCTATGCATTACTTCCCAAGTATTGCCAGTTCAATAAACAAGTCTATGGTGCCATCAAGCTTTCTGTTGAAAGGTGGCATAGTCGATTAGGTCATCCATCTTTTGCTACTGTTCATCAAATTCTTAGTAGAAATAAACTCCCATTTGTTGGTGAGAAAAACTCATAAACTATTTGTGATTCATGCCAAAGAGCAAAAAGTCATCAATTGCCATATACTGTTTCCACCAGTGTGTCAACCAAGCCTTTGCAGCTTATCTTTTCTGATGTTTGGGGTCCAGCGCCCACCTCTGTTGGTAGACATACTTAATATGTGAACTTTGTTGATGATTACACCTGGATTTATCTACTTAAAAAACGTTCTGATGTGTCCCAAGTTTTTCATAACTTTCAAGCTCTTGTGGAACGTAAATTCGATAGCAAAATCATTGCCATGCAATCGGACTGGGGCGGTGAATATGAAAGACTGAATTGTTTTTTCCAAAAGATTGGTATTTCTCACCATGTTTGGTGCCCACATGCCCATCAGCAAAATGGTTCTGCCGAACGCAAGCACCGTCATATCGTCGAAGTAGGTCTAGCCCTCCTAGCTTCGGCCTCCATGCCATTAAAGTTTTGGGATGAAGCATTTCTCACTGCTGTGCATCTCATCAACATGTGGCCAAGTCGTGTCATCTCTAATGAAACTCCCACTGAACGCCTCCTGCATGTCACACCAGATTATTCCACCCTTCGTGTCTTTGGTTGCGCCTGTTGGCCCAACCTTCGCCCTTATAACAATCGAAATCTCATGATTCGTTCAAAGGAGTGTGTTTTTCTTGGGCATAGTGCTCAACACAAGGGTGTTAAATGTCTTGATGTTGCAACCGGTCGTGTGTATATTTCTCGTGATGTTGTGTTTGATGAAACACAATTTCCATTCGCCAAGCTTCATCTCAACGCCGGTGCCCTTCTTCGGAAATAAATTCTTCTCCTTCCTTCAAGTCTTTGTGTGTGTAATGATAATTGTGATGATCATGTTTTGACTAATGCTCCTAATTCCTTTCTTGAGTGTGATACATAAAAAATTTGCAGCCCAAATGGTGTACAAATCAGTCATTTTAGTGCCGAAATCAACAGTACAGACCACGCAGCAGTGGACACAGGTGATCTGCTGCAATCTCCTTCGGAATCCACGCACCTGACCGCGCCAGAACAGACATCATCCGCCTCGGGATCCCTTTCGCGCCAGGAAACTCGCGTCGAACCCTCTGTTTCAACCCCGCGCCAACCCATCACTTTCACGTGGTCCCATGCTGATGCGTCGGATGCCATGGACTTGACGTGCCAACCCGCTGTTGGGGCCTCGTCGCCTGCACGCTACGCGCCAACTCCACGGGTCTACATCAGGCGGTCCCCGTGCCCCACTCCGGTCGTGCTAGGTGGGCCCGTCGCATGCATCGACCCGGATCAGGCTGCCTCGCCCGGATCATCTGCGGCAACTTCTCTCTATTCAGTGCATGCGCATGCGCAGAAGATCTGGCCAGTCCTGACGTGCCTGTCTCCTCGGGATCGGGCGGATCCGTTGCATCACCCACTACCGCTCCCGTCGAATCCTCTTTGACTGCACCGCTGCCTCGCACACACCTTCCAACATGTTAATTATAAAACCAAATATGGGTTAATTGTTTCTGATAATGTTCCAGGTGAACCGCACACTGTTTTTCAGGATCTTGCTGATCCGAAGTGGAAACAAGCCATGCATGAAGAATTTGGAGCTCTTCAAAAAAATCATACTTGGCATCTTGTTCCTTTCCGTCCAGGTACAAACTTGATTGATTGCAAGTGGGTTTTTCGCATCAAGCGGTGATCTGATGGTACCATCGATCTCTACAAAGCTCATCTCGTTGCAAAAGGGTTCAAGAAAAGGTACGACCTCGACTATGAGGACACATTCAGTCCTGTTGTTAAAGTCGCCACTATTCGTCTTGTTCTATCCATAGATGTCTCTCGAGGTTGGTGCCTTCGTCAGCTAGATGTGCAGAACGCGTTCCTTCACGGTGTTCTGGAAGAGGAAGTCTATATGAAACAACCTCCTGGGTTTGAAGATCCTAGTAAACCATTCCACGTTTGCAGACTTGATAAGCCGCTCTATGGACTCAAGCAAGCTCCAAGGGAATGGTACTCTCGTATCAGCTCCAAACTGAACACTCTTGGCTTTGTTCCTTCCAAGTTTGATACTTCCTTGTTTATTTACAACAAGCTCAACACTGTTATCTTCGTACTCATTTACGTTGATGATATCATTGTTACTAGTTCATCTAATGAGGCTGTCACAACTCTCTTGAAAGATTTGCAGTAAGATTTTGCTCTCAAAGATCTCGGTGACTTGCATTTTTCCTTGGCATTGAGGTCAAGAAGAACCAGGAAGGTGGTCTTCATCTTTCCCAAGAAAAATATGCAACTGATCTTGTGAGCAAAGCAGGGTTGCAGGGCTGTAAACCATCACCCACACCACTCTCCAGTTCAGAACAGTTGTCGCTTGCAAAGGGTGTTCCCTTGAGCCAAGAGGGTGGCACCAAATACAGGCGTTTGGTAGGAGCACTTCAGTACTTGACACTTACTAGGCCTGATATTTCTTTTGCCGTAAATAAAGTTTGCCAGTTTCTTCATGCGCCTACTTCTGCTCATTGGACTACTGCTAAACGTATACGGAGATATGTGAAGAGCACATTAAGTGTTCGGCTAACTTTCACCAAGTCAACTTCCATCTCCTGTTAGTACTTTCTCTGACTCTGATTGGGCAGGTTGCTTGAACGATAGGAGATCCACAGGTGGCTTTGCAGTTTTCTTTGGGCCAAATTTGATTTCTTGGTGTGCAAAGAAACAGGCAACAGTGTCAAGATCAAGCACTGAGGCAGAATACAAGGCACTGGCAAATGCCACAGCAGAAATAATATGGGTTAAAGCTCTGCTTAAGGAACTTGGAATATGCTACACGCAGACTCAATATGGCAATGACGCCTTTAGGGGACAAGTGATGACGATGACGCCGGGCGCTGTCTCAACGAGGTCCTCTTTAAAGTGGCATGTGTGGGGTATATATCTTGTGTGTGGAACTCAGTGGTTTGTAATGGTTGTCACTCAGTTTTCATTAATTAAACAGGCAACTCTCTTCTACTTAACTAATGGAAGATGCAAATATTTTAAAAGATAACTACCCTTGTGGAGCTATATGAGAGACCACATCCACCACCGCGCACAGCTAAAATGTTGGTCTGCCACCAACGACTGAACAATCCACCAGATCCATTGATAGATTTGTAGACTACACCCTTCATGTGACTGCTTCGGTATCAGAGCAAGTATTGTCGGGGCGGGGGCAAAGCGGTGAGAACTTGACTCACTCCATCTATAGAAAAGTAGGAACTTCCACAACACGGAAACATGGAGCCTTCCTTCACTACATCTTAAAAGAACACAAGAGCCTCGGGAGGCAAGGCAGATAGGAAAGCATGCTGGTGGGACGGCAGACCTTCGGATGCCCTCTAATGACTCAGGCAGCTAGGGATTTTCTCAAGGGAAAAGACTAATAGGGAATAAAAATAAATACACATTAGGTGATCCTCCATAGTTAAAAGACCCACATATGGGGTCTTTTAGTCGTTTACATGCAAACAAATATATGGTGAGTGACGCATAAACTTGTTTTACTGCATAAATGGATTATAGTGCGATATGTAGTAGTTGTTGGGCATGTAAGTGCAGGTATTTGTAACAAGTGGTAACTTTTTAGAAATCAAGGTACTCGGTACGCAGACTCAACATCCATAATCTCAATGAAATATAACTGCAAAACAATTAGGAATCCACTTGTGCACCAAACGGTTGCCACACTTACAATCTTTGCTAGTTGTAGTAAGTTATGAGCATATAATGTGGTTGGCAGGATTTTTTATTTCCAAAATAAAATAATAACTAAAAATAAACATGCATATATAAGTGTTTTCGGAGAGTTTATTATGCATGGAAATTGGACTCATAGGTTCACTAGTAGCATCACCTAAAGAAGCAGTGACACATAAATATAAAAACATATGTATGTGTAGGGACCAATCAAACATTCACAACAAATCATAATGCATGTTCGGATCATGTTACATACGTAGTACGACCATAAATCCATTAGACCAACTACCATGGCATCTGATTTCTAATACTCCACCCAAGGTGTGTGAAACCCTTGTGAATTCATCTCAAGTATTAGGTAATAAAACAGAGGATTGCAATAGGCATGATGACATACAGTCGATAATAATACCATTTCACCTGCAATGGTAAACCAGTACAACGAGTCAAGCATGTTTTTATCCTTAGGTTGACAAGTTTTTCTAAGATTTTTCTTACTAACACCAAAAGTGCCTCACAAATAGGGATTTAGTCCATCTAATACACACCACTCCCTCTTTTGATCTTTCATCTAAACTGCCAAATGAAAATACTAACAAATCTAAGAGCATATACATCTATAAACAATCCATGTAACATGTATAATATGATCATAAAGTAAATTTTCATCCCATTGCAAGAAAATTCACAACAAGAATTATATTATATATGGTTCACACTCATGTTAGACAGCTCATTTGATCTTTGTATTGAGGAATTGATAATTGCTACCTTCCTTCCTTTGGCTGGGAATGGCATTTGTTTCTTCCTCTGATTTGCACTTTGCTTGCTTAGTTTTTGAATTTGCAGAAGAACAACACCTGCAGCTTCAAAACCTAAATCCAGACAACAAACTTCATTAGACTGAAACGCCACGCCACACCATGCCATGAATTTTATCAACTCTAGAGTTCACCATCATTTTGGTGATTAATCTTGAATACCCCCCTGTCGGTGTCAAAACCGGCGGATCTCGGGTAGGGGGTCCCGAACTGTGTGTCTAGGCGGATGGTAACAGGAGACAAGGGACACGGTATTTTACCCAGGTTCGGGCCCTCTTGATGGAGGTAAAACCCTACGTCCTGCTTGATTAATATTGATGATGTGTGTTACAAGAGTAGATCTACCACGAGATCAAGGAGGCTAAACCCTAGAAGCTAGCCTATGGTATGATTGTTGTTCGTCCTACGGACTAAAGCCATCCGGTTTATATAGACACCGGAGAGGGCTAGGGTTACATAGAGTCGGTTACAATGGTAGGAGATCTACATATCCGTATCGCCAAGCTTGCCTTCCACGCCAAGGAAAGTCCCATCCGGACACGGGACGAAGTCTTCAATCTTGTATCTTCATAGTCTTGGAGTCCGGCCGATGATGATAGTCCGGCTATCCGGACACCCCCTAGTCCAGGACTCCCTCAGTAGCCCCCGAACCAGGCTTCAATGACGATGAGTCCAGCGCGTATGTTGTCTTCGGCGTTTGCAAGGCGGGTTCTCCTCCATGTTCCATGTGTTAGCCGAATAGTGTCCGGTTTGTCCATAAATGTTGCGCTCCTTGGCTTCCACGTCCAATAATGGCCCTCTTCCACGTGTTGCATGAATGCGAAAAGCTAGGTTATTTTTACATTTTACCCCCCTAGCTGCGCGAATAAGCCGCCTATAAGAGAGGCGTGGATCCAGATCCGAATCACATCATCCTCCTTCCGCAAGTATTCATCGAAGCGCATCTGACAAGAATCTATTCCAACATTGATAGTCGACGCGGCTCCTCTTCTCGCACTCCCAGTCTTCAGCCAGGAGATTGGAGGAGATGCTCAGTCCCGCATAGCGAGTTAGTGACGCTCCAAGCAGAGGGATACCTTCCCCCAGCCTTTATGGTTCCGGTTCGAGCCGGACTGGCCACCTACAAGGGTGGGAAGCAGGCGGAGAGCGTCCCCAATCCCTCCAAAGGAGAGCGGGTATGCTTCGTCCCCTACTTAATAAGGGGACTCGGATTTCCCATACATCCGTTTCTTTGGGGGCTCCTGGAGTTCTACGGACTCCAACTTCACCACCTTACGCCTGCCTCAATTTTACACACCGTGGGCTTTGTAGCTGTTTGCGAGCTGTTCTTGGGCATCGAGCCCCATTTTGCGCCGTGGAAGAGACTGTTTTGCCTCGTACCCCGTTCTCACGAGGGGTCGATATATCAAGTGGGCGGAGCCGAAATATGGCGCATCGCCGGGACCGGATATCTATCCGGAACCCCGAAGAAGGCGTATGAAGATTGGCCTTCGGAGTGGTTCTATATGGAAGACGCCCCGCTGCCGGATCCAGTTCGGATCGGCCTCCCGGAGTTTAGCAACGCTCCTCTGAAGAAACGCCTGAGTTGGCGCCCGTGGAGCCCTCAACGGGAAGATGATAGGAGCGTCCACTATCTGATGGGCCGGATACGGTTACTGGCCCATTCCGGATTAACCATGATTGGAGTCATGGCCACATGCATTATGCGAGGGGTGCAGCCGCTCCAATATAGGGGCCACCCTATGTGGGATTTCAAACGGGAGAATGACGCCACCCGTCATGGCCGCAAGGGGCCGGGATCGGCCGCCAATCTGGTGAAGATCCTGTCCGGCTTGTACAAGGGGGAGAAGGAGGACATCCTCCGTACGAATCCATTGAATGGATCCTCCGTACGAATCCATTGAATGGATTCTCTGTACAAACCCTCGGAGCTGGGTAAGCGGACGTTTATATATCTGATCTGTGCCTTCAAAGATAAGTGTCTTACTTTATGATTTCGACGCAGGAACTGCGCCGGGATGTGGAGGGCATAGAAAGCCCGACTCCGCAACCCGAGGATCCGGGAAGATCCCTTGATCCGGCCTCCGGAGAGTATCCGGACACAACGGTGGAACTGATTGACGGGGTGTTCCACCAGCTTAGCATAGACAATGCTCTAGTCGCCATTACGGCTGACTACCCCGGTTTATCCCCGGCTTCCCAGGTGAGTACGACCGAAGTCCTGACACTGTTACCTGTTTAACGCTTATTTCTGACCACCGTGTACCAACGGTGCTTCGCAGGAGGGGCCTTTACGGTGGGAAGCCGAGCCCGCGGCGACCGACCAACCAAGGTCAGTGCGGCCCAGCAGGCAGAAGAGGAGTGCAGCGCGAATCGAAACGTCGCCGCAAAGGTATGGCGCACCATTGTCTTTTAAGGGAAAGACTCCTGGGAGGTATATTAATGCTCATGATTCTTCCAGGAGAAAGAGCACTCGCCGGACTGAGTCCGGAGAGGTTGCTAACCACGCCTCCACCAGCCAGACTCCAACGCCTGGTCCGGAGAGGGAGGCGAGCGCAAGGCGCGAGCCGGATGCTCCTCCAACGGAGGATGCCGACAGGTTGTCCGCCACCAGATCTGAGGTGGAGAGCGCCATGAATCACAGGCGCCGTCGGACAGTTCTTCGTGACGCATGTTTCTCCCTGGAGGCGTTGAATGCCTTTAATGCGGGAGACGCGCACCTCCGTGCTGCTCAAGATGGTTTAACCAGAGCCACAGAGCAGTATGTAAAAGACATACGGGTGAGGAATTTTAATAGTTATATATGCCAGTATCCCCCAAGACTTAAAATAGTTAAACTAACTGATTTAAGGATCATTTGTTATGCAGGATCTTACAGAGAAGAATACCCACCTGTCCCAGGAGCTTCAAGAATGCAAGGCCCAACTTGAGGCCGCACTAGCCGCTGCTGGGGGAGCCACAGAGACCCCCTCTAGTAATTCATATTTCGAAAAGATAAATAGTTTATGAAGTGCGGTGTGTGTATATCTGACAATAATATTGCAGAGGGTGCCAGACTAGATCCGGACAAGCAACATCTGCTGCGCCAGCTGAAGGACGGTGAGAAGGTGCTTATGAGGGTGCAGCAGGAGAGGAACAAACTCCAAGATGCCAACACCCAGCTGGGCGAAGAACTAAAAGATGTTCGGGTCCAGCTGTCTAACTCCGTAAAGGAGAATCGCCGGCTTCGTCGTGGCATTTATAGTAAGTGCTTGAGCAAACTCTTTTGAAAAGAAGAGTTCGGCGAGGAAGTCAATTGACAGAAATGTGTCTGTAGGTGTGCTCACGGGTCATCCGGCGGAGGAGATGCCTGGTTCCACGGGAGACCCTCTTCCCGAGCTGCTGCAACTGCACGAACGTGTTCGGCAGGCGATGAGCGGCGTCGTTCAGGCCTTATGGCCTTCCGTCTCCCTACCCGAGGGTCTTGGAGGGCTTGCTGAGAAGCTTCAGGGAGTACGGCGGCGTCTCCGTCTGTGGAAGATATCAGCCTGCCGTCAAGGCGCCAGGGAGGCCTGGGCCATGGTGAAGACGCGGTACCCGAAGTCTGATCCAAACCACATGGCCGAGGTCGGACCTGCGGGGCCCGATGGGAAGGAGATCCCTGTGAGCCTGATGTACGGCCAAGTAGAGTTGGCCGCGAAATATTCCCAACAGGACTGTAAATTAGACAGCCTGTTAGATGGGATTGAAGAGGAGTACAATCAGTCAGTTTGACGATGTAACTTAAAATGACATGTAAAATGCCTTCTAGCCGGATTGTAGATCATTTGTCTTTGCGGACCTTTTCGCTTCAACCTTGGGACCCAACAGTCCGGAGTGTGTCCAAATACCCTTACGGTTATAAAAAAACCGGGCCATGCATGGAGACAAGGCGTAGGGGTCATAAGTGCTTCATCAGACAAGTGCCCAACTAGCTATGTTATATTACATGGTTAGTAAGAAACATCTTCCAGGGAGAATAGTTCCGTTAGGGGTTCCTTTCCCTGGGAGGCATGCCCTAAAGTGCATGACCGGACTGCGAAAAGAGCAGAAAAAGCATCTGGGGGCAGATAAATAAATAAGTAATAAATCATCTTTCAGGTCACCGACCGAATATTCCCTTAAGAACGCTAGCCTTCGGCTTCACCCAGTCTGAGGTACACATCCGGCTGACCCGGCAGTAACAATCGCAGAGGTGCTCCCTTTACCTCCTAGCCGAACAAACGGGAACCTAGGGGTAAGCACAAGAGCCAGGCAACCCGGCTTGGCCAAACCTTAAGTCATATCGATGCATATAATGGTGAGTAAAAGGTACATGCAGAAGTATGACACATGTGTTGGGCATGAAGCCCATATAGATAAGCTTCTGTTAAAGAAGCCCCCAGGTATAACGAGTGCAAGTAGCACATCGAGTGAGTGCGAACAAAGCGCAGATCAGCCCTCAAGAGGCTTGTATTGAAAGAGGGAGAAAAAAGTAGGGAAAACAAAGACAGCGAAAAAATATGAAAGGTGGACGGAGGAAGGAGACGAACTCCGAGTCCGGCGCTAGGCGTAGAATCTTCGGAGACGGGCTGCGTTCCATGGGTTTGGCTCGAGTCGGTTGTTAGATGCGTTGCATAGACGGTATGCACCGCCGGTAAGGACTTGGTCGATGATGAAGGGACCTTCTCACTTGGGCTTAAGTTTGTCCTTTTTCTTGTCCGGCAGGCGTAGAACTAGCTCGCCAACATTGTAAGTTTTGGCCCGTACTTCTCAGCTTTGGTATCTTCGAGCCTGCTGCTGATAGAATGCGGAACGGGATTTTGCCACGTCGCACTCCTCCTCTAAGGCGTCCAAACTGTCCTACCGATCCAACTCGGCTTCTCTTTCTTTGTACATGCGCACACGAGGTGAGTCATGAATTATATCGCAAGGCAAAACTGCCTCGGCGCCGTATACCATAAAAAATGGTGTGAATCCGGTAGTGCGGTTTGGCGTGGTCCGCAGCCCACAGAGTACAGAGTCGAGCTCCTCTACCCAGTGCATGTTAGATTCCGTGAGGGACCGCACTAATCTGGGTTTAATGCCACTCATGATTAGACCATTTGCTCGTTCCACTTGACCGTCAGTTTGAGGGCGGTAGACTGAAGCGTAGTTGAGCTTGATGCCCATGTTTTTGCACCAGAGTTTAACCTCGTGGGCCGTGAAATTCGTGCCGTTATCGGTGATGATGCTGTGGGGGACGCCAAAATGGTGTACTACCCCGGATATGAAGTCTATCATAGGTCCGAATTCTACCGTTTTAACCGGCTTGGCCTCTATCCATTTGGTGAATTTGTCCACCATGACCAATAAGTATTTGTGCTTGTAGGTTCCCCCTTTAAGGGGTCCAACCATGTCAAGCGCCCAGACCGCGAACGGCCAAGTGATGGGTATAGTTTTGAGGGCGGTGGGTGGCATGTGGCTTTGATTAGCAAAGAGCTGGCAACCAACGCATCGTTGGACTAAGTCCTGAGCATCTGCCCGGGCTGTCAGCCAATAAAATCCTGTACGGAAGGCCTTGCCTACAAGGGCCCGGGCTGCAGAGTGGTGCCCGCCGAGTCCGGCGTGAATTTCAGCCAGGAAATTTCGCCCTTCCTCTTCGGAGATACACCTTTGAAGGACTCCGGTTGTGCTTTTCTTATAAAGTTCTCCCTCATGGACCTTGTAGGCTTTAGATCGCCGAACTATGCAGCGGGCCTCATTTTGGTCTTCGGGAAGTTCCTGCCTGATTAAGTAGGCTAGGAATGGTTCCGTTCACGGGGCAATTACTGCCATTATTTCGTGGGCTGAAGGTGTTATTTCATTGGCTGAGCCACCGATTGTGTCAAAATGTTCCGTGTTGGGTTGTGCAGTTGGTTCCGGGTTGTTATTTCCGGACTCCTCTTCCCATAATATGGATGGCTTAAAGAGCCGTTCCAGGAAGATGTTTGGAGGGACGGCGTCGCGTTTTGCGCCGATGCGTGCCAACACGTCTGCTGCCTGGTTATTATCCCGGGCTACATGGTGGAATTCGAGACCTTCGAACCGGGCTGACATTTTTAGGACGGCGTTACGGTAGGCTGCCATTTTCGGATCCTTGGCGTCAAAGTCTCCATTTACTTGGGATATTGCGAGGTTTGAATCCCCGCGCACCTCTAGGCGTTGAATACCCATGGAGATTGCCATCCGGAGGCCATGTAGAAGGGCCTCGTATTCGGCTGCGTTGTTGGAGTCCGTGTATATTATTTGAAGTATGTATTGGACTGTGTCTCCAGTTGGGGACGTCAAGACGACGCCAGCCCCCAAGCCAACCAACATTTTAGAACCGTCGAAATGCATGATCCGATTGGAATATGCGCCGTACTCTTTAGGGAGTTCGGCTTCGGTCCATTCGGCGATGAAGTCAGCCAAAACTTGCGACTTGATAGATCGCCGTGGTTTGTAGGTTATGTCAAACGTTAAGAGCTCAATGGCCCATTTTGCAATCCTGCCCGTCGCGTCGCGATTATTTATAATATCATTGAGAGGTACTTCGGAGGCCACCATTATGGAACACTCTTGAAAGTAGTGTCGCAGCTTCCGGGATGCCATGAACACCGCATACGCTATCTTTTGATAATGTGGGTACCGGGACTTGCATGGAGTTAAGACAGTGGATACGTAGTACACTGGTTTTTGAAGAGGGGATTTTTGCCCTTCTGTTTCTCGTCCGACGACGAGTACGGCGCTGACAACTTGATGTGTTGCCGCGATATATAACAACATAGGCTCGCCCAAGTTGGGCGCGGCCAGGACCGGATTTGTTGCCAATATGGCCTTAATTTCTTCGAGTCCGGCCGTGGCAGCATCCGTCCATTCAAAGTGTTCAGTGCGCCGGAGGAGGCGATAGAGGGGCAGCGCCTTTTCTCCCAAGCGGGAGATGAAGCCGCTTAGAGCCGCCACGCATCCCGTCAATTTTTGTATTTGTTTGAGGTCTTTTGGGATATCCAATTGTGACAGAGCCCGGATCTTGGCTGGGTTTGCTTCAATTCCTCTACCGGATACAATGAAGCCCAAGAGCTTTCCGGCTGGTACGCCGAAAACACATTTTTCCGGGTTTAGCTTAATGTCGTATGCTCGGAGGTTGTCGAATGTAAGCCTCAAATCATCTATTAGAGTTTCGACGTGTTTGGTCTTAACGACCACATCGTCTACGTACACCTCCACTGTTTTGCCTATCTGGGTGGCCAGACATGTCTGAATCATGCGCTGATATGTTGCGCCGGTGTTTTTGAGTCCGAAGGGCATTATGTTGAAGCAGAATGGTCCGTATAGAGTAATGAATGCCGTTGCGGCCTGGTCTTTTTCCGCCATCTTGATTTGATGGTATCCGGAGTACGCGTCGAGGAAGCACAATGAATCGTGCCCTGCAGTGGCGTCAATGATTTGGTCGATGCGAGGGAAAGGGAAAGGGTCCTTTCGACAGGCCTTGTTAAGGTCTTTGAAATCGACACAAAGGCGCCAGGATTTGTTCTTTTTTGGTACCATTACCAGGTTGGCTAGCCAGTCCTTATGTTTTATATCTCTGATGAATCCGGCTTCTAAGAGTTTGGCTAGCTCCTCTCCCATTGCCTGTCTTTTGGGTTCGGAAAATCGCCGAAGAGCCTGTTTGACTGGCTTGAATCCTTTTATGATATTTAGGCTGTGTTCTGCCAGCCTGCGTGGGATTCCTGGCATGTCTGAAGGGTGTCAGGCAAAAATGTCCCAATTTTCCCGCAGGAATTCTCGTAGTGCGGCTTCTACATCGGGGTTTAATTGTGCCCCCATGGAGGCCGTCTTTGTAGGGTCTGTTGGATGGACCTAGAATTTGACTATTTCGTCTGCTGGTTTAAAAGAGGTGGACTTAGACCTCTTATCGAGTATCACATCGTCTCTATCCACCGTGGAGCGTAGCGCAGTGAGTTCTTCTGCCGCTAGGGCTTCGGATAATGCCTCTAGGGCCAGTGCGGCTGTCTTATTTTCAGCACGGAGCGCTATATCTGGATCACTGACAAGAGTGATTATTCCATTGGGCCCGGGCATTTTGAGCTTCATGTACCCGTAATGGGGTATAGCTTGGAAGATTGTGAATGCCTCTCGTCCTAACAAGGCGTGATATCCGCTGTCGAATGGGGCCACTTGGAATGTGACCTCTTCAGACCTGTAGTTGTCCGGTGAGCCGAACACTACGTCTAGTGTGATTTTTCCTATGCAGCGCACTTCTCGACTAGGGATTATTCCTCTGAAGGTTGTGCTGCTTCGCTCAATGCGGCTCCAGTCAATTTCCATTTTTTGGAGGGTTTCCTCGTAGATGATGTTTAATCCGCTGCCGCCATCCATGAGTACTTTGGTAAGACGAAAGTCGTCCACTATCGGACTGAGGACCAATGCGGCTGGTGCTCGAGCTGTTCGGAATTTAGGTTCGTCGCTGGCATTGAAGGTGATAACCGTGTCGCTCCATGGATTTGTTGTTGCTACTTGGTAGACTTCGGCGAGGCTGTGGATTGTTCGTTTCCGCATGTTATTTGATGCGAAAGTCTCGAAGACTGTTAATACCGTACTGGTACTGTTGGGCTGGTTGTCCGGGGCTAGAAAGCTTTCGCCACTTTTGGCCACCTGCCGTAGTATCCAACATGCTCGAAGGCTATGTGTTGGAGTGGCGCCCTCCGTACTGTGGATTTTACAGGGTCCGTTGAGCCATCCCTCCAGTACGGTTCCGTGCCCTTTAGGGGGTTTTTGCTTTTTGGTTTTTAACCCAGGTGCTTGAGTATGACGCACCCTTTTATTTTGGACTAGGGTTGTATTCAGGGCCGGATTGTCCCAAAACCTGGTTTCAGTTTTCCAGGCACTCTCCATCGCACAGTATTTTTGTACTATGGTCGCCAGATCGGCGAAGCGTGTAACTTCGCGACGACTTATGGCGTTCATGATTCCCTTGTCCGTGCAATTTTTGCAGAAAATTGAGATTGCGCTTTCCTCACGGCAGTCTTTTATCCTGTCCATGACCAGGAGGAATCCGGCCCAGTAGTGATGTATTGTTTCATCGGGCTCTTACCGTATTTGAGATAAATCGCTTATGTTTGGGTGGGCGGGCGGAATTAAATTCGGAACCCCGCCCGGTCTGAGGCTCAAAGGCCGAGAAGTTTCCGGATTTGGAAGCTTGGATTGCTGGATGTTATCCAACAAATCTGGTCTGATGCCTGACTTTAGGTTCAGTACTTGATTGACATCCGTCCTTTCGCGGGAATCCGGCGTGAAGGGATCGGGAATCCAGACATAATTGGTCTTTAACATAGAGGAAGAGTCGCCGCGTTGTTCCTCTACCATGACAACGTGGTGGGTAGCCTAGGGAGAGTTAATTTCTCTCAGATCGGTTTTAAGCCCGATCTGATCGTAGTCTGTGGCGACTCCCAGGGCGGCGATGCGATCCAATAGCTCATTTACGGAGGAGAGCTCCATCGGATCTAGCTGCTTGGCGAATTCCGAGTTGACGTGAAGATCGCTTTTGATGACTCGAGAGGTCATTGTCGGAGCGGCGGCCGAACAGACGGTCATAAGAAAACCGCCTAGCCGGATAGTTTGGCCGGGGGCCAAAGCTCCCTTGACGACGGCGCCGTCTTTAAAGACGGGAAAAGGCATCCCTCCTGATTGCGACAGCACAGAGGAACTCTCAATGAAAGCACCAATATCGGTGTCAAAACCGGCGGATCTCGGGTAGGGGGTCCCGAACTGTGCGTCTAGGCGGATGGTAACTGGAGACAAGGGACACGATGTTTTACCCAGGTTCGGGCCCTCTTGATGGAGGTAAAACCCTACGTCCTGCTTGATTGATATTGATGATGTGGGTATTACAAGAGTAGATCTACCACGAGATCAAGGAGGCTAAACCCTATAAGCTAGCCTATGGTATGATTGTTGTTCGTCCTACGGACTAAAGCAATCCGGTTTATATAGACACCGGAGAGGGCTAGGGTTACACAAAGTCGGTTACAATGGTAGGAGATCTACATATCCGTATCGCCAAGCTTGCCTTCCACGCCAAGGAAAGTCTTATCCGGACACGGGACGAAGTCTTCAATCTTGTATCTTCATAGTCTTGGAGTCCGGCCGATGATGATAGTCCGGCTATCCGGACACCCCCTAGTCCAGGACTCCCTCACCCCCTAAATTTGGAAGATACTAGTTGACCGTTGCAAATGTGCATGAGGTCTGAATCACTTAGGATGCTTAGCTGACAGCCATGTATGCAACTGTTCGGTTGGTCTGTCGTATCAAGTTACCAACACGTGCATACTGCAAGGATTTTTTAGGATAAAAACACTGGAATAAATAATATTTTTGGTTTTGAACACCAAACTTGAAGGTATTTAAACAATATCGTGTTTTGTTTTGTTCTCTATGTATACCCTTTTGTTTTTGTTTGCTTTTGTTAAAACTTCTGTCTGTAATATGTATTTGAAAATCAATAAATAATACACACCAGAGTTCTTCTGTCCCCCCCCCCCCCCCAAACATATAACGCATTGTTTTGCCACGTTGACAGGCTTAGACATCTTAACTGATACGATACGGAGGTAGATATTTTGGTTTCTTCCTTGGCAGCAAACCTTTCCAGAATATAATTTATGTATTGCGGAGCACAATGTAGCAGATGAAAGAATAAGTAATGTTAGAAACCACACTGAATGTGATTTCTTCATGGGCTCATCATCGAAAAGTATAAAAATTGTGATTGTTGGATGCCATCCAATCCATAGTAGTGTTCAGTTCATAGACGAGCAATCAAGGATTAACATCCACATGCAGTAGCAGTACAAAACTGAAAAAACACCAGCATATATAGAATAATTAATCACAGCTCTTATTCCAGGGTGATCGTTCAACCATACATGAAGCGGTTGTCACTTCGAATAACATGTTTTGTTATAAGCGAACAATATATTATTAGATCTTATGGGATATGGTTTGCCGGCGCTTGTGCACCTGAAGAAGATGGTCTGTTACATACTTCCTTGCAGGCGTACGCTGTCAAATAGCAGTGATCCGTAGCTATGCAGCAGAAGAAGCAATGCCCTGACTTAGATAAAGTTTCCAGATATAGTAACCAGAATTGAAAGCATCTGGAAAACAAATATTGTATGGTTAATCTATGTCTATGGCCAGCATAAAGTTTGAAGTACTAGAAGCAGGAAGAGTTCGTAGAGAAGAAGACGTACCTACTGTCAGCAGACATACATACCCTTGTATGACATTCACCCCTTGCAGTAACTCCTCATTCATCCTGTGAAAATTGTATTTTTAAAGAAGGTTGAAACCTTCTGGCCTCTTCATCATTATGATGTACACAACCATCTTTAATGTAAGGCAATAAAGATAAAGACATGAACAAGCAGAGTAAATGACTAAGCAACTATGGTAGAACGATCCTGTGAAAAATGTTGAAAGCCTGTTTCCACTTTTGCTGTGATCTAGTTATGCCACCAGAAAACACAATAAATTTTGTGTGAAAGGAGAGAACAACCTGGAATTTGGCTTGTTACTGAGAGCAAGAAGAAAGCATGTGTGGCTGGAGTGAACTCGAAATAAGAGCGATAGGAAAACAGAACTTCCACATAATCCAGATACCATGACCGATCTCGCCAAGCAAAACAGAACAGTAGGAAGTGGATATTCAGGCCCTAGCACATGGATGAACTACTACAACCAACAATAGGAGACTAACAAAATGGATTCACTATATATCTAGTACCCCTATAATAGCACCAAGAGCGGAGAACTAAATACATCCCACTTGAACATATCTATAGTCCTACGGTCCATGTCGTGGATTTGTTGTAGCCCCATACTAGTGTACCCTCTATTTAGACCATTCAGTTTGCGCCAAGATTCGTCCTATCCTTATAGAGAAATTTCTCCTTTTTGTTTCTTCCAAACAATAGAACATTTGACCTTGGAACTTTGTAGATCAACTATACACAAGTGTCACAATGTATAAAATGATTTTTTTTATGAAACATAAATTTGTCAATTTCAAAATTAGAATGAATTGTATCTTTTTTAAAAATTTATGTTGTGCCAAAAAATCCAAAAACTTGACTACACATGGTTGTACTTGTGTAACGTTGATCTGCAAAGTTTTGAGTTCAAATGTTCATTTATTTAGGAGAAACGAAAAGAGAAATTCTCTTGCACGAACTTTGATGCAAGAGTGTATGGTGCGGATAGAGGGTACACTCATATGAGGGTACAACCAGAACTTTCCCTGCTTCAATATTTAGCAACAAACCTGTTTTGTGTTGCACATGTATGTGATCTCAACCGTCAAAATATAGCAAATACAAAGACCCAGATTGCTTCCTTAGCTATAGCAGATTGTATGGCAAACTATAGCCGTACCAAGTCATGTCCTCCATGTTGTGACGACTTATTGCCTCTCGGTTGTAACCCTGTAAGTTTGGAATAAAACTCCCATATGATTTCGCAAAAAAATGAGACCCATACTGCTTCCTTAGCTTTTGGCAAGGAATTTTCTCTTAATAGCTATTCATAATTAGGCCCCTATAATTATCTCCTGGAATCTGGTCCATGTCCCAAATAAGATTTCTCTGGAAATCCTAAAAATATAGGAAAGTAATTGCATGGATTTGGAGTATTTTATTACAAGATATAGAAATTGAATTCCTGAAAATGGTATTGTTATTCGGTCATTGCGAAAGTGGCCTAAGTCTTGTGATTTTAACTGTGGTTACTAAATATATTTCTGATCACGTATGTGACGCACGTGCAATGGTAACTAGTATTGGAAAAGAGCAATAATTTAAGAACATTTAATTAACAAACAAGAGGTGACTAAGGAAACATATTATATATATATATATATATATATATATATGTGTGTGTGTGTGTGTGTGTGTCTATATATATATATATATATATATATATATATATATATATATATATATATATATATATATATATATATATATATATATATATATATGTACACACACACACACTAGAAAATAGCAACAGATTAATAATATATATTATTGCCTACAGATCGGTGTTTTTCCCCATATTCACTAGTGCAGAACCGGGCCCTTAGTGCTGGTTCTACAACCGGCACTAAAGGGTGGGGACTAAAGGCCCCCCCTTTAGTACCGGTTTGGCACGAACCGCCATTAAAGTGCCACCACGTGGCACGAGCCAGGGCCGGGTGCGGGGTGACCTTTAGTACCGGTTGGTAACACCAATCGGTACTAAATGTTTGGGGGTTTTGGTTTTATTTTTTTTGTCCTTTTGTTTTGTGTTTTGAATTTAATTTAGAGATTGTTTTTATATTATAATGAGTTGTTAAATCATTAGGTGAAAGTACCGTAGATTAGTTTCAACTGGATGCATGCATGGATCCTAGCTACGTGATTAAAGTATATATGCCATATCCATATTATTTGATCACTTATATTAGGTGAGCAAGTAATATGGATATGGCATATACTTGATCACTTAGCTAGCTAGGATCTATCCAGTTGAAACTAATCTGTGGTTTCTTTCATAAATGATACAATAACTCAACATCATCATATTAATATAAAAACTATTGCATCATATATCATCACCAACAAGCTAATAAATCATTATAGTTGTCATTACCACTATTTAATCATCATAGTCATTACCGCTATCTAATCACCACCAATACCAGCTTAAAGAAGAAAGATTTACTTGTACGAGAAGGAAAGATATCATCAGTTCAACATGGTCATGATTATAAGCGTTCATATATAAGACTACAAAAGCAAATCACTCTTTGAGATTTAGTTCAGGACGAAGAACACGGACATGAGAGGATAAATACTAAGAGCATGCTAATCACTCCCGATGCTCCCTCTCGGGTAAAATAGCATAGAACATGTATAGCTCTCCTAATTTATCATATTGGAGCATGCAGATGAACCTGTCTCCTAATCGTGGGTTGCGCTTCTGAATGCTGCCCCCTAGTACTTCTCTGCGATCGTGGACAATTTTGCTCCGGTCTTTCACTATTAAGCATTCCTCGCTATTAGAAATCCTGAATGCCATTGTAGGATGTCTTGGTCGTAAGCTAACCATTCTCATGCGACCTTTAGTCTCGACCCACTGAGGCACAACATTCATCAGGAGTCCCTGTTGAAGAACATCGTATAGTAACATACTTAGCAATGAAGTTTAGCTTAAAAAATAATGTATGCAAAAGATGCACTGAGTACAAATAGTAAAAATCTTACCATCTTTCCTAAATAGATGTGACCATTCAATATGATCACTATTGGTCGCACGTTTTGAGTACTAAGATTTTCAAATTTAGGAAAATAATTTCTCTTGACAGCATCAAGATCCTCAAGCCATGAAACATAATGACTTATCTCCTCGCAGTTTAGTTCAGCCCTGGGACAGTGGACGGACCTATCTACCAAGTGCTGGACATGTTTGCTTGAATGGAAATAAGTTGTCAATAGAAATTAGTTGTCAACTATTTTGAAAAAATAATATCGAAGACATAAATATGGTTGAGAAACTCACATAATGGTAGAACTGGAGGCGTCTGCACATCAACCCAAATGTCTCTATTACCTTCAATATCATCTTGGAGATGAATATCAAAGGTGATAAACATATCAGGCTCAAATGCATAAGCCTTGCATAGTGCTTGCCAAGTTTTGCATTCAAAATGGGTGTAGGTGTCTTGATTGTATAATTTGACGTTGAAGGTACAACCATGCTCGGTCTTCAAGTAAACTCTCTTTACCTCCATAGTTTTGTTAGGACTGAAACCTATCTTATCCAAGACAAAAATTCTTGCATGGCAGGGGATACGCTAGTAGAACAATGAAAATTTAAAATAATAAGTTGAAGCATACGAAGCATATATAAGTCATGCTTAATTACGAAAAAAGACTTGTCGTTGTGACTTACTTTATCCCCTTCGAAGGTCTCATCTAGCTTGATGCTGTAGCGCCTATCATCGACTAGGAAATTTTTGTCGCATATGCCGCGTTGATCTTCGCAGTTTTCGCACATAATGAAATCGTTTTCATCGTCAGACAACATTTTCTATGTTCATAGGTGAAACATTAAACACTTATTAGTTATATTAATTCAACTAATTAAAATAGTTCTATTAATTCAACTAGCTAGTTCAACTAATTAATTCAACTAAGCACTTACTAAAAATATACCTAAATAAAGTAGCTCCTAATTCAACTAACTAGTTCAACTAATTCAACTAATTCAACTAAACTAGTTCTATTAATTCAACTAGCTAGTTCAGCTAATTAATTCAACTAAGCACTTACTAAAAATATACCTAAATAAAGTAGCTTCTAATTCAACTAATTCAACTAACTAGTTCAACTAATTCAACTAATTCAACTAAACTAGTTCTAGTAATTCAACTAACTGGTTCAACTAAGCACTTACTAAAAATATACCTAAATAAAGTAGCTCCTAATTCAACTAATTCAACTAACTAGTTCAACTACTTCAACTAATTCAACTAATTCAACTAAACTAGTTCTATTAATTTTCTTACTAAAAATAAAGTAGCTAGTTCTATATACTAAAATTTTCATTAGATGATCAAATCTCATATACCTAAATTTAATATATATCTAATTCATCTAACATTAATATAAATTCATCTATAACTAAAAGTATAAAAAACTAACTCATCTGACATTATCTAGTTCATATATAATCTAACATTTGACATTAAACATTTGTGTCGGTGTGTGTGTGTGTGTGTGTGTGTGTGTGTGTGTGTGTGTGTTTGTGTGCGTGTGCGTGTGTGCATATGTGCACAGAGGCCGGCAAGCGGCAGGGGGACGGCCGGGGCGCGCGATGGATCGATCTTATAGCGGGGCGACGACCGGCGATGCGAGGCGACAGGGATGGGCCGGGGCGTCGAAGGGACGCGCGCGACGGGGGCGGCGATGTTGACGGCGACGGGGGCGACGATGGGGCCGGGGGGCAGCGACGACGGCGATGGGGGCGGCGATGGGGCCGGGGGGCGGCAACGACGGCGACAGGGGCGGCGCACGGACGGGGGCCGCGACGACGGCGACGGGGACGGCGCGGGGACGGGCGCGACGAACAGATGAAGATGATAACTGAAATTTTCGTAAGTGCTGCTTATATAGGGGAGGCCTTTAGAACCGATTGGAGACAGGAACCGGTACTAAAGGTCAAATTTGGCCAGGCCAAGCGGCGGGAAGCGACCCCCTTTAGTACCGGTTCATGGCTCCAACCGGTACTAAAGACTAGCCCTTTAGTACCGGTTGGAGCCAGGAACTGGTACTTTCATGGTGCACAATGTTTAGTCCCACCTCGCCGAGCGAAGGGCAGCCGCACTGGTTTATAAACCCAGCCGCGGCTGCTGATACGTCCATTTTGCATCATGCTTTTATATCAATATTTATTGCATTATGGGCTGTTACTACACATTAAATCTCAATACTTATGGTTGTTCTCTCTTATTTTACAAGGTTTACCATGAAGAGGGGGAATGCCGGCAGCTGGAATTCTGGCTGGAAAAGGAGCAAACATTGGAAACCTATTCTGTACTGCTCCAAAAATCCTGAAACTCCATGAAACATGTTTTTGGAATTAATAAGAATTATTGGGCGAAAGAAATACACCAGGGGGCCCACACCCAGTCCAGGAGGGTGGGGGCGCCCCCCCCCCCTACTGGGCGCGCCCCCTGTCTCTTGGGCCCCTGGTGGGCCTTGAGTGTCCATCCTCTGCTATATGAGAGCTTTTACCCTGGAAAAAATCGTGGGCAAGCTTACGGGACGAAACTCCGCCGCCACGAGGCGGAACCTTGGCGAAGCCAATCTAGGGCTCCGGCGAAGCTGTTCTGTCGGGGACGCTTCCCTCCGAGAGGGGAAAATCATCACCAACGTCATCACCAACGATCCTCTCATCGGGAGGGGGTCGATCTCCATCAACATCTTCACCAGCACCATCTCCTCTCAAAACCCTAGTTCATCTCTTGTATCCAATCTTGTATGAAAACCGTAAATTGGTACATGTGGGTTGCTAGTAGTGTTGATTACTCCTTGTAGTTGATGCTAATTGGTTTACTTGGTGGAAGATCATATGTTCAGATCCTTTATGCATATTATTACTCCTCTGATTATGAACATGAATATGCTTTGTGAGTAGTTACGTTTGTTCCTGAGGACATGGGTGAAGTCTTGCTATTAGTAGTCATGTGAATTTGGTATTCATTCAATATTTTGATGATATGTATGTTGTCTTTTCCTCTAGTGGTGTTATATGAACGTCGACTACATGACACTTCACCATTATTTGGGCCTAGAGGAAGGCATTGGGAAGTAATAAGTAGATGATGGGTTGCTAGAGTGACAGAAGCTTAAACCCTAGTTTATGCGTTGGTTCGTTAGGGGCTGATTTGGATCCATACATTTAATGCTATGGTTAGGTTTACCTTAATACTTCTTTTGTAGTTGCGAATGCCTGCAATAGGGGTTAATCATAAGTGGGATGCTTGTCCAAGTAAGGGCAGTACCCAAGCACCAGTCCACCCACATATCAAATTATCAAAGTACCGAACGTGAATCATATGAATGTGATGAAAACTAGCTTGACGATAATTCCCATGTGTCCTCGGGAGCTCCTTCATCATTATTAGAAGTTGTCCAGGCTTATCCTTTGCTACATAAAGGATTGGGCCACCTTGCTGCACTTTATTTACTTTTTACTTGTTACTCGTTACTATTTATCTTATCACAAAACTATCTATCACCTACAATTTCAGTGCTTGCAGAGAAAACCTTACTGAAAACCGGTTATCATTTCCTTCTGCTCCTCGTTGGGTTCGACACTCTTACTTATCGAAAGGACTACGATAGATCCCCTACACTTGTGGGTCATCAAGACTCTTTTCTGGCGCCGTTGCCGGGGAGTGTAGCGCTTTTGGTGAGCGGAACTTGGTAAGGAAACATTTATATAGTGTGCTGAAATTTTCTGTTACTTGTCACTATGGAAACTAATCCTTTGATGGGCTTGTTCGGGGTATCTTCACCTCGACCAGAAGAGCAAAGAGTTGCTCCTCAACCTACTGAACTTTATGAAAATATTTACTTTGAGATTCCTTCGTGTATGATAGAGAAACTGCTAGCTAATTCATTTGCAGGAGATGGAACATTGCATCCCGATTTACACCTTATCTTTGTGGATGAAGTTTGTGGATTATTTAAGCTTGCAGGTATTCCCGATGATGTTGTCAAAAGGAAGGTCTTCCCTTTATCTTTGAAGGGATATGCATTGACATGGTGTAGGCTATGTGATGATACGAGATCTTGGAATTATAAGCGATTGAAGTTGAAATTTCACCAGAAGTTCTATCCTATGCATCTTGTTCATCGTGATCGTAATTACATATATAATTTCTGGCCTTGCGTAGGAGAAAGCATCGCTCAAGCTTGGGGGAGGCTTAAGTCAATGTTATATTCATGCCCCAATCATGAGCTCTCCCGGGAAATGATTATTCAAAACTTTTATGCTCGGCTTTCCCTTGATAATTGCAACCTGCTCGATACTTCCTGTGCTGGTTCTTCTATGCTGAAGACTATTGATTTCAAATGGGACTTATTGGAAAAATTAAATGCAACTCTGAAGATTGGGGTTCCGACAATGGTAAGGAGTCAAGTATGACACCTAAGTTCGATTATGTTAAATCTTTTATGGATACAGATGCTTTTAGTGGATTTAGTACTAAGTATGGACTTGACTCTGAGATAGTTGCTTCTTTCTATGAATCTTTTGCTACTCATGTTGATCTCCCTAAAGAGAAGTGGTTTAAATATAATCCTCTTGTTGAAGTGAAAGTAGTTGCACCTATTACAGTTGAAGAAAAGACTGTCGCCTATAGTGATCCTATTGTTCCTACTTCTTATGTTGAGAAACCTACTTTTCCTGCTAGGATAAAGGATCATGCTAAAACTTTGACTGTTGTTCATAAGAGTAATACTAGGACTTAGACACCTCCTAAGCAAATCAATGTTGAACCTAGTATTGCTATGGTTAAAGATCTCTTGGACGATGATTTAGATGGGCATGTTATTTATTTCTGTGATGAATCTGCTAATATTGCTAGACCAGATACTAAGATACATAGACCTGTCGTAGGCATGCCTGTTATTTCTGTTAAAATAGGAGATCATTGTTATCATGGCTTATGTGATATGGGTGCTAGTGCTAGTGCGATACCTTATGATTTATATAAAGAAATTATGCACGACATTGCACCCGTTGAATTAGAAGACATTGATGTTACTATTAAGCTTGCTAATAGGGATACCATTAAGCCTATTGGGATTGTTAGAGATGTTGAAGTCTTGTGTGGGAAGGTTAAATACCCTGCTGATTTTCTTGTTCTTGGTTCCCCACAAGATGATTTTTGTCCCATTATTTTTGGTAGACCCTTCTTGAATATAGCTAGTGCTAAGATTGATTGTGAAAAAGATACTGTCACCATTGGCTTAGATGGTATGTATCATGAGTTTAATTTTGCTAAGTTTCGTAGACAATCACGTGATAGGGAACCGCCTAGTAAGGATGAAATTATTGGTCTTGCTTCTATTGTTGTGCCTCCTACTAATCCGTTAGAACAATAGTTGCTAGACCATGAAAATTATATGTTTATGAAGGAAAGAAGGGAAATAGATGAAGTGTTCCTTAAACAGGAACCTATGCTGAAACATAACCTTCCCGTTGAAATTCTTGGGGATCCCCCTCCACCCAAGGGTGATCCCGTGTTTGAACTCAAACTATTACCTGGTAATCTTAAATATGCTTATCTTGATGAAAAGAAAATATATCATGTTATTATTAGTGCTAACCTTTTAGAGCAAGAAGAAGAAAGATTATTGAAAACTCTGAAGAAGCACCGAGCAGCTATTGGATATACTCTGGATGATCTTAAGGGCATTAGTCCCACATTATGCCAACACTAAATTACAGTGGAGAAAGATGCCAAACCAGTTAGAGATCCTCAACGACGACTAAATCCCAAGATGAAAGAAGTGGTAAGAAAGGAGATACTAAAGCTCCTTGAGGAAGGTATAATTTATCCCGTTGCTGATAGTGAATGGGTAAGCCCTGTCCATTGCGTTCCTAAAAAGGGAGGTATTACCGTTGTTCCTAATGATAAAGATGAATTGACCCCGCAAAGAATTATTACAAGTTATAGGATATGGTAATTGATTTCCATAAGTTAAATAAGGCTACTAAGAAAGATCATTACCATTTACCTTTTATTGATCAAATGCTAGAAAGACTATCCAAACACACACATTTCTGCTTTCTAGATGGTTATTCTAGTTTCTCTCAAATACCTGTGTCAGCGAAGGATCAATCTAAAACTACTTTTACTTGCCCTTTTGGTACTTTTGCTTATAGACGTATGCCTTTTGATTTATGTAATGCACCTGCTACCTTTCAAAGATGCATGATGGCTATATTCTCTGATTTTTGTGAAAAGATTTGTGAGGTATTCATGGATGATTTCTCCGTTTATGGATCCTCTTTTGATGATTGTTTGAGCAACCTTGATCGAGTTTTGCAGAGATGTGAAGACACTAGTCTCGTCCTGAATTGGGAAAAGTGTCACTTTATGGTTAACGAAGGCATTGTCTTGGGGCATAAGTTCTTCGAGAGAGGTATTGAAGTTGATAAAGCCAAAGTTAATGCTATTGAAAAGATGCCATGCCCCAAGGACATAAAAGGTATAAGAAGTTTCCTTGGTCACGGCGGTTTTTATAGGAGATTCATTAAGGACTTTTCTAAAATCTATAGGCCTCTAACTAATTTATTGCAAAAAGATATTCCTTTTGTCTTTGATGATGATTGTGTAGAAGCATTTGAAATACTTAAGAAAGCTTTGATCACTGCACCTATTGTTCAGCCATCTGATTGGAATTTACCTTTTGAAATTATGTGCGATGCTAGTGATTATGTTGTAGGTGTTGTTCTAGGGCAAAGAGTTGATAAGAAATTGAATGTTATCTAGTATGCTAGTAAGACTCTTGATACCGCCCAGAGAAATTATGCTACTACTGAAAAAGAGTTCTTAGTAGTTGTGTTTGCATGTGATAAGTTTAGACCTTATATTGTTGATTCCAAAGTTACTATGCACACTGATCATGCTGCTATTAAATATCTTATGGAAAAGAAAGATGCTAAGCCTAGGCTCATTAGATGGGTTCTCCTGCTCCAAGAATTTGATTTACACATTATTGATAAAAAGGGAGCTGAGAACCCCGTTGTAGACAACTTGTTTAGGTTAGAGAATGTTCTTGATGACCCACTGCCTATTGATGATAGCTTTCCTGATGAACAATTAGCGGTCATTAATACTTCTCGTACTGCTCCTTGGTATGCTGATTATGCTAATTACATTGTTGCTAAATTTATACCGCCTAGTTTCAATACCGGCAAAAGAAAAAGTTCTTTTATGATTTAAGACATTACTTTTGGGATGATCCACACCTTTATAAAGAAGGAGTAGATGGTGTTATTAGACGTTGTGTGCCTGAGCATGAACAGGAACAGATTCTACGCAAGTGTCATTCTGAATCCTATGGAGGACACCACGCTGGAGATAGAGCTGCACACAAGGTACTACAATCTGGTTTTTATTGGCCAACTCTCTTCAAAGATGCTCGCAAGTTTGTCTTATCTTGTGATGAATGCCAAAGAGTAGGTAACATTAGTAGACGTCAAGAAATGCCTATGAATTATTCTCTTGTTATTGAACTATTTGATGTTTGGGGCTTTGATTATATGGGACCTTTTCCTGCCTCTAATGGTTACACACATATTTTAGTTGTTGTTGATTATGTTACTAAGTGGGTAGAAGCTATTCCAACTAGTAGTGCTGATCATAACACTTATATTAAAATGCTTAAAGAAGTTATTTTTCTGAGGTTTGGAATCCCTAGATATCTTATGACTGATGGTGGTTCACATTTTATTCATGGTGCTTTTCGTAAGATGCTTGCTAAGTATGATGTCAACCATAGAATCGCATCTCCTTATCATCCGCAGTCTAGTGGTCAAGTAGAGTTGAGCAATAGAGAGCTCAAATTAATTTTGCAAAAGACTGTGAATAGATCTAGAAAGAATTGGTCCAAAAAACTTGATGATGCATTATGGGCCTATAGAACTGCATACAAAAATCCTATGGGTATGTCTCCATATAAGATGGTTTATGGAAAAGCGTGTCATTTACCTCTTGAACTTGAACATAAAGCATATTGGGCTATTAAAGAGCTCAACTATGACTTCAAACTTGCCGGTGAGAAGAGGTTGTTTGATATTAGCTCACTTGATGAATGGAGAACCCAAGCTTATGAGAATGCCAAGTTATTCAAAGAAAAAGTCAAACGCTGGCATGACAAAAGGATACAAAAGCGTGAGTTTAACGTAGGAGATTATGCATTATTATTCAACTCTCGTTTAAGATTTTTTGCAGGAAAACTTCTCTCTAAATGGGAAGGTCCTTACGTTATCGAGGAGGTCTATCATTTTGGTGCCATAAAAATCAACAACTTCGAAGGCACAAGTCCGAGGGTGGTAAACGGTCAAAGAATTAAACATTATATTTCAGGTAATCCTATCAATGTTGAAACTAATATTATTGAAACCATAACCCCGGAGGAATACATAAGGGACACTTTCCAGAATGTTCCAGACTCCGAAAAGGAATATGTATGTGGTACGGTAAGTAAACCGACTCCAAAACAACTCCAATGGCATTTTTTTATCAGTTTTGGAATATTTAAGAATTTTAGGAAGAAAGTAGTAGTCCGAAAGGGACACGAGGCCCCCACGAGAGTGGAGGGCGCGCCCACCCCTACTGGGTGCGCCCCCCTGTCTCGTGGGCACCTCGTGTGCTTCCCGGACTCCGTTTTCTTGCACGTTACGTATTTGGGTCGATAAAAATTCATTATATAAACTCCCGAAGGTTTTGACCACCGTATCACACAATTATCCTCTGTTTTTGTTTCGAGTTGTTTCCGTTGCAGATCTAGAACACTATGACGTCACCCTCCTCCAACAACGAAGACAAGGATGCTTGGATATTGAAGATAGAGCTGAAAAGAGAAGAACCGAAGGAGATCAACAAGGATGAAGGGATCAAGAAGGCCATGGAGGTTCAAGCTCCGGCGGTGAAAGAAGAAGACATCCCTCAACCTTTACCTAACCTCTTTACTCCAACAGAGATTGAAGCTTTCAAGATGATTGAGTTAGCTCGCATACAGAACAAGTATCTCACACAGGAGAATATTCTGTTGAAGGATCATATCACCGGACTCAAGGGCATTATCCGCAAGTTGGAGGGGCTTTTACGCTCAATGTGCGATTATCCACCGTCATCATCACCACCTCCATCACCTCCGAGGACATAATTACATGGGTATGGGCACTCCCCTTGGCAACTGCCAAGTTTGGGGGAGGTGCCCCAGTATCGTATCACCATCACACCCCTATCTTTACCGTTTTATTTAGTTCGATCATTTTAGTAGTATCTTGATCTAGTAGATTGAAGTTTTGATATCAAGTAGTTTCGAGTTTTGCTTTGGGATTTCTTCATGTAATCGAGTCCGTGAGTTATCTATAATAAAGATTAGTGTTGAGTCAAGGGTTTTCCTTTGTTGCTATGATCTTAAGGAAGTAGAAAGAATAAAAGAGTCCATATTGATCTTATGGTCAGTGATGACTTCACATATAGAAAGTATGAGGCATAAAAGTTGTTGAGGGTTGATAAACGTAGTTTTGGTCATCGTTGCAATTAATAGAAAGTGATAAGGAATGAGGGGTTCACATATAAATATATTATCTTGGACACCTTTTATAATTGGGAGCACTCATTAAGTATGACATGCTAAAAGAGTTGACGTTGAACAAGGAAGACAACGTAATGGTTTATGTTTTCGCACATCTCAGTTAAATTATATTGTCATTGACCTTCCAAACATGTTGAGCTTGCCTTTCTCCCTCATGCTAGCCAAATCCCTTGCACTAAGTAGAGATACTACTTGTGCTTCCAAATATCCTTAAACCCAGTTTTGCCATGAGAGTCCACCATACCTACCTATGGATTGAGTAAGATCCTTCAAGTAAGTTGTCATCAGTGCAAACAATAAAAATTGCTCTCTAAATATGTATGCCTTATTAGTGTAGAGAAAATAAGCTTTGTACGATCTTGTTGTGGAAATAATAAAAGCGACGGACTGCATAATAAAGGTCCACATACAAGGGGCAACATAAAGTGACGTTCTTTTGCATTAAGATTTTGTGCATCCAACCCTAAAAGCACATGACAACCTCTGCTTCCCTCTGCGAATGGCCTATCTTTTCATTTATGTTTTTACTTTATGCTTGAGTCAAGGTGATCCACACCTTTATGCTTGAGCCAGGTCCAAGTTAGCATGGGCTATTTGTCGGGAATATACCCCGCGGCGTAACCCGGCCAGAAGTATAACCCGGCCGGACTTAACGATTTACTGGCGACCCACTTGGACCTGGCGGTTTACGATTCATTGGTAATCCAGCAGGCGGGTCAGAGGAGCGACAAGACCCGATGGCCCAGCGGGTGATTCATGAAAGGCCGGCTCATGCTATGGTGGGCCGGTTTAAGAGAAAGGCATAAGGGATATTCTCCTACAAAGGAAGCAAGACTAGGACTCCACTTGTAATAGAGTAATCCTAATCCAACTAGGACTAGTCATATAAACTGCCCCTTCAACATATATAAGGAGGGGCAGGGCTTCCCAAAAAGGGACAAGCTACAAGCAAGAAACAATCTTTAGGGCTAGACACAACTAGAGGAGAGCCGGTTTACGGCGACTCCCTCGTGACGATAATGAGATCTAGCCTCAAATAACATGTAGGGTTTTTACTGGATGATGTTTCCCGGGGCCCGAAGCTGTCTAAACCCTTGTTTTGTGTTGCGTCTCTCGATTCCGCTCAACCCCTCTCAAGCTACCACATAAATGCATTGGCCTCATGACTAAGTCCTCACACTAAGAATATCTGACGTGTTAATTCCACGACAGTTGGCGCCCACTGTGGGGCTCACGCATGGTAGTGTTGAGTTCTTGAAGGGATCTCTCGAAGGGATCGAGAAGCTTATGACCCGCCGGATCAACAAGAGTCGGTACAGTAGGATCTACGACGGCCTTGAAATAGAGTCGACAAATTCATTGTCTTCCGATCAGAATGGTGCCTTCGGAACGGGATATGAGAGATTAGATTCAAGAGGTAATATCACCAGGAGTCACAGAACTTGCGTTGCATGTTCAGTTTGGTGCTAGAACTTTGAAAATACGAATTTGTGGTCACCTAACTTGACTTAACTGTGCAGATGCGGTCACAATACGCACATGCAGGCGTATCCATGTGTATGGCCTCACTAGCCATTGAGTGATGGAGCTGGGTATGACGTATTTTTATGCAAAACACCCTCATGTTTTTTATTTGCAGAACAATCAACCACTGTGATGCATATTTGTACAAGAAACCTCACAATTTTTCATTTATAGAAAAACATGACCACAGTACTGCACGTCCATGCGAAAATTATAGCACCACACTCGAACCCACGAACAACCGTTAAACAAGCGATGGTAAAGCCACTACATCACCTTGCGTTCGCATGTCCAATCTGGATAAGGAGTTTTTATATGTATTAAACAAGGATGCATGTGGACCTTAAATGGGCTGCGAATACCACGGCCATTTTTTAATTTAGTTGTAGAACTAATTAATAAGTTATGGGTTTATCAAAACAAGTATTAAATTATGTCCAAATATTTGTGCAGACAATGATTAGTAAATAAAAACATTCAAATATAAACATGTGTGCTATATATATAATATTTAGGAAACTGTACATAATAATTATGTTCAAATTACTGTGTGTTAAAAATATTTAGATGATAATTAGTAAATAAAAAAATTAAATACAATTTTATATATATTACATATTTAGCAAAAAAAATATTTTAACATAATTTTATTACTTATGTTTTACAAGTATCTTAAATGTTTTTATTACTTAAGTTTTACTAAATACTCCCTCCCTTCCTAAATATTTTTCTTTTTAGAGATTTCAAATGGACTACCACATACGGATGTATATAGACATATTTTAGAGTGTAGATTTACTTATTTTGCTCCGTATGTAGTCACTTGTTAAAATCTGTAGAAAGACAAATATTTAGGAACGAAGGGAGTATTTTATACTACTAGTATATGAAACACAAATTTATATTTAATTGTTTTTATTTACTAATCATTGGTTGTATGCATAGTTTTAACACACATAAATATATTTCTTATGTTTTACAAATATCTTAAAAAATTGCACTCGCAAAGTAGTTTTAACACACATAAATATATTCCTTATGTTTTACAAATATCTTAAAAAATTGCACGATCAAAATAGGCTGCAGTATTGGCATCCCATTCAAACTCCACGTGAGTCCACATAAGTTTGGTCTTCGTATTAGGCATCAGGACCTGATTAGCGTGTTGGTAGGACAGTAGTTTAAAAGAAGTTGGTCGCAGTGTAGAGTCCTGACGGTAATTTTCGAATATATCTGCAGTGCTATGGTTGTGTTTTCTGAGCATTTTTTTGTGCTGGACTTTTTCCGCAAATAAACAATTTATGAGAGTGTATTATGTAAAAATACAGTGCAACCAGCCCCTCCACTCACTAACAGGTGGGGTCATGCACATGGATACGCCTACATATGTGTAACATGACCGTGTCTGCATGCATGAGTCAAGTTAAGTGACCACAAAACTGTATTTTTAAAGTTTTAGCACTAAACTGAACATGCAATGCAAGTTGTATGACTTCGGATGATATTACCTCTAGATTCAACAGAATTAGGAAGGTTAGGGTTCTGTGCGCCACCACAATCAAGTCTTCAGTGCATCGATCCGAGGACAGATGGATTTTTTGCTGCAGCCAAAGACCGACAGGGATTTGATGAAGCTCTTCTTTTTTCTGTACCTGGCATTTTCTTAATCGTGAGAAGATCTTCACCTGGGCCCGAGGCGTCGATATGCTAGCCGCAAATTGCTGGTGCTGTTTCCTATGTTCGTAGCTGTTTCCTATGTTCGTTTAAGGTTTAAGACGCGGTGTTTCTGCACACGAGCGCACATGTGCTCGCTATCAGGGCGGCTCGTTCACTTCTTGAGATGCGAGGCATTTAATGGCACAACGATATACGAGAGACCAGATAATGACGGGAAATAGAGGATACGTATCGCAAGGGTGCTGAGCTGTGGGCCAGGAAACGGCGGAATGCCGGCCACCGTTACCCCGTAGGAGTTGTTCCGTGGCTCGGGACACCCGCCGCCGTCCTGATCCGTGGAATAGGAAAAACAGTTTCCGTCTGCCGTCGGGGCAGCGCGTGGATTGGCTGCTATTCGGCCGCATTCGATCCATTCCCCACCCGCGCCACAGGCGAGGTCGCCGTGCCAAGGATCCCTGCCGGCATGCAAAGGAGCATCCCGAGATCTGGCTCATGGAGTTCCTGATGCAACCAGAGAAAAGGTATGCGCCAAACCTATCGATTTTGTTGACGTATTCACTGATTAGATCAGCGCTTCATTGCCATCGGAATTCCTAATGCAGCCCGTCAGTAGGAAAAAAAATTGTTGATCTGATATTCGTCAGTCCTCGATCCTTCTTCATTTTTGTCTGATTGTACCCATTTTGACGGAGGAGGCGGATGAAAGTGCGGCGCTGATGGATCTGCCGGCTTTCGGGACGGCGGGCTCTCTGTGGGAAGTGGATGAAGCGACGGCCCTTGAGCGAAGACCCGCGGATCTGTGAAGAAGAGACAGGGGTGCTGGCCGCAGGTGTTGGAGATGAAGCCACGAGCGCCGGGGGAGGGGGGAAGAGGGGAGGGGGGGCGGTCTGAACCGAAGAATACGTTATGAGTTTCTGCCTCTGACAATCGGCGTAAGAGTACAAATACTTGCATACAGCTATGAAATGGTGAACATCAGCGACTTACAAGTGTGGAATACGGTTTGGTGAAGCGTTGGAAAAAAAGTAGTTGGGCAATTTGTACAGCTATGCCTTGTTCTAATTTCACTGTATGTAAGCAGAACATAATTTCTGTGCAGTACATAAAAAATGCTTAATTGTTTGCACTGATAATTTGTAGGCCAAGCTGGGAGTGGAGAACACACGTTTGTGTCGTTCGGAGGGCCCTGCTCTGATTCGGTTGCCAAGATCAGAGGACAGTGGCTGGTACATCACAGAACTCCGACGGATCTGACGGCGCAAGGGGCGCCGGGCTCAGTTCATGGGTCGGATCAGTGGATCACGTGCCTGCAACAGCCCTCAGCAGGGACGCGCAGATCCGTGAGGAAGAAATAGGCCGGTCGGCGAGACGGGAGGGCTCGCTCCAGGTCTCCAAACTGTCCACCAGCAAGATGAATCTGCAAGCACCTGACTAGACTTGTGGACAAAGAGGTGCGTTGCTGAAAACAAATAACCCCGAATTTGTTGCAAAGAAATGTCGTAATGATTCATCTGGGTTTGCTTAGGGGGATAGTCTCTGTAAATTTAGACATGGATGATACTGAACCTATATAATTTGTCAGACGTCCATGAGTACAATAAATTCCCTGATGCATAAACTGCAGTGCAACGCTATATCGTGTTTTACAAGTGGGCCTAGTATTCTTCATCAAAAGTTATTGTAGAAACTGCAATGGTACTCCTCTTGTGCTGGAATCATCGCTATGTTACTTATGTCATTTTTGAGATATTATTGTTTACATCGATGAGATCCTCCGATCAGTACATCCAGCTAGCTTTAGGAATAAATCCAATAAGAATACAAGGATTGGAACCACTCCTTCCGCTAGGAATTGCTAATCGAACCAGTGATGAAGCAATCGCATTTTGTGTTTATAGTACCACCGTGGATTTTAATGTCGAAGGCATCTTAGATTAGAATGTAATATTTTCATAGGATTTTTTGCAGGAGTTTTTCTACACAATTTAGAGATCTTACAAATTGTCTTTTGTGTATTGAATGCATATTCACTCCCTCGAACAGTTGTAGAAGTCACATCATTGCAAATTCAAATGCACTTGATTCTTCTGAATTAAGAAAGTCATGGTATCTATATTTTATACTTTCTATTTTTGTCTTCATGCATTCTAGAATTCATGATTCCAAAATTTATGTTTCATCTGGAAATTTACTGATGAATTAAATGCCATGACGTGATCATATAGTCCTATATGTGCAAATCACGTATCTTCTACTAGTAGTTTAGATTGACGAGATTCTGGGTTTTAGGACTGCCAACCGGCTTAAAATAATTTTGCATGTATTAGGGCTTATTTTTGTAAAGGATGTTGTATTGCGCTGTGTGCGTAAACTATGTGGTTTGATAGGTTAATTTAACTAAATTTTGTGCTGTGCCAGCATTTGAAATTTTTTCAAGGTGAGGATTGGAGCAGCGGCACCGAACAGGACACCTTGGCACCTTGCCCCTCCCACGTGTCTGCCTTCGAGAAAGGGCCGATGGGTTTTGCGGAGAACCATTCTGAAAATGCTATTGTACCGATGCTTGGGACAAGTTTTGACTCGCTAGGAGAGACGTATGTTTTCTACAACCTCTATTCCTGGGAGAAAGGATCTGCAAATAAGATATGGGAAGAGGAGGTTGAATGTGGAGAGAATGAAATGTGTACAGAATTTGTGTGTGGACGTTCTGTAAGTCAGATTATATATACATCTTTTACTGTTCAATGGTTAATTTTTTAGTACGCTTATCTCATCACAACAACATGACCACATTTCAGGGTTCGTGTTGAGACAGTTTGAACATGAGCTCTTGTTGGTATGAGTGCCCTCGCGCTGGTGTTTTCGTTGGTGGTGAGATAGTTTGAAAGCTTTGAGTGGGTGTTTTCTGATTTATAATATGATGGGTGGCACGGTACCCAGGACTAAAGCACCAGGTAATGCATAGGTTGATTGGTAATGTTTTGTATTGATTTCTTAATAGGTGGTGATTTGTAGGAAGCGGTTGTTCTGGTCACGAGCACAGGTGAGTGTGGTATTTGGGCGGCTCGATATGTCATGGGGGTGCGTTGCATTGAATTCCTTTGCCATCTAGTGTCTTTGTTGTTTTATCTTCTTTCTTTCATCACCCAAGTAATTTTCTTTTGTGCTCAAGCATTCCCTGTTTTCGGAGGCTAAACATGTTGTGGCTTAATGATTACGCCGCTGAAATCCTTTGAGAACATGCTCTAACTATCACTTATCATTCATGCTTGTTAATTCAGATTTTCACTATTAATCGTAGCTCTTGATTATGTAGATGTAAGCTCACATTGTTTAATCTCCCCTCGTTTGTTGAGTTCTGTTATATGTTTAAATTGCAGGAAACATGTTGGAAGGTGACAAGAATAAAAGCAATGAGCCACTTCTCACCTGATGTGTTTAGTCTTTCGTTTTGGTATTTTGGAACTTCTCGGAATCAGGCTCTCCTCAGCTCATGATTTCAGGCTTTCATTTTGTGATTTTATGACTCATCGGTGTTCTTAATTACTACCTCATAAGTTCAATTGGCTAATACGGTTGGCATGAACATAGATTGTTGCTAAATTTCAGAGATGCACTGTCAGTTCAGCTTTTTGTGATTGCGGAACTGGTCGAAATAGTTTTATTTAGCTAGTTTAAAAAAATTATTTAGCTCATAGTTTTTCTACAGAGAAATGACCATGTTTATGACCAAGAAATGGTCGATTCAACATTTTGGATATTGCAGTTCTTTTTTTGGATATTTTCTTCTGCAGTTTACCTATAATCTTTTTCTGCCAAATTGTATTCAGTTTTCCTCTCCCAGCGGCAAGTTCAGCAGTTACCCCTCGTACCAAACAGGGAATGTAAAATGTTTACCAGTGTATGATTTTACAACAGTATATATTTGGGCCAAGGAAATTACTACTCCCTCCGTTCCTAAATACTTGTCTTTCTAGAGATTTCAACAAGTGACTACATACGGTACAAAATGAGTGAATCTACACTTTAAAATATGTCTACATACATCCGTATATTGAGTCCATTTGAAATGCCTAAAAAGACAAGTATTTGGGAACGGAGGGAGTAGCAGAAAGCATAACCATTGTAAAAATTGTCTGGGTTGTCAAACGGGGCCTAAGTGATGAGTTTTTGTTTAACATGCAACGTGTAGCTTGTAGGAGAAAGCATTGGCTCAGAACGTGATTGGCCTCGCTTAATGTGACGACCCATGACTGTATGGGAGCCGGCTCAGAACGTGAGAGGATTCTAGACCGGATGTAGCTGTAATGGCAGGGCTGCAATAATTATCTGATCAGCGTGGGCCACTCGAACTGTGCTTATTAATATACTCTGCCACATACATGCAGAAATACGAGTGGCAGTGTGAATCTCAGAGGGAACGAACATCTCAGATAACATGAGCATTTGTGCTCGGGAGCATAATAGCACTTTCGGAAAGTCGAGCCAAACTGAAAAGCTGAATAAAATAAAATAAATCTAAAATCCAAAACGCATATAAAAAAAATCTCGACGGAGCGCCAACACGCGACACATGAAGGTGGCTGAGAGTGCACTCTCGGTGCAAGTGACCCTTGCAGGAGCCCCACGACGAGTACGCCTCAGCTAGTTGCTCTCCCGACAAAGGCGCTTCTACTGTTCCGCGCGTAGGACGCGAGCGAGCATACGCGTAACATCCAGCTCCCTCCACTAAGTACAAGTGGCCGGCACAAATAGCTCATGATTGGTTTTGGGAAAGTTCTAGAACGTTTCCAAACTGTTTTTTTTCTTTTTTTCCTTAATTCTTTCGGTGTTTAATCCTTTTATCCTTTATCTTTTAATTTTAGTTTTTCTTTATTTTATGATTTTAATTTTTGTTTTCATTTTTTATTTTTCTTTATCTTTTACTATCCTTTTTATATTTTTAATTTTCTAAAAATTTCAACAACATTTTTTACAAATTCGTGATTTTTTTTCAATCATGAATTTTTCTAAAAACATTGTGAAGAATATATTGATTCACTTTTCTTATGAATCGGTGATCTATTTATTAATAAGGGGACTTTTTTCAAATTCATTAAGATTTTTTTATTTGACAAACATTTCTTCAATTCACGATCATTTTCTTTACAAATTTTTCAACATTTTAAAAAATCAATTCTGCTAACGAGTGAATATTTTATCTAATCAATGACCATTTTTCTGCATCAGCAAAATTTTCTGAAATTGGAGAATAATTTTTGACTTGATGAACATTTTCTTTAATCTCACACAATTTTTCGAATACGCTAATTCCTGAATGTGCGAATGTTATTGTCCATTTTCCATGGACCTCATTTTTAATTATTATTTTTTAATATATTTAAAGTTATCAAATGCATGGAAATTTTTTCATTAGCGAACATTTTATTTAATCCATGAACCTCATTTTTAGTTCCTGAATGCGCAAATGTTATTTTAAAATCATAAACTTTTTTTAATTCCACGAACATTTTATAGTTTCTGGAAGATTTTTCTAAATTTATGTTTTTTTTAATAATTGAACTTTTTTGAAATTATGAATTATTTCAGTAAGAAAAATAAGAACATGGAAGGAAAAACAATAAACAAATATAAAAGAAACGAAACAAAAGGGTGTCTTGTTTCTGACTCGCTGAAAGGGCGAGTGGGAGGCCACAGCCTCTTTATTCTATTTTTTATGTTTTCTCTTTTTTTTGCTTTAAAATATTATGTATGTAATATAAATCTTTGCAAAACATATTTGGAAAATGTTGAACAGGTCTTTCCAACAGGTTGAACAAGCATTTGGAATATGTTCAAAGTGTAAAGAAGAAATTATTGAAGATGTATAAAAACAATGATGCTAATCAAGCATTTGAAAGACATGTTTAACAAGTATTTGAAATATGTTAATCAAGGGTTCAGAAAATGTTGAACGTGTATAGAAAAATTGTTGATCGTGTATTAAAAAATGTTGATTTTTTGAATCATGTATATAAAAATGTTAATGAAGATTTTGTAAAAACAATGTTGAAGAAGTATTTGAAAAATGTTAATGAGGCATTCGAGGAATGTTAAATATATATAGGAAAAATATTTACCATGTATTAGAATATGATGAAAGAAAATCATCATTTATATGAAATTCGTTATCAAGCATTTGACAAAAAAGTTGAAAAATTGTTTGAATAATGTTAATAAAGCGTTTGAAAAATGTAAAATGTATATAGAAAAAAAGGTCAACATGTATTCAAAAAATATTAGTCCTTTTATTTGAAAACTCTTACAAAAAAATTTGACCATGTATTCAGAAAATGTTAATCTTATATTTGAAAAATGTTAATAAATTGTTTTAAAAAGTTTGAAATTATTTAGGGAAAACATATTAATCATATTATTAAAATGGTTATTTTGTGATGAACAAAATGTTAAAAGTGTATTAGAAAAATATTTTTGACATATACGAAAAAGTTCGAGTGAAACATAAAAAAATACAATAAGAAAAAGTAAAACTAGAAAGGAGAAGAAAAAATAAAACCAAATAAAAAAGAAACCAGAAAATTAATAAATATGAAAATGAGAAAGAAAGAAAAAATCGAAGAAAATAGCTAAAAAGGAAAAAACCTAAGGAAAACCTTGAAAGAAAATGATAGAATAACAACGAAAAAGAAAAGAAAAAATCAAATGAAAACAGAGATAAATGGAGATAAACCGGTGAGAAAAGCCTTAAAAAAGGAGAAGAAAACAATTGAAACCCCACTTAAATAGTCCCCCCCCCCTCTAGTTAATCACCAACCTTAGCCTAGATAAGTGGCTTGTAGTGCTCCTATCAACCTGAAGACCATGATTTGATTCGCCACCACACTTTGTTTTCATTTTGCTTTTTCCTTAATCCTTAACTGTATGCTTGAATGGGCTGGCCCGATTATGGTTTACCCTTCAGCGAGATATCCATCCAACTCGCTGAAGGCGAGATATAGATGCCGCGAGCCACTTTTACTATTCCGCGCACTGGTCTCGCGCTAGCATACACATGTGTACCCCTCGGCTCCGTCCGTTGCGTAAAAGTGGTTCGGCCCAACTAGCTCATGTCTGGTTTCCGGAAGGTCCTTCCCCAACGGTTTTTTCTTCTTTTTCTTTCTTTCAGTTTTCTCCCTTTTTTCTTTTTCTTTTATGTTTTTTCATTTTTCATTTTATTTTTTCCTTTATGTTTTAATTCAGTTTTCCTTTTTTGTTTTTATTTTAAATGCAAACAAAGTTTGATACTTTTAAACGCAGACAATGTTTGAAATATTTTAAACGCAAAGAATGTTTGAAACTTTTGACAATTCTCCTTGTCACGTCGAGCATTGCTGCCATTGGCCTTGGCCTTCGGGGCTAGCGTCGTAGGGAGAAGGACCAAGCGCCAAGGTGCCGATACCTTTTGTCGAGGACCCATTCAATCACACTTGCATGTTGCGCTTCATGCAGCTTTTTGCTGGACAACCGCCACCGCTGGATCCCAAATGGAGTGTTGGTGACGACTTCCGCCTGGTGGATCCTTGGCGGGACGGCTCCCACATTGGAGCTCCAGCATCCTCAAGGAACTATGGACTGCAACCGGGAGGGCTCTCTCCTCCTCGTCAGAACCGACAGCGAGCTCCCCGTCGATAGTTTTAGGTCGACCAAACTTAGGTTCACAGCTAGCCATGCTGGAGACGACCGGAAATGATGGAAAGGGATAGAGTGGAGTGAACTAAAACTGAAGTAGAGTGACACAAATAGCTAGGGTTTTATTCAAGGTGGGGAATGGGACAAGATTGTGTGAGGTCGAGATAGGTCTGTCCAACATGGGGAACGTGCCCGGGTGAGTTCAAGCGACCACATATCCACCCCACGTATGGGCTCTTTGATGATGTTTTTGGATTCACACGATGCTCGAGCTGTCTGTGTGAGCGTCTAGGGAAAAGTGGGGTGCGGTTGCAGATGCTCTGAGGCGGCGCCATGACAACTTGTGGATTGGAACAGTAAAATCGATGAACCATCATCAACTAGCCGGCACTGTTGTGCGGTTATGCTACTCTAGCTGCATCTGCCCACTTCCAATCTGGGCTCAAACAAAACACTAAAGTCTCATGCAGAAGTCCTTCCCCTAGCTAGGCTAGGGTTCCCCTTCTCCCCTGGCGACTTGCTAGGGTTCCCAAAAATCCACCCAACCCATACCAATTTCTCACGCTAGATCACTCATGTAGCGACCCTAGCGTGATTCCATCAAACTCCAGCGCCCGTAGGAGTGTCGGCATGTCTGAGGAGAGAGTAGATCCCCCCCCCCCCCGCCGCAGGTCCTTCTGCGGCTGGCGGCGATGGAGGTGAAAACGCATCTGATTACAAGGCGAATTTGGAGGACAGATTTGAAGGCCTGAAGTTGCATGGTGAAGAAGAAGAAGAGCTAGATCTATCCGGCGAAGTTGATGAACTAATCAGGGACACAAGGTGGATAGCGATATTTAGGGTTCATACCCAAAAACCCTTTAGCCATGTAGCCCTGTGCAAAACGATGAGAAACGCCTGGACCCCAGCGCAGGGTGTGACGTTCAAAACTATGAACCCTAATCTCTTCTTGGCGCAGTTTATGTGTTTGGGAGACTAGAATCGGATCATGAATGGTGGCCCGTGGTTGTTCAGGGATTCAGCAGTGCTAATGGAGGAGTATGACGGTATCACGAACATCAATGATTATAAACTGGATAGGATTTCGGTCTGGTCAAGGATTATCGGGATCCCAGATGGGCTGATGAAGAAGAGAGAAGTAGCTGAAAAGATAGCTAAAAAGGTCGGAGTCCCACCGATCAAAGTGGTAGTTAATGAAGGCCAATTAAACCCCACAAAGTATTTGCGGGCAAGGGTGTTTGTAATGCTAAATACACCACTAGTCCGCTTTGTGCCCCTGACTCTCAAGGAACTAAAGAAGTATCCCGTTGAGTACAAAAAGTTGCCTGATTTTTCTGTTATTTGGTGACTGAATGCGGAGATGGAATACATGCGGAGGAAGAATGTGAGTGGGGGGAATGGCTCGTGACAAAGTTTGAGGCTCAGTCTGGTGGTGGAGTCCGAGGTGGTTTTGGTCGAGGCGGTACAGCATGGAGAGGAGGAGGAGCGGGGAGGGGAAGAGGAAACCCCTGTGACCCAAACCCAGAAGAAGGAAGAGAGATGAATCTGGGCAGAGGTACGAGGCAGGGCGTGTGATACGTCTCCAACGTATCTATAATTTTTGATTGCTCCATGCTACTTTATCTACTGTTTTAGGCAATATTGGGCTTTATTATCCACTTTTATATTATTTTTTGGGACTAACCTATTAATCGGAGGCCCAGCACAGATTTGTTGTTTTATGCCTATTTCAGTGTTTCGAGGAAAAGGAATATCAGACGGAGTCAAAACGGAACGAAATCAACTGGAGAAGTTATTTTTGAAAGGAAAGCAACCCAGGGAACTTGAAGTGCACGTCAGGGGAGATACAGGCTGCCCACGAGAGTGGGGGGGCGCCCCCCCTGCCTCGTGGGGCCCCCGTAGCTCCACCGATGTACTCCCTGCACCCATATATACTTACAGAACAGAAGATAGATCGGGAGTTCCGCCGCTGCAAGCCTCTGTAGCCACCAAAAACTAATTGAGACCCTATTCCGGCACCCTGCCGGAGGGGGATCCCATCACCGGAGGCCATCTTCATCATCCCGGAGCTATCCATGACGAGGAGGGAGTAGTTTACCCTCGGGGCTGAGGGTATGTACCAGTAGCTATGTGTTTGATCTCTCTCTCGTGTTCCTCTATGGCACGATCTTGATGTATCCCGAGCTTTGCTATTGTAGTTGGATCTTATGATGTTTCTCCCCCTCTACTCTCTTGTGATGAATTGAGTTTCCCCTTTGAAGTTATCTTATCGGATTGAGTCTTTTATGAGAACACTTGATGTATGTCTTGCGATCCACTTGATGTATGTTTTGGTGATCAACTTGCGGGTTTCGTGACATTGGGAACCTATGCATAGGGGTTGGCACACGTTCTTGACTCTCCGGTAGTGGCTTTGGGGCACTCTTTGAAGTACTTTTATGTTGGTTGGATGAATCTGAGATTGTGTGATGCATATCGTATAATCATGCCCATGGATACTTGAGGTGACAATGGAGTATCTAGGTGACATTAGGGTTTTGGTTGATTTGTGTCTTAAGGTGTTATTCTAGTATGAACTCTATGATGGATTGAATGGAAAGAATAGCTTCATATTATTTTACTACGAACTCTTGAATAGATAGAACAGAAAGAATAACTTTGAGGTGGTTTCGTACCCTACCATAATCTCTATGTTTGTACTCTGCTATTAGTGTCTTTGGAGTGACTCTTTGTTGCATGTTGAGGGCTTGTTATATGATCTATCTATGTTATTATTGTTGAGAGAACTTGCACTAGTGAAAGTATGAACCCTAGGCCTTGTTTCCTATCATTGCAATACCGTTTACGCTCACTTTTATCGCTAGTTACCTTGCTGTTTTTATTATTTCAGATTACAAAAACCTTTATCTACCATATATTTTGCACTTGTATCTTCATCTCTTCGCCGAACTAGTGCACCTATACAATTTACCATTGTATTGGGTGTGTTGGGGACACAAGAGACTCTTTGTTATTTGGTTGCAGGGTTGCTTGAGAGAGACCATCTTCATCCTACGCCTCCTACGGATTGATAAACCTTAGGTCATCCACTTGAGGGAAATTTGCTACTGTCCTACAAACCTGTGCACTTGCAGGCCCAACAACGTCTACAAGAAGAAGGTTGTGTAGTAGACATCAAGCTCTTTTCTGGCGCCGTTGCCGGGGAGGCTCGGTAAGTGAAGGTATATCTGTAGATCTTGCAATCGAATCTTTTTGTTTCTTGTTTTAGCACCAGTTTAGTTTATAAAAGAAAATTACAAAAAATGGAGTTGAGTTTGTCTCATACGCTTCGTCTTTTTAATATCTTTCGTGAGTATGATGGAAAGGAAAATTGTGCTCAAGTGCTAGAAGAAGAATTACATAGAATGTTTGGCATGAAATATGTGAATGATGAGCATGATTGCAATGTTGTTAGTACGAATTCTTTGAATATCCATGATGCTAATGATGATTGCACTAGTTATGATGAAAATATCTCTTATGAGCATGTCAACTTTTGTGGAGTGCATGTTTGCATGAACACACCAAATAGAGAAGATATTTATTGCAAGAGCCATAAGTACTTAGAAACCAAATTGTTGCAAGAAGAGCTAGATGAATGTGCTGAAAGATTCAATATTTTTCGCGCTCCTTGTGAACTTTGCAATGAACATGGTCATTTAAAGCTCCAATGCTATTTGTTTCATGATCAAGTCGTGTCCAAATATTGTGATAATTTGATTACCCTTGAGCATCATAAAGAGCTTAGCCTTCTTTTGGGTTATGAAGAAATGAAACGTATAACTGAGGGTATTCCAAAATTTAATCTTGATAAAATTCTTGATTTTGATCTAGAGAAAATTTATATGTATTGTGCGGAGAATTGCATTGAAAATCCTTATATTGCCAATTACCTAAAGAAAAGAAAGCAAATGGAAGATGAAGAAAACACTAATGAAAGGGAAGAGACTTCCCAATATCCTCCTATTATTTCTTATGATGAATCAGGTAATGAGGAAGAGCTTTCTATTCAACCAATCTCGTCAAGAAGGAGCTCAAAGAGGAAGGTTGAACCTACACATAATGTGAAGAAGAAAAAGAAAAGAAGGAGCAACAAAGGTAGAAAGGTATCCCTCCCAAATAATGTTTCTCCTACTACTCATTGTGATGATGATAATTGCTTTACTATTGGTGCTATCCATATTTTTAATGATGAGAGTGATTATGCTTATGATATGAAAAGGCCCAAGCTTGGGGAAGCTATGTTTAATGAGTATGAAATATTTGAGAATATATTTGCTGAAATTAATGCTTGTACCAAGCTTGGGGATGCTACGTTTAGTGAAGATGATATTTTTAGCATTCCAAGTTTTGATATGCAAAGTTGTTATGATGATAGCATGCCTCCTACCTATGATGATTATATTGATGAAAGTGGGTTTGGAAGAGTGTCAACTTTAGGAAGTAGTGATCCCATTATTTTGGAGGGTGTTGAATCTTATTGTTATGAATATAAAAGTGGACTTGGAAGAGTGTCAACTTTATTTAGTGATTCCACTAATATTGGGAGAGGTTTCAATCGATTATGATGAGAACGAAGTTGCTACTTATGATGATTATTGTGATGAAACTTATGCTATAAAAAGTAGTGATGATTATATTTACAAACCTTTTCATGATTATGATTACCCTTTTTCTGAACATTACTCTTTTAATGTGGAAACAACTTTTAGTGTTCAAGTCTCTTATGATACTCCCACTATTCCGAATGAGAAGAATTTTGCTTATGTGGAGAGTAGTAAATTTTCTATGCTTGTAGATCATGAAAAGAATGCCTTAGGTGATGGTTATATTGTTGAATTCATTCATGATGCTACTAAAAATTATTATGAGAGAGGAACATATGCTTGTAGGAATTGCAATAATGTCAAGTTTCCTCTCTATTTGCTTAAAGTTTTGAAGCTATGCTTGTTTTACCTTCCTATGCTTGTTGATTATTGTTCCCCTAAGTTGTTTGCTCACAAAATCCCTATGCATAGGAAGTGGGTTAGACTTAAATGTGCTAGTCATATGCTTCATGATGCTCCCGTTATGTTTCAATTCTTATCTTTTATGTGAGCATCATTGTCATCATCATGCCTAGCTAAAAAGGCATTAAAAAAAGCGTTTGTTGGGAGACAACCCAATATTTATCCTTACTGTTTTTATGTGTCCACGTGATTATGCTACTGTAGTAATCATGTTTTATAGCTTTTGTTTCAATAAAGTGCCAAGTAGAACCTTTGGGAAGACTTGGGTGAAGTTTATGTGATCTTGCTGTGAAAAACAGAAACTTTAGCGCTCACGATATTAGCTGCCATTTTTTACTGGAGAGTGATTTTAGGTTGATTCTTTCTTCATATGATTAATATACAAATTTCTCAGGTCCAGCAATTTATTTCATAATTTTTGGGATTCCATAGGTACACGTTTGATACAGATTACTACAGACTATTCTGTTTTTGACAGATTCTGTTTTGTATGTGTTGTTTGCTTATTTTGATGCATCTATGAGTAGTATTAAGTGGTATCAACCATAGAGAAGTTAGAATAAAGTAGATATTACACCAATATGAATTTAGAATGAGTTCATTACAGTACCTAAGTGGTGGTTTTATTTTCTTATACTAACGGAGCTTACGAGTTTTGTGTTGAGTTTTGTGTGGTTGAACTTTTCAAGTTTTGGGTACAGATTCGATGGACTATGGAATAAGGAGTGGTAAGAGCCTAAGCTTGGGGATGCCCAAGGCACCCCAAGGTAATATTCAATGACAACCAAGAGCCTAAGCTTGGGGATGCCCCAGAAGGCATCCCCTCTTTCGTCTTCGTTCATCGGTAACTTTACTTGGAGCTATATTTTTATTCACCACATGATATGTGTTTTGCTTGGAGCGTCATTTTATTTTGTTAGTTTTTTTCTTGCTGTTAGTTATAATAATGTTTTGCATCTTTAGTTTCAATAAAAAAGTCAAGGATAGCCTTTGCCATGCTTATTTTGCTTGTATACATGTTGCTGTTTGAAAACAGAAAGTTTACCGCTGTTGCAAAAATTCCCTAGAAAAGTCAGAGAATGGTATAACACTGAATATTTTTGCATATTAAGCTCTGATAAATGTATTACAGTGGGAATTTTAGTTCATAATTTTTGGAGTCAGGGAAGTATTGATACTCTTGCATTCTTTACAGACTGTACTGTTTTGGCAGATTGCTGATTATGGTTGCATTGTTTGCATATGTTTACTTGCTTAATGATTCTATTTGAGGATAGGAGTATTAAATATACAGAGGCATTTAGTATGCAATGTTGAATAATAATTTTAGTGATTTGTTACAGTAGAAAATGATAAGGTTTTGCATTGGTTTATACTAACCTATCTCACGAGTTCTTGTTGAGTTTGTTGTGAATGAAGCTTTTGATAAAAAGAGAAACCATGATATGAGAGAAATTAAGGAGACACAAAAGTTCAAGCTTTGGTATGCCAAAGGCACGCCAAGATAATATTTCAATAAGTCTCAAGCATCTAAGCTTGGGGATGCCCCGGTAGGCATCCCACCTTTCTTCTTCAACAACTTTCGGTTAGTATCGGTTGAGCCTAAGTTTTTGCTTCTTCACATGAGTTGTGCTATCGTTGCAATGTAGTTTTCTTTAGCTTTGCTTGCTGTTTGAATAAAGTATCAAGATCTGAAATTATTAAATGGGAGAGTCTTCACATAGTTGCATAATTATTCGACTACTCATTGATCTTCACTTATATCTTTCGGAGTAGTTTGTCATTTGCTCTAGTGCTTTACTTATATCTTTTAGAGAATGGTGGTAGTTTTATTTTGAAGAAATATCTGAACTCTCATGCTTAACTTATATTATTTTGAGAGTCGTTAATAGCATGGTAATTTGCTTAATATTAATCTACTTGGTATTCAAGATATGTGAAACTTTCTTTTGAGTGCGTTGAATACTAAGATAAGTTTGATGCTTGATAATTGTTTTGAGATATGGAGGTGATAATATTAAAGTCATGCTAGTTGGGTGATTATGAATTTAAAGAAAGCTTGTGTTGAAGTTAGCAAGTCCCGTAGCATGCACGTATGGTTAAACTTGTGTAACAAATTTGAAACATGAAGTGTACCTGGCTTGTGCATCCTTATGAGTGGCGGTCGGGGACGAGCGATGGTCTTTTCCTACCAATCTATCCCCCTAGGAGCATGCACGTAGTACTTGATTTTTGATAACTTCTAAATCTTTGCAATAAGTATATGAGTTCTTTTGACTAATATTGAGTCCATGGATTATACGCACTCTCACCTTTCCGCCTTTGCTAGCCTCTCTAATACCGCGCACTTTTTGCCGGTATCATACACCCACCATATACCTTCCTCAAAAAAACCACCATACCTACCTATTATGGCATTTCCATAGCCATTCCGAGATATATTGCCATGCAACTTTCCACCATTCCGTTCATATGACATACATTACTTTTGTCATATTGCTTTTTGCATGAACTTGTAGTTGACATTGTATTTGTGGCAAGGCCGCCTTCATAATTTTCATACATGTCGCTCTTGATTCATTGCATATCCCGGTACACCGCCGGAGGCATTCATATAGAGTCATATTTTGTTCTAAGTATCGAGTTGTAATTGTTGAGTTGTAAGAAAAATAAAAGTGTGATGATCATCATTATTAGAGCATTGTCCCAGTGAGGAAAGGATGATGGAGACTATGATTCCCCCATAAGTCGGGATGAGACTCCGGACGAAAAAAAAGGGTGGCCATAAAAAAAGAAGAGAAAAGGCCCAAATAAAAAAAAGAGAAAAAGAGAGAAGGGACAATGCTACTATCCTTTTACCACACTTGTGCTTCAAAGTAGCACCATGATCTTCATAATAAGAGAGTCTCATATGTTGTCACTCTCATATACTAGTGGGAATTCTTCATTATAGAACTTGGCTTGTATATTCCAATGATGGGCTTCCTCAAAAGTGCCCTAGGTCTTTGTGAGCAAGCAAGTTGGATGCATACCCACTTAGTTTCTTTTGTTGAGCTTTCATATACTTATAGCTCTAGTGCATCTGTTGCATGGCAATCCCTACTCACTCACATTGATATCTATTGGTGGGCATCTCCATAGCCCGTTGATACGCCTAGTTGATGTGAGACTATCTTCTCCTTTTTGTCTTCTCCACACAATCCCCATCATCATATTCTATTCCACCCATAGTGCTATATCCATGGCTCACTCTCATGTATTGCGTGAAGGTTGAAAAAGTTTGAGATTATTTAAGTATGAAACAATTGCTTGGCTTGTCATCGGGGGTATAGAAGTTGGGAACATCTTTGTGTGACGAAAATGAAGCATAGCCTAACTATATGATTTTGTAGGGATGAACTTTCTTTTGCCATGCTATTTTGAGAAGACATGATTGCTTTGATTAGTATGCTTGAAGTATTATTATTTTTATGTCAATATGAACTTTTGTCTTGAATCTTTCGGATCTGAATATTCATGCCAAAATTAAGAAGATTTACATTGAAATTATGCCAAAGTATCACTCCGCATCAAAAATTCTTTTTTATCATTTACCTACTCGAGGACGAGCAGGAATTAAGCTTGGGGATGCTTGATACGTCTCCAACGTATCTATAATTTTTGATTGCTCCATGCTACTTTATCTACTGTTTTAGGCAATTTGGGCTTTATTATCCACTTTTATATTTTTTTGGGGACTAACCTATTAACCGGAGGCCCAACCCAAATTTGCTTTTTATGCCTATTTCAGTGTTTCGAGGAAAAGGAATATCACAGGGAGTCAAAACGGAACGAAATCAACTGGAGAAGTTATTTTTGGAAGGAAAGCAACCCAGGGAACTTGGAGTGCACGTCAGGGGAGATACGGGCTGCCCACGAGGGTGGGGCGCGCCCCTGCCTCGTGGGGCCCCCGTAGCTCCACCGACGTACCCCCTGCACCCATATATACTCTTGTACCCTAAAACTTCCAGAACAGAAGATAGATCGAGAGTTCCACCGCCGCAAGCCTCTATAGCCACCAAAACCCAATCGGGACCCTGTTCCGGCACCCTGCCGGAGGGGGATCTCATCACCGGAGGCCATCTTCATCATCCCGGCACTATCCATGACGAGGAGGGAGTAGTTCACCCTCGGGGCTGAGGGTATGTACCAGTAGCTATGTGTTTGATCTCTCTCTCGTGTTCTCTCTCGTGTTTCTCTATGGCACGATCTTGATGTATCCCGAGCTTTGCTATTGTAGTTGGATCTTATGATGTTTCTCCCCCTCTACTCTCTTGTGATGAATTGAGTTTCCCCTTTGAAGTTATCTTATCGGATTGAGTCTTTTATGAGAACACTTGATGTATGTCTTGCGATCCACTTGATGTATGTTTTGGTGATCAACTTGCGGGTTTCGTGACATTGGGAACCTATGCATAGGGGTTGGCACACGTTCTTGACTCTCCAGTAGTGGCTTTGGGGCACGCTTTGAAGTACTTTTATGTTGGTTGGATGAATCTGAGATTGTGTGATGCATATCGTATAATCATGCCCATGGATACTTGAGGTGACAATGGAGTATCTAGGTGACATTAGGGTTTTGGTTGATTTGTGTCTTAAGGTGTTATTCTAGTATGAACTCTATGATGGATTGAGCGGAAAGAATAGCTTCATGTTATTTTACTACGAACTCTTGAATAGATAGAACAGAAAGGATAACTTTGAGGTGGTTTCGTACCCTACCATAATCTCTATGTTTGTTCTCCGCTATTAGTGTCTTTGGAGTGACTCTTTGTTGCATATTGAGGGCTTGTTATATGATCTATCTATGTTATTATTGTTGAGAGAACTTGCACTAGTGAAAGTATGAACCCTAGGCCTTGTTTCCTATCATTGCAATACCATTTACGCTCACTTTTATCGCTAGTTACCTTGCTGTTTTTATTATTTCATATTATATAAACCTTTATCTACCATCTATTTTGCACTTGTATCTTCATCTCTTCGCCGAACTAGTTCACCTATACAATTTACCATTATATTGGGTGTGTTGGGGACACAAGAGACTCTTTGTTATTTGGTTGCAGGGTTGCTTGAGAGAGACCATCTTCATCCTACGCCTCCTACGGATTGATAAACCTTAGGTCATCCACTTGAGGGAAATTTGCTGCTGTCCTACAAACCTGTGCACTTGCAGGCCCAACAACGTCTACAAGAAGAAGGTTGTGTAGTAAACATCAGCGTGCCAATGCCAACAACAAGGAAAAGACTTGTTGGGTCGGATGGCACTTTCATAAAACATAACGAGTAGCCATCTTCCTCAACAGGTGTCGTGGCTGAGCGAGTTTTGCAGCTAGAAGGAGCACCCAGTGTTCCGGTGGACAAGAGCTTGATGACTACACCATAGAAGGTGCATGATCCAAAGAGACAGAGAACTGAGGAAGGGGAAATTATGACCTCAACAATAGGAAACAAGGATACTGAAATGGGATCGGCGACCCCTCGCGAAGGGGATCGCCGACCCCTCGCGAAGGGGATCGCCGGGCATAATGAAAACCCTCTGTTGGAACTGCCGTGGGATGGCCAGTACCACGGCAGTTAGAGCGCTTCTGGACATTCAGAAGCAATGGGGCCCGGATGTGATCTTCCTGTCTGAGACACATCCAAATAAAGCAAAGGCAGAAAAATTGATGAGGAAACTGCGGATGGATAGGATTTAAGTTTATGAAAGTGACGGTGCTAGCGGAGGGTTGTTGTTAACTTGGCGCAGCCCGGTTGTGATACAAGCCCTGAGTATACAGAAAAATTGCATTAATGTGGCTATAGATGGCCCTGGAGAAGCTATGTGGAGATTGACTGGGTTCTATGGTGAGCCCAAGTGGGAAGACAAACATCTATCTTGGGAGTACTTGAGATCTTTAAGGCCGCAGATGAATGGCCCATGGGTGGTCCTTGGGGATTTTAATGATATCTTATACTCCCATGAGAAAGAAGGAGGGGCTCCACGCCCAAATCAAATGATGCAAAATTTCAGAGATGCGCTCGTGGATTGCCAGCTAGAGGACATGGGATATAAGGGCGAAATTTTTACTTGGAGAAGGAGGAGACTGAGGGAAAGATTAGACAAAGGTGTACGTAATGGAGCGTTCCATGCACTTTTTCCAAATGCAACTATCACCAATGTTGAACACTCTAAATCGGACCATCTTCCTTTGGTCCTGGACTCGGAAGGTGATAGTAATGATGTCCAACGTCCTCCTGACGGAACCCGTCGCTTTGAGGCAAGATGACTGCAGGAAAATGATGTTACGGAGCGGGTCACTGATGCCTGGGAGAACACGAGTGAACAGGACTCGTTCGCGGCGCGAACAACAGCAGTACACAAGGAGTTGCACTCTTGGGATCGGACAGTGTTGTGTGCACCGCAACGCCGTCTGAAGAAACTCAAGGCGGAGCTTGAAAGTTTGCGGTCGGGGACCCTTACTGACGAGGCGGCAGACCGGCAACGAGAAATTCTAATACTTATTGAAGAAACTCTAGAGAAGGAGGAAATATATTGGGTGCAAAGGAACCGTGCCAACTGGCTAAAGTATGGGGATCGAAACACAAACTTCTTCAACAACTTTGCGACGGCCAGAAGAAGAAGGAATCAGATCTGGAAACTTCTTGGAGATGATGGTGTATGGAAGGAAGATGTAGTATCCATGGGAAACCTAATCTCTAATTATTTTAAGTCGTTGTTTACTTCTGAAGTTTTATACCAAACATGGATGTGTTGAATAGAGTGAAAACTAGAGTTTCGGATTATATGAATGAAGCATTGCTTGCACTGTATACGGTCGAGGAGGTGAAAAAGGCACTATTTAGTATCGGCGATCTTAAAGCGCCTGGTCCAGATGGATTGCATGCAATCTTCTAGAAGAGGTTTTGGCCCCTGTTGGGAGATGAACTAGTGACTGAAGTTTTAAACGCAGTAAATAGTGGGGTTATACCGGAAGGCTGGAATTCAACTACTATTGTGCTCATACCCAAAGTGGAAAATGCAGAGAAGATTTCGCAATACAGGCCCATAAGTCTCTGTAACGTTGTATATAAGGTGATCTCTAAACTATTGGCTGCTAGATTAAAAGTTTTCTTACCTGATATTATCAGCGAGACGCAGAGTGCATTTGTGTAGGAGGATTATCACTGACAATGTAATTGTGGCGTATGAATGCTTACACACAATGAAGAAGAGGAAACAAGGGGGAAAGGGCACGTGCGCTGTCAATTTAGATATGCATAAGGCCTATGATTGAGTAGAATGGGTGTTTCTTAAAGCTATCTTGGGTAAACTTGGGTTTGCAGAAAAATGGATTGACTTGATCATGGCTTGTGTGACTTCTGTTGAGTATACGGTGAGGATTAATTCAAATGAAACTACTCCCTTCAAACCAATCAGAGGACTCATGCAGGGGGATCCTCTATCCCCCTACCTCTTTTTGTTATGCGCGGAGGGCCTGTCAGCGTTAATTGATCATGAAGAAGAACAAGGCAGGCTCTTGGGGGTCCAGGTCTATAGGGACTCCCCTAAAATATCACACTTGTTATTTGCGGGCGGCTCATTAATCTTGATGAGAGCTGATTCTGCAAATGCACACTCACTCAAGAGTATATTGGATGATTATTGTTCGGCTTCAGGACAAATAGTGAGTGTGGCTAAATCCTCAATTTTCTTGAGTCCCAATATGGATGTGGATGTCAAAGCCGAGGTATGTCAAATATTAGATATTATGACTGAATCGTTATCGGAGAAATATCTGGAACTGCCGTCTATGATAGGTGTAGACCGAACTGATTGCTTTCTGTACCTTATTGAGAGAATTCAGAAACTGCTAAATGGATGGAAGGAGCGTACCCTATCTTTTGGAGGCAAGGAGGTGCTAATTAAAGCGGTGGCCCAAGCCATCCCTACGTATGCGATGAGTGTTTTCAGATTCCCGAAGAAAAATTGCAAAGGGATCACTGATGCAATGTCGCACTACTAGTGGGGTGATGAGGACGATCAGTGCAAAATGCATTGCGTCGCTTGGTGGAAGATGTGTGTCCCGAAAGTAAAAGGTGGAATGGGGTTTAGAGATATCCATGCTTTCAATCTTGCACTTTTAACAAAACAATGCTGGAGGTTGATTGAGAACTATGAATCGCTCTGTGCAAGAGTGTTGCGTGCACGATACTATCCCACGGGCGATATTCTTAGCTGCACGTTAAAGAAGGGTTCTTCCTATGTTTGGCAGAGCATATTTGCAGGCATACAAACTTTCAAGAAAGGAAACATTTGGAGAGTTGGGGACGGCACAAAGATTGATATTTGGGACGATAGTTGGATACCAAACAGCCCAACAAGAAAGGTATTAACACGACGAGGTAACTATCTATTAACACATGTGAGCGACCTGATAGACCCTATATCAGGTGATTGGGACGAGCAGATTATCAGGGACAACTTGTGGAGAATCGATGCAGATCGTATATTGCAAATTCCCCTATCCCATCATATCTTGGAGGACGCTGTTGCATGGCACTTCACAAAAAATGGAGTCTACAGCATTCGCTCTATCTACTACAGAGAATGGGAAGATCAATATGGTATGCAAGTTGGTGGCGAGGCTGGACAGGCGAGCACACCTGATCATCCGGTTTGGAAGAGGCTGTGGAAATTAAAGCTACCAGGGAAAGTAGAAATCTTCGTCTGGCATTGCTTGCACAACACCATCCCCTTTAAGTGTACATTAGCCAGCAGACACATCCCTATAAGTGGGCAGTGTCCAATTTGCTAGCAGGGGGCGGAAGACATTAAACATGCGCTTTTCACATGCCCCCGTGCTAGGTCGATATGGTCTGAGTTGGGCTTGAAAACTATGATAGATGAGGTGATCCCAATCGACAGATCAGGTGCGAGAGTAATGGAGTCTCTTTTGTGCGATGACAGGTTTCAACGAAAGTATATGGAGGTTATTGATATACCCAAAGTCATAGCTTCTACTAGCTGGTACCTTTGGTGGCAGCGAAGGGAACTGGTAAGAGGTGAACAAGTTCAAAACCCGGTCCGCACAGCTATGACCATCCAGGCCCTATCTCTGAATTTCGTCTGAGCGGCCGGGAAACCGAACCCATTGCCTCGCCAGAATGCTTGGAAGAAGCCACTGTCAGGGATGCATGTACTCAACGTAGATGCGTCGTTTATGGAAGATGATCACTCTGGCTCCTGTGGAATGGTGGTGAGAGACCATAACGGCGGCTTTATAGCAGCTGCAGTAACTCAAATGGCTCATGTTGCGAATGCAGTGGCAGCTGAGGCCGAGGCCATGCACCAGGGAATCATGTTCATACGTGGCCTTGGGTGCGATAGCATTGTGATTCAATCTGATATCTTGATCGTCGTGGATGCATTGAGGCTGAATGAAGGGTATGCTTTGGTGGCTGCGCCAATTCTGGAGGATTGCCGTAATTTACTTAAAGATTTCAGTAGGTCATTATCGAACATTGTAGTAGAGGATCGAACATGGTTGCTCATGAGCTAGCTAGCTTTGGGAGGGGTAATCCACCGACGGCGTGGTCGGATACTCCCCCTTTTTAATTTTGAATGCCTTAGCAGATGTAAGTTTATTATGAGTTAATAAAGCAGCCATGAAGGCCTTCCCCTCAAAAAACAAAAAAAAAAACACTAAAGTCTCGTGCTCTCCAGAGGCTGTCGGTGCGCGAGTTCCTCTGCAGCTCGAACGCTTCATGTGCAATGCATCGCCCGTATCGCACTAATAAATTATACTGGCAAGTGGCAGCATCAACGCGATCGATCGATGGATTCGTCCAGGAGTAGTGCGATTCGTTGCCTCCAGGACAGGACCACGGATTTATTTACCGATCACGTACGTACGCACGCTATAGACACTCTGAAAACTTTGAACACCGTGGCGTGGCAGTAATACTATTTCGTGGCAGACAGACGGCAGAACAATCAATCGGGGCGGGAGTTATACACGTATGAGCAATCGAGCATTACTAATCGCACAGTAGAGTTCAAACGAATCAGTAACTTTAATTTTACGATCGATCCATCGGTACATTGCCTCCAATTACAAACTAGTCATGGATGATTTGCTCAACGGATCATTCTCGGACTGAATCCGGTATAATGAAACCCCAAAACAAGAACCGCCGACGGGAGGAAGAAGAAGAAGAAAATCAATTGAACATGTCTTACAACTTACAAGATCCTACAAAACCGGACGAGCACTCGACGACGACAAACGGCGACGGTGAGGTAGGAGGAAGCTGTACGTCGTGTGTGCCTCTAGCCTCTGCAGCGGGTGATGGAGGAGCAGCCGCGGGAGTAGGGGTTGGCCTGCCCGCCGGGGCGGCAGTTGTAGTAGGACGCGCCGCGCACCGAGCACGGCACGGCGTTGCGCCGCAGCGCGTCGTAGCCGATGTAGCCGCCGCCGCCCAGATGCCTCCGCGGCGTCGCCTCCCGGCCGCACCCCTCCTCGTCCTCCACCCTGCACGCCGTCTGCGTGGCGGCGCCGCCACCGTAATCCTCCCCTGCCCACCCGCTGCTGCCCGCATCGAGCTCGGCTGCGACGACGAGGACGAGGAGCGCGGTAATGGCGACAATGAGCGCGCGGCTCGGCAGCGGCGGCGCCATCTCGCGCACCCTGCCAGATCCTGCGCTCCGGGAGGGCGGGGGTCGACGCTACTAGCTAGCTAGCCTGCGCCGATCGAGCTATGACACTAGCGCAATGCTGCAGTGCTGCTGCCTTTGCTCTTGTGCTTGTGTGTCGACGTGTGGGGTAGTGGCCGTGATGCAGACGTGCAGTGTAGTTAAGATCCCATCAGGACGGTCGCTTAAAGAAATCAGCAGAGTTCTAAATGCGGAGAGGGAGTGAGAATCAATCAATATACGCGGCAATGACTGACTTTTCAACCTGTAATTTCGTAATTTGAAATTTTTAAAAATAAAAACAAGAAAATCCTCATTTCTGGCACGAAGAGGACTGATGTCTTTTGCCTCCTGGTAATCAAGGCAAACGGCTGGCCAGATCCGTGCGGTGTTAATTAGGGCGTCTGGCCGGCCGGAAGAACATGCCAAATTTAAGATCAAATGGCAGTACAACAAAATGTGTGTACTTCGTTGTGATTGTTAATACACGATCCACATGCGCCTCGCTCGATCTAGGACACTGACTTTTCTTGCCTCGATCAAACCTCCAAAGCAAGAACCCTATCCTCACTTGCTACGGAGTGGCTTGCTTAAGTTACTGTGCCCAATGTACTACAAAACCTGTGTGTGGATTCTGGCGATATCTTTAACTGCACTTGTTTACAGTGCCCGGGCGGCAGCGGCTAACGACGACGATCGATCTTGACCGTTAACAACAACATGGTAACATGGCGCGGCAATAGGATACGGGGGAGGTTTTGTCCGCGGGCGCCGCGGGCACGTGAGGGGCAACCATTTCTTAAGCATATCTTGGCTGTATCTGCAGCTGCATACATCCAGCTGAAACACAGCTAGTTATAAGAAATCCGATCTGGGCGACATACACAGACAGGCCTCGCTCGCTCTGACATTTGCATGATGGGCAGATTCAATAAATCTGGGCTTCTAGATGTATACAGCATTATTTGGAGTGCAGAAAGTTTTATTTGTGGATTAATGGATTTGATTTGACCAACCCCAGAGCAAAGATGTATTCTGAAATTCTTGGTTACTGCATCGCCATTAAACTTCACACGCTCCTATGGAGGGGCGTGTCTCAGCAGGTCTAACAACAATGCTTCTGCTAACCGGAGTGTTGGTCTTTCCGAGTACCTAGATGTCCAACAAAACGAGGGTATGAACATATGTGTAGCCAGTGCGGTTTGGAAGATTTCTTCGTAAATAGCCTTCCTTCTCGCGCTCCAGGTGGCCCAAAGAGTCGCCAGCAAGCAGGTGAATTCATCATGCGACAATGATCCATGCATGGACAAGATCCAATTCTTCGCATTCATGGCCTGGTTAGCATACATTTGCTCAACCATCTACTCGGACGAGAGTGACAAGATACAACCGGCCCATTTTCATTCCATCGATCGATAAACCCTAGCTAGGTATTTCATTCGGTCGGGCCAGATTCAAGCCATTGAGCCACATCGAAACCATGGGCTCTGTGACACTAGAAAGGACCGCCGGTGTTTCTATCCAAGACATATTTGATGCTCCTCGCGTCGTAGGCAGTCAATTGCAGCATTTCGTTATTACTTTTATGAAGGCGTTGCATTTTGTATTTCACGCCTATAGCATCAAATAGAGTTGTTTCTGGTAGAAAATACTCACACCATGCTTTCTTGATTCGGAATATGGACGGCCCATGGATGCATAGCACACAGTTTGCGTTTCCGGTTTAACGAAGCTTCCAAGCGGTTTTAGGAAGCTTTTGGCCTTCTTTTTTTCCCTTGTTGGTTTTATCCCCCTAGGGTTTTCTGTTCTTTTGTTTGATTTTTTTATTATATTTTTGTTCTTGTTTTTCTAGTTTATTTTTTTATTTGACAAAAAATTCTTGAATATTTTAAAATTTGTTAACATTTTTTAGATTCATAAACATTTTCCACAAGGGATAAGATTGTTTCAAATCCAAAAATAATAATCAAGTTCATGAAGTTTTACCAAATTCTTGAACTCTTTCTCCAAACCGATGAATATTTTTCAAAACTCAAAGACATTTATTCAAATTCATGAACGTTTTTGAATTAAAAAATCATGAATATTTATTAAAACTCACAATTTTTTTGAATTCGTGAAATTTAAAATCAACGAATATTTTTGTTCTCACCAAAAACTTATGAATTTTTTTTAAAAAGGTAGTTGGTTTTTATTCAAACGAGATGGTGGGTTTTGTTTCTGCAGCGAGTGAAAGGAAAAATGTCAACCAACAAGGAGAACTCATTTATTCACGCGATGCTCGTGGATGAGCTCACAGCTCTGGAAATTCACCATGTTTTAATTCATGTGTCAAAATTCAAAGGCAATACGAAGGTGATATGGAGGATCAATGAGCCATACATGTCGACCACTATCAAGGGTAGTAGCCATTCTAGCTAGTCTATGCGCCTCACCATTATTCGTGTGATACTCGTGGATGAGCTCACAGATCTGGAAATTCCGCTTCTTATCGTTCATCTCCTGCACAATCGTGCAATACTTTAGGTTGTTGATTACTCTCAGACAGTCAGATGCAATGCGAACTTTGTTCACGACGAAATGCTCGGCGAGGGCGAGGGCCTCCCTGCATGCATACGCTTCGCACCAGTTAACGAGTCGGTGCTGACATGTAGCTTGCGTGGGCTGGCCCACCAGCACCCTCTCTTGCTCTTGCACCAAATGATCGCTACTTGCCCTAAAAAACAATCACTGTTGCTAAAAAAACAATCGAAAACAATGGTCGCATGCCTACCATTTGACTATTGATTAGGGCCATTGACTTTATATTAAATTGTTCATGAAATTAAAATATTCATGGATTTGAAAAGAGTTACGAGTCCAAACGTGTTCACAAATTTGAGAACAATGTATGTGGATTTGAAAAAAAAAATCATGAATTTGAAAAGAGTTCATGAATATTAAAAAAATATTTGCGGATTTGAAAAATGATCATGGATTTGAAAAAGATCACGCATGTGAAAAAAACTCATCAATTTGAAAAAAGTTCACGTATTCAAAAAAAATCATGGATTTTGAAAAAGTTCAAGCATTTGAAAAGCTCAAGAATATATGAAAAGATTCATGGTTTTGAATAAATTTCATGGATTTAAAAAATGTTCATGCATTTGAAAAATTTCACAAATTAAGAAAATGTTTATGGATTTGAAAATGTTCGTGCATTTGAAAATTTTCATGAATTTAAAAAATCTTCATGAATTTAAAAAAGTTCATGAATTAGGAAAATGTTTTTGGATTTGAAAAAATTATGGAACGAGTAAATAAAAAGAAAAAGTGAAAAGGAAATAAAGAAATGGAGACAAAAAACAAAAGCAAAAAAGAAACAGAACATAAACAGTAAAAAGAAACATGAACAAGAAAACAAATAACAAAAAAGTCAGTCGAAAAGCTTTTAGAAGCTTCCCAAAACCGGCAGAAGGTAACATTCTTCACGTAATATGGGCTGGCCTAGTTGCTTAAAGATGGTGTGCGCCGCATACTATCTATGTAAGGATCCAACGCCCGAAACGCGATATAGGATCTGCAGCCAATGAGCGTCTGAGCACAACAACCGAATAAGCTACTAGGCATTCAAAATGCAGCCCAGAACAACCGCGCCAAATAAACATGGCAAAAAAAATGACACTCCAAAATGTTATTTTCAAACCTATTTTGAAGCATCAATTTTGTTTTTTGTCACAATTTTCACAAATGTCATATGGAGATGAAATATTGCAAGCCAAGAAATATTTTATCAACGTTTCACACAAAAGAAAAATCAGTTTTTTTTTATTTTTTCTTGTTTTAATGTTCATCCGAGCTCACATGAGCTCGGGGTGTAGAACATGTTGAAATATGAGATGGGCCTAGAGCCCATATGACAATTTCAGATTTAATCTCAAAGGGCCCATGTAGATGGCATGACAAGGTGGTGGGAAGTTTTAGTCCCACCATGCTAGTGGAAGGAGAGTTGGAGTGGTTTATAAGAGATTCTCTCCCTCATGCTATTGGAGCTTGAGAAGAAAAGAAGCCCTCGCGCACTCCTCCTCCTCTGCTCGCCTCGTCATGACGCGCCGCGCCGCGCCGCGGGTTGCGGGATTGAGCCGAGCTCACTCCTATGCGCTTCTTTTTGTCGGTCAGGAACGGAGAGTCTTTGAGGCCACGATCTGAGACGTCGGATCATGGGCTACCGACTTGGACGTGGGTTCAGCCCACGTCTGCGCGGCCGCACATATATATGTGGGGCGCTGCCAACCCTAGCCGCCGCAAAACAGAACGCATCTACGCCTCCACGCCCACGTCGTTCCTCTGCTGCTGCTGCCGCCGGCGACTCCATCCCGTTCACCGCGTACACGGTTGACGGGAGAGCAGGCCTCCGAAACCCCGCCTCTCCGGATCCTGTACGGGAGAGGGGCGATTAGGTTTTTGGGTAGCGACTACGCGACTGCTCGCTTCTGTTCATCCACGTCCGCATCACCTTCGTCGTCACCATGTCGACCGACACCGACCGTGCCGCCGCTGAGAAGGCCGAGGCCGACAAGAAGGCCGCCGAGGATGCCGCGGCTGCTGCCACCGTCACCGTCGCCGCGTGGCCGATTGGAGGGTATACATCGCTTATCCCTCTCGTGTTTCTTTTTGTTGTAACAGTACTAGCGATATGCGTAGATGTTTCTACTATGTGCGTAGTACATGCTCTGTTAGATTGTAATCAGTGTGTTCAGGGACGATTTCAAGGGGGGACGAGGGGGGGCGAGACCCCCCCTATCGATCACGGCGCCCCTTGATAGCGATTAGGTATAGCAGCTTTTTTTGGGTACGTAGACGATTTGTGGCTTGTCTCGCCCCCCCTGTGGCTCCCATAGTCAAAGGCTCAAAGCCCATGAACGACTTATACTATGCAATTAGTAGTAATCCGTGGGAGAGAAGGCCCAAATATCAGTAGAAGGAATAAATAAAAAGCCCACAATGAAAGAGAAGGGCCCTGGCTCAAGACGCACGTACTACACAAACACAATTAGACGATCTGCTAGTTCTTGCGATCTCACGGTAGTTCTATCTCCTCTAATCGCTTTGTTTTGATCTGCTAGTTCTTGCGATCCGAAACACCTGCTCGCTGCAGCCGGCCGCCTTGTAGATCGGCTACCGTCGAGAAGGGAAGGCGACCGGGAAGCGCTGCCGCACTGATTCACATGTGCATTGGCCGGCTGCTCGGATGAGGAAAAAAGGTTAGTTTATTTCAGGATTAGATTAGTTTGTGCCTTAGAGAGGTAGAACGATAGACTTTGAGAACTAATTACAATTTTCTAGATTGTCTAATTGTGTTTGTGTAGACTTGAAGAGGAAGATAGCTCGATCAATTCATAAAATTTCCGAGCCAATTGGTTCATGGCTTCATGCTTTCAGCTATGTGAACATGACGTCTTCTATGCTCGATGGTACGACCTCTCTCATCAACTTCAACTTCAAATCTCTCAAACAAATTGTCTAACATGAATGATCCTTGGTTAATGCACATGAAAATTGGATTAGAATCAATATAGGTAATACAGTGTACCTAATTTTGCTATATTAAATTAAAAAACTGATCTGCCTTGTCAAAGATGGGCAATTTGGTAGTCTTCTTCTAGTATTTACATCAATGAAAACATGATTTCAGTGTAAGCCTTTTTCATGGTCTAAATGTTTTATTGCTGCTCATTAGTCTGTAAAAATTCAAGTGTGGAACTCGCCCCCCTTATATAAAATTCCTGGCTCCGTCCCTGAGTGTGTTATCAATGCTGTCAATGTCATGCTCATGTTTTATTCGTGGATTAATTTAATCGAAAAATTGCCTATTTACTCAACGGAACAGCCGCGTCCCTGTAATCTCTTTTTTTCCTCGGTGAAATTGGCCGTCTAACTTCTTTTTTTGGTAAACATCATCCTCCTTTATTCATCGTCACAAGAGTTGTGGCGTTTACGATCAAAGGTATCACCTTAGCAGGAGGTCATTCAAAGTGGCGTCTAACTTGCTTTGATGATGCAAAACCAATCTGTACTTGGATGGTCAAGAGGATAGTGGTATTCCTAACGCACCAAGGTACAAGTCTTGGTGCTTGCGTTTATCTAGGATTTATTTTAGAATTTTTGGCGATGCACATTCAGTGGGAGGAGACATTCTCCTCAACTAAAAGGCGTATCTGGTGACTTCATCAATCTCAAAATGATATGCCGGCTCAGTCTCTTGAAGGTGCTCATAGGGGTGAGGTGTGCGTGTGTGTTTATAGGGGTAAGTATACGCAAGTATATATGAGCATCTATGTATGTACTTGTGTTCTAAAGAATTTACTTTGATGATGTCACCAGACTCACCAGAATAAAAAACAAGTGACCGGTCCCTAGAAAAACAACTGACCGGTATTTCCCGCAAGAAAAAGGACTGCTAAAGAGTGCACGTCTTGTAAGTTGTAAACACGTACGAGAGTCCATCTGGTGGCCGACTCCGTTGTCCAGTCGATTTCCCTTTGCTCACGCGACTTAGTTAACGAGGCATCCGAGATCCAAAAACCCTCAGCCTTGCAGGAGACGATCGATCGTCCATTACATATAGTAGTAGCCTCTCAAACACAAACGTGGTTGTCATGGCACTACGACAACGTCGACCAAGAAACACGTGCACACCGGTAGCATGCGCGCTTCCAGCGGAGCTCATGCTTGAGATCGTCGCACGCTCCAACCTCTCCACTCTTGTCCATTGCGCCGCCACCAACAAAGACCTGCGGCGCGAGATCCTCAGCCCACCTTTCATCCGCCGCGTCACCCAACAAGGTGGCATCGTGCCTCCTCGCATCCACGCCTACCTTCGCACCAATGTGGACTTAGGCTTCGTTGCCTCCGGCCCTCCCCTCTCCCTGGCCAGCCCAGCCACGCCTGCCGCCGCGGCCTTCTTTGAAGACCATCTATCTCCTTTCGTGGCACGCAAGGCCGCTGACGTCGCGTGGCTGCCTCGTCCTTCTACGCCGATGCAATATCTATAGACACATGAAGTCTATGAACTGCTCCAACCTATGCGTGTATGACCTCATTACCGGTGACCGAACCTTCTTTGTTGATCCGCCGAACATCTCCATATGGTGGCATGCGTGCGTTCTACTCACTGCCCCCGATAACATTGGCTGCTTCTTCCGTCTATTGGTAGCCAAGGTGGACAACCGCTATGCCGACAATGGATGCAGTATACGTATCCAGATCGCTACACCATCTGAAGTCGGTGGCGCAAGTTGGGGACCTGTCATGAAATATATCCACATTGGCCTCCCATTAGAGGGTATCCAGTACAACCGGGATGCCAACGTCGTCCACGGTGGCGTCATCCACTTCCCCATGTTAACCTACAACAACGAAATGATCCTCACCTATAACGTCGGCACCGTAAAGCTCCCACATATCAATAGCAAAGCAAGCCAGCGGCACCTAAGGACGTCGCCAGACGGGATGTTGCGGTTGCTCACCGCCGACGGGTTCAGGATATCAGTGTGGTTACAAATCATAGGTGGTGATTGGGCACTCGAAACTGTTATCGATACGGAGGAAAAGTTGCGGTCACTGGATCCTGACATCCCTCCCGGCCATGCGATGATTGAGTTCATGGACGAACCCGCACTAATAGAAAAAGGATCAAATCTGAGACATATTAGTACCGGTTTGATTTTAAGCCGGCACTAATGTGTCCATTAGTGCCGGTTCCAATGGCTAGCCGGCCGCTTTCATTAGTATCGGTTCGTGGCGAACCTTTAGCACCGGTTCGTGCCACGAACCGGTACTAAAGAGAGTGGTAGAAGGATGTTGTCAGTCTCGGACCCCTCCAGCACCTTTAGTACCGGTTCGTGCCACGAACCGGTACTAAAGGTCGTCGTACATAAACCCTTCGTCCATCCGAGCTCGCTCTGTTCTTTCCCTTTCCCCTCACTTCCTCTATTTTTCCCCTCTCTTCCTCGAGCTCATCACAAATTTTGCCCAAAATTTGTCAAGATTTGAAGGCCCCCATCCATTCAAATGATCACAAAGGTTAGCAACTTTGTCCTTTCATCTCTCATTGCTAGATTAGCTCTTGCAATGCTTTGTATAGTGATTAATTTGTGAGTTTAGTAATTTGGGAGGAATTATATGTGCTAGTATTTGATTTATATGCAATTTGAGGTCAAAAATAACACTTAGTTTGCATATGTAGGTGTGGTTTACTTAGTGCCTTCTAAATCTCCGTCGTAACCACCGTCGATCGCCCGCACCGTCCCGTCGCCGGCACCACCTTGTGGTGAGGCTCTTGTTCATGAATGTTTTACATTACCAAATTGATGTTTGTGTGATTTGGATATATAGTTACTCATATAATTATCTTACCCGTACGTTGTTTGTTATACATAGTGCCATGGTTTTGATATCCGTCCCCGTCGGCCCTCGTCCTTGTTATGATTCGGATGTGGTATATTCTCTTTTAAAACTAGTTGTTGCATTTCGTGTTTATGACAAATTATGCCCATCAAGTTGACATAGATATTTTTATCTAGGAGGTATGTGAACCGGAAATTCCAACCGACCCTATTGTCGAGAGGTTAAATTTAGTTGAAAGAGAAAACGAGTATTTGAAAGAAAAATTGAAAAGAATTGAGGGGGAGAAGATGGAATTGGAGTTGCATGTTGCCGATGTCATCGATGATCACAAGATCAAGATGGAGAAAATGCGGTTGAAGATTAGAAAGATTAGAAAATATGCCATTGATAGTGTGGCTTGGTATCATTATGCTGTTGGATCAATTGTTACCTTAGTTGCGATCTTGATCGCATTTGTTGTTGCATTTAAATTCTTTAGCTAGAGAGTTATTTGTATGTTGCATTTAATTAAGTGTTGTATATGAATTTTATGTATGAACTTGTATTAATTTGGTCTATTCGGTGTTGTGTAATGAAGATGAGCCGACAATGGATGTATGATGACCGATACTCTCCCGAGTTCATTCATGGCGTGCATACTTTTCTGCTTGCCGCTGAGGCAAACAAGCGGGCGGATGGTTTTATGCCTTGTCCATGTGCTGGCTGTAAGAATGGTCACAATTACTCTACGTCAAGAACCATTCGCGTCCACCTATTTGAGTCCGGTTTCATGCCCCACTATAATGTTTAGACCAAGCACGGGGAAAGAGCGGTTATGATGGAAGAAAATGAAGAAGAAGAGGACGACGACATCTATCCTGGCCATGGGTTTCCTGAATACGATGATACGACAATGGGGGAAGAAGCTGAGCCGGCAGTGCGGGAAAAAGCTGAAGAAGAGGCATCAGATGAGCCTGCTGATGATCTAGGTCGGGCCATTGCCGATGCAAAGAGAAACTGCGCAAGTGATTTGGAGAGGAAGAAGTTGCAGCGCATGTTAGAGGATCACAAGAAATTGTTGTACCCAAATTGCGAAGCTGATAAAAAAAGTTGGGCACCACACTGGAATTGCTGCAATGGAAGGCAGAGAATGGTGTATCTGACAAGGGATTTAGAAATTTGCTGGTAATGATAAAGAATATGCTTCCAAAGAACAACGAATTGCCCGAGAGTACGTATGAAGCAAAGAAGGATGTCTGCCCTCTAGGGTTAGAGGTGCAGAAGATACATGCATGCCCTAATGACTGCATCCTCTATCGCGGTGAGTACGAGGATTTGACCGCTTGCCCGGTATGCGATGCATTGCGTTATAAGATCAGTCGCGATGACCCTGGTGATGTCGAGGGCGAGCGCCCCAGGAAGAAGATTCCTGCCAAGGTGATGTGGTATGCTCCTATAATACCACGGTTGAAACGTTTGTTCCAAAACAAAGAGCATGCGAAGGCGATGCGGTGGCACGGAGAAGACCGTAAGAAAGACGGAAAGTTGAGAGTACCCGCTGACGGTTCGCAGTGGAGAAAAATCGAGAGAAAGTACAGGGAGGAGTTTGCAGGTGACCCAAGGAACGTATGGTTTGGTCTAAGCGCAGATGGCATTAATCCTTTTGGGGAGCAGAGCAGCAACCATAGCACGTGGCCTGTGACTCTATGTTTGTATAACCTTCCTCCTTGGTTGTGCATGAAGCGGAAGTTCATTATGATGCCAGTGCTCATCCAAGGCCCTAAGCAACCCGGCAACGACATTGATGTGTACCTAAGGCCATTAGTTGAAGAACTATTACAGCTGTGGAATGGAACAGGTGTACGTGCGTGGGATGAGCACGGACAGGAAGAATTTGACCTAAAGGCGTTGCTGTTCGTGACCATCAATGATTGGCCTGCTCTCAGTAACCTTTCAGGACAGACAAACAAGGGATACCGCGGATGCACGCACTGTTTGGATGATACCGACAGTATATATTTGGAGAGTTGTAGGAAGAATGTGTACCTGGGACATCGTCGATTTCTTCCGAGCAGGCATCCCGTAAGAAAGAAAGGCAAGCATTTCAAAGGTGAGGCGGATCACCGGACGAAGCCTCGCCACCGTACTGGTGCTGATGTACATGATATGGTCAAGGATTTGAAGGTAATCTTTGGAAAGGGTCCTGGCGGACAACCTGTTCCGAAGGACGCTGACGGACGCGCACCCATGTGGAAGAAGAAATCTATATTTTGGGACCTGCCATATTGGAAAGACCTAGAGGTCCGCTCCGCAATCGACGTGATGCACGTGACGAAGAATCTTTGCGTGACCCTGCTTGGCTTCTTGGGCGTGTATGGGAAGACAAAAGATACACCAGAGGCACGGGAGGACCAGCAACGTATGCACGGAAAAGACGGCATACATCAGGGTCAGGCCAGCTACGCTCTTACCAAAGAAGAGAAGGAAATCTTCTTTGAATGCCTGCTCAGCATGAAGGTACCGTCTGGCTTCTCGTCGAATATAAAGGGAATAATAAATATGGCAGAGAAAAAGTTCCAGAACCTAAAGTCTCATGACTGCCACGTGATTATGACGCAACTGCTTCCGGTTGCATTGAGGGGGCTTCTACCGGAAAACGTTCGATTAGCCATTGTGAAGCTATGTGCATTCCTCAATGCAATCTCTCAGAAGGTAATCGATCCAGAAATCATACCAAGGTTACAGAATGATTTGGTGCAATGTCTTGTCAGTTTCGAGTTGGTGTTCCCACCATCCTTCTTCAACATCATGACGCACGTCCTAGTTCACCTTTGCGAAGAGATTAACGTTTTGGGTCCTGTATTTCTACACAATATGTTCCCCTTTGAGAGGTTCATGGGAGTCTTGAAGAAATATGTTCATAACCGTGCTAGGCCAGAAGGAAGCATCGCGAAGGGCCATGAAAATGAGGAGGTCATTGAGTTTTGTATTGACTTTATTCCTGACCTTAAGCCGATTGGTGTTCCTGAATCGCGGCATAAGGGCAGACTGGATGGAAAAGGCACGCTAGGAGGGGATCAAATAATATGTATGGACGGGCATTCTCTCACTGAAGCACACTACACAGTTCTACAGAATTCCGCCTTGGTGGCTCCGTATATGGAGGAACACAAGAATTTTCTACACTCCAAACACCCGGAGAAGTCTGACGACTGGATTACACGTGAACAAACGAGGACTTTCGCCGGTTGGTTGCAGAAACGTGCCATGCATGATGGCGATATTGAAGATGACCTGTACTCGCTGTCCCAGTTACCATCTTCGAATATAATGACTTTCAAAGGGTACCAGATAAATGGGAATACATTTTACACGATCGCCCAAGATAAGAAGAGCACCAACCAAAACAGTGGTGTCCGCTTTGATGCAACAACCAACACGGGAAAGGAAACATATTATGGTTACATAGAGGACATATGGGAACTTAACTATGGAGGTGGTTTGAAGGTCCCTTTGTTTCGGTGCAAATGGGTCAATATGACACGAGGCGGGGTAACGGAAGACCCGCAGTACGGAATGACAACAGTGGATCTCAACAATCTTGCGTATGCAGACGAACCATTCGTCCTAGCCAATGATGTGGCGCAGGTTTTTTATGTGAAAGACATGTCTACCAGGCCGAGAAAAAGAAAAGATAAGGAAGCGAATGGATCATACGACGAGCCAAAGCGCCACATAGTTCTTTCAGGGAAAAGAAACATCGTGGGAGTGGATGACAAGACAGACATGTCAGAAGATTATGAAAAGTTTGATGAAATTGCTCCATTCACAGTGAATATTGACCCGAGCATCCAGTTAAATGATGAAGATTTTCCATGGCTACGGTGCAAAGGGACACACGCGAAGAAAAAGTTTCACACCCAAAGATCTGGGATGTGATCGGCTTCACTATCATCACTTTCTTCTGTGTTTCACACCCAGGAGGGAATCTCTGTAATAGTTAGGGTAGTTATGTGTTTTGGCATTTGAAACGCGAAAATTTTTATGCGCAAACAAATTTTAAAGTTAAGTTAAACATAAGAAACTCTATAATGACAAAACACAATAATAATATTAAACATGTGAAAAAAGAATCACTGAAAAATCTATTTTCAAAGTTAAGTTATTCACAAACTAGTGATTCACACAAATTTCAAATAATTCAAAATTTAAACTATTCAAATTTGAAAACTACCGGCACTAACCTAAAGGAAAAATATTCACAAAGAAACTCTATATACAGCAAAAAACAACTCAAAAATAAATAAAACAAAAATAAATAAAGCAAAAAAATTTAAGAAAATAAAAAAGCCCACCTAATGGGCCTGAGCGGCCTGCATACGACTAGAAACACAACGTTTTGTTGGACCAGGATGCAGGCCCGCAAAGGCCCAGTAGGCCCACAGGGCAGCACAAACAGGTAGGCCCAGTAGGCCTGCTTTGGAGAGGAGCTCGAGAGAGCTACCGCACTAGGGCTTATAAACCAGTGCGGATGCCCCTCGGCTAGCGAGGTGGGACTAAACTTGCCGCACGAACCCGCGCCAGCACACACCTTTAGTATCGGGTCGTGGAACCAACCGGTACTAAAGGGGGGAGAGGGTCTTTAGTACCGGTTGGAGTCATCACCCAGTACTAAAGGGGGGGGGGCGCTTCCCGCCGCTTGGCCTGGCCAAAACAGACCTTTAGTACCGGTTGGTGGCTCCAACCGGTACTAAAGGGGTCTTGTATATAAGAAACTGCTTCAAAAAAATTCATTTCTCATCTCTCCCTCTGCTTCTTTATCCTCTGCCCCGTCGCCGCCGCCCCTCATCGCCGTCCTCGTCGTTGTCACCGCACTGGACGTCCCCGCCCCTCGTCGTCCCCCCGTCGCTGTCGCTGTCGCTGTCGGACGTCCCCGCCCCTCGTCGACGCCGCCGTCGCCATCGCTGTCATGGCCGTCGCTGTCCCCGTCGTCCCCGCCCGTCCCCGTCCCCGTCGTCGTCCCCGTCATCGCCGCGGACACACACACACACACACACACACTAGTTTTTTTGTTATAAATTTTACTTATAGAATTTTTCTTGTTTTTTAGTTATAGAAATGTTAGAAATTTTTTTTTTGTTTTTAGTTATAGAAATATTAGAAATGTTAGTTATATATAGAAATGTTATAATTTTTTCTGTTTTTTAGTTATAGAAATATTTATAGAAATGTTAGCAATTTTTCTGTTTTTTAGTTATAGAAATATTAGAAAAGTTAGTTATATAATCAAAAATGTTAGAAATTTTAGAATTAGTTTTAGTTAGATGAATTAGATTAATGTCAAATTGTTAGAATTTGCATATAGAATTTTAGTTATCACAATCCAATCATTTAAAAATATTACTTTTTGCGGGCATATAGTATTTGTTCTCGGCGATATGCCCGGCCCGCATCCTCGCCGTTGACCCGTTCGCGACGACGTCATACTTCAGAGGACCCATGTCCGAGACTGGGCTCCGCCGGGCTGGCACTGGGGGGTGCTACCTGGAGGGGCGCGCCGCTTGGTGAGGAACCCGGCCTCGGGTCCCGTCGTCGACCCTGATCTCTTTTGGTGGCGTTCGCCTGGGCCACATTCGGTGCAGAGGCAGCCGGCCCCGCCGGAGGTGGTGCGTCGCCGTGTCAGGGAGGAAGACGAGCACGTCCATCGCTACATGGCTGCTATGGAAGACGTCAGGTTCTCCACTACTTGGTAGGTTCTTTGGGAAGATGACCGGAGATATGATCCTGTGATGGTTCCTTCTCTTTGGGTGTCCACCGCCCGCGCCCAAGTAACCGCGAGTGGCGCCCTAGATTCTTTTGTAGTACTCGATCTTTATTAGGTACCTAGCCAGTGATGTATTCGATATATAATATTCAAGACGATGTATTCGAGATTATATATATTATTCGAGACGATGATGTATTCGAGATTATATATTAATCGAGACAATGCATATATTATGTACTATATAATTCAGTTTTTCCTTATTGATTGCATCCATGCATTGTAATTTGAATACTAAATTATTTTATATTTCTTCTGTGTTAGTTAAGTAAAAGCTATGACGGACAATACCGGCAGAGACAGAGAAGAGGAATTGTTCGACATCATACGCAGCCCTGGCAGGCTAGATGATCTGAATGAAGCAGATGACGGCTCCCAATATCTGAAAAATACCGGAGAGGGTGATGAAAAGATATTCGATCTCGACGACCGAGCTGATGAAGTCATGAACTATGATTCTGATTATGATGACACAAATAATGTTTATGATGGCACAGAGAATGCTGATCTTCAAATAACAAAGACTACCAGCGAGGTATATTTATATAAGCAGGCATCTGGTGATCATCACAAGTTTTGTTTTATTTGAAGATATATTAACGAATCGATCTTCCTTCTTTCAGCCCTCCGGATCGAGCAAATTTGCTTCTACAGACAGCAGGACAAAGCGAGGCCCAGGCAAAAAGTTGAAGGATGGTGTAAAGTACAACATTGACTCCGTCAAACCTAGTGGTGAACCCCGATCGCCTAAGAATATTGCGAACAAGTGGACTCGTCAGTGCGTAGTTCTTGTGAAGGACCTACTACCGATCTCCATTCAAGAATGGAAAGAGCCAAAAACTAAACGTCCAGGTGTTACTTGGGTCGACGACAGAGCAAAAAAAACCTTTGGGATTCTTTGATTGGACATTTCACCCTACCAGATTATTTCACTAAAGCAGATGTGGACAAATTCAAGGGTGTTGCTCTTAAGAAGATGGCAATTGCATTCAACACCCACAAGAAAACTGTATGGGCCAACTACCTCGCTGCAGAAAGGAAGATTCCAGAATTCACGGGAACACTGGAGAAGCAAAGAGAACACTGGGAATTTCGTGAAATTCAAGGATTCAGAATTATCTAAGGAACGGTCGATAAAAAACAAGGCCAATGCCGCAAAAAAGACGCAGTTCCATAGGCTGGGTCCAGGTGGCTACGCGGTGGGAATGCCTAAGTGGGATAAGTCTGAGCAAGAGATGGAGGATGCAGGGGTCACTCCGGTTACTAGGAGCTGGCCCCCAGGTGCAGAACTTGGTTCTATGCGCATGGGGGGGCGTTGGACCCGAAGACAGGCCTGGTTTCGCAGAAGGCAAGTCTAAAAGGAGCCGAACAAAAGATACTTGACGCAATAGAAGAAGCTCGAACGGGGGTGTTCACGCCCAATAGAGAGAACGACGAGCTTACGCGCGCCCTGGGAAATCCTGAACACCCGGGAAGAACACGAGGCATGGGCGTTATTCCCTGGTATGAGGACTTTTCGGACTGGAGCGACGACTACAGGTCCCGTGCAAGAAAGAAGATGGAGGAGGAGAAGAAGAGGAAGCTGGAGGAGGAGCAGAGGAAGCAGGACACAGAACGCCTTCAAGGCCTAGAAGCAAGGCACGCTGACTTGGCACTCAAATTCCAGCAGCAGCAGCAGCAGATCGACTCACTTAGCCAAGAAAGAGGGTCTTAGCAGCGGCAGCAGCAAGAGGATGATCGTACATCATTGGATAGCACCGTCCCATCCATGCCGAGAAGCAGCGTTGGTTCTGCCCCGGGCGACACACTGCTGAATACATACCCCTAGGATGACATCATAGAGAACACTAACTGTGATCTACACTCCAATGAAGAACATATCCATAAAGGTGGCGGACGGCGTTGCTTTCATAATTACCCCCGAAGCAACCTTCCATTGCATCCCGATTCCAGAGGGCTATGCTCGTGTCATGGTTGATGAAGTGGTGGAGCCATATTCGATGCTAGCACTTGACATTGCTGGAGGTGACGTCGAGCGCACACTGGGAGAGGCCGTACATCGTATCATCCTATGGAGAAAGGATTGCATCATCTTTCCAAGTCCACCGACACCGCGTCGTCTGCCGACTCCTCCTTGAAGTCCGCCACCGAGTCAGCAGACTCCCGCTCCTCCAAGTCCACGAACGCGTGAGCCGACTCCTCCTTGAAGTCCACAACCGAGTCAGCAGACTCCCGCTCCTCCAAGTCCATGAACGTGTGAGCCGACTCCTCCTCGAAGTCCACCACCTCCTCCAAGTCCCCGAACGCGTGAGCAGACTCCTGCTTCATGTCCGGCACAGCGTCAGGCCACTCCTCCTGCTTCAAGTCCGGCACAGCGTCAACCACGTCAGTCGTCTCCGCCGTCTCAGCAATCGCAGAAGAGACACGCCGAAGCTATGGTGCATAGCGGTACGAGTCGAGGTAGTACAGGAAGTACAGGCGGAGACAAGCGATATAAATATAGTCCAAGCCTCGCTCCTCTTCCTCGGAGGCCTTACGACATGATCGAGGAGCAAAACACAGCCATAGTGCAGGCCCAAGTGGATGCCCATTTTAGACCGAAACCGGCACAGCCGACAAAGGAGAAAGTGCCTGAGAAAACGATTGACCACTTCATTCGTATGGCTAGAGCACCAGCTCCCAAGCCTGTTGACTCAGACTATGAGTGCCAAATCAGGAAGCTACATCGAGCATGGCTATAGAAGGAAGCGAGCTCGAGCTCGAGCCAACAAGCAGCTGGCAAAAAATGTGGGAAAACCGTTCCCCAGCTGAGAGAACAGGCGGCGCAAGCGATCCCCTCGCTTGTTGTGCCAACAACACATGAGAGGAGTTCGTGCACCCAATATTATTGTGGGCAAACCGTTAGCGTTTCCCAGCTGGGCGATGTGGTAATAACGGAGGAGCATATAATGCAGGCTGAAATGCTCAAGATCTCTGTTGGACAACTCCTCGAAATCGAGCCCATGTCTCCGCTTAGAGAATCGGAAATAAAACGGAAATATGTCCGGGGCCAACCTTTGGTCGAGCCAGACAAGGTCAAGAACCTCCCAACGAGAATGTATGAATTGAATCAATGGTACATGAACATTACCAAGATTTCCAATCGAGAGTCCCTCATGGTGAATGTCAAGCATGAGCATTACTACCATGAGAAACCTCTGGCTGTTGAGTATTCAGAACTATTTCAGTTATACAATCAAGACGCACTAGACAAGTCTATTGTCAGTTGCTATTGTCTTTAAGTGATTTCTTTCTGTAATTTAAGTCTCAAGCTAGCTATGTAGTGATAATTTTAATCAATCATTACATGTAATTATCCTCACTATATTCTTTTATGTGGTATTATATGCTGGATGAAGATGTATGAAATGAAAAAATCTGGACGATATGGCATTGGGTTCATTGACCCAAATACCATTAATGAGTATAAATCTTCAAATTTATCAAGCAGGTGTAGAGGAAAGCATGCTAGAGTTCTTGAAGCGCCTCAATACCAATGAAGATATACTACTTCCTTACAACTTCATGTGAGTCACACTGTCTTGTAATACAAATTCTGTTTTTGCTTACTAGCTAGTTAGATGTTAATAATTAAGTGCATACGGTTTACGGTAGTTGATTAATTTTATGCATATGCCCGCTTAATTAAGACATGCGAACGTGTGCGCATGTAGTTTCCACTGGATCTTGTTAGACATTAAAGTTGAGGAAGGAAGAGTTGGATTACTGGACTCACTACTTAAAGAAGATAAAGACTACACCATCGTGAAGGGGATAGTCAACAGGTAATTTCAATCATTATTAACTATATCTCGGCCTATTATTAGTTCGTCATTTCCTGATATGAACTATTTAATAACCCCTTTATTAATTTTCTTTGCCGGTGAGCAGGGCATGGGCAAAGTTCATCAAGGTGACTCCAGGCAAATGGGCAAAAAAGTTGTTTTGGCATCGACCAAAGGTAAGTAATTAAGTAGTACTAGCTAGCTACCATCTCTTTAATTCTTGTTTTAATATCATTAATTAAGTATCATGCTTGATTAATCATTATCTAATTCAATTCCATTCTCGTAAAGGCCCTGAAGCAGGCGTCGGGGAATGATCTGTGTGCATTCTACGTTTGCGAGAACATTCGCACGATTTCGAAAGGAGCAGATCTGAAAGACAGGACTGGATACGTTTGTCAGAACACTATTCACACTATTATCGATATCTAGTCACACAACTAATACACATGCATATTGATCTCCTTCTTAACAGTTCAGAGAGGTGCGGGATAAGCTCCTACCAGCGGACCGCATACTAGCACTTCAAGAGTAAATAGCCGGATTTTTGCTCGACCAGGTCATAGATCCCAAAGGAGTATACTATTACCCGCTGCCGCCCCCATGAACCACTTATCATCGTGCTCCGGAGGCACCAAGGCAACATGTAGGAGAAATTGTATATATATATACATGTGTATGTGTGAATAATTAATGATGTTGGTTGTGAGACATTCGATGATATATATTTATATATATATGCGGTTCTACGTACGAGAAAATATATTTATATATGTGCATAACGTGTACAATTTATAGTATCGTGAAATACCAGCAAACAAAAAAAATGGAAAATAAAGCCAACCCCCCCAGTACTAATGTCCTACATGCACCCGGGCCTGACTCGTGCCATGTGGTGACACTTTAGCGCCGGTTCGTGACAAACCGATACTAAAGGAGAGGGGAGGACCTTTAGTCCCCACTCTTTAGTGCCGGTTGCCGAACCGGCACTAAAGGCCGTTACGAACCGGCACTAAAGGTTGGTTCTACACTAGTGCCGGAGAGAAAAACGGTCCTATCCTTCTTCAAATACACCATCCTGAGATGTGGCTTCATGATGATGAGCTACCAATCATCGACGTTGGTGATGGAGGCCCGCTCATCAACTTTGACTTGGAAACAAAGGAGATTCATAGGCAAAACCCAGCCTCATCGCCGGCCGTGTTGTTGGAGATTGACATGGTATCTCACCTACAGGGCATGACAATAATTTCATAGGTAGTTAGTATATAATTATTATTTTTTGTAAAAAATGGTTCAAATAAGAGAAAAATTCTATATATCAGAGAAATAGGAAACTATAAGGGATTTGAATAATATAATCAAAAAATGAGTTAAACATAGTGAAATTTGTATTGAGAAAAAAGAAAAACATATATACATACTAAATTAAGATCTTTGTCAGATATTTGAAAATATTATCGAGTAAAAGTTGTATTTTTAAATTTTATAAAGTTCAAAGGTTTAGAGAAAATGTCCATAATGTATGATTATATATTCATACGTATGAAATAAAATGTTCATGCATATTTTTAAAATGATTTTTATAAAACATGAATTATACATTTCATGTTTTTTAAAGGTCATATATTTTAATGATTTTCATGCGTTTGAATATATGTTATTATAATGTGAAAAAATGTTAAAAGCGTAATATTAAATGAAAAATGATATAAAATGGAAAAAAGGAAATAAAAAGTGCCAAATAATGACCAGCAAGTGTCACCTATGCAGTGAATGGCCTAAAGTATGGTTTGTCAACTACTCCTACATCCAACATATTCGGGAGCTCCTGTTCGGCGCTGCAAGCGCCAGCTAGCGATCCTGGCGCTCGCACGCGCGCGTAGTGGGCCGGCCCAACGTACCTGTGGAAGAAAAACAAACGCGAAAGAAAATAGCTGACGTTACATTGCGGGCAGTAGGAATCGATCCCTGCTCGTCTAAGTCAAGAGCATAGAGTCAACACAACTGCACAAGGCTCGATTCGCCGCCAATAAGAAAGGAAATAATACTATTTGACCCCGCTTTTAGTACAACTTTGTTCATGTTGATTAATATAGAAAAGGAAAAATTCACAAAAAAATAAGAACTAAAAAATGTTCTAGAAATTTTCAAAAAAGTTCACCGAAGTTGAATTTTTTTCATCGAATTTGAAAAAACGGTAATCGCATTTGAAAAAAGTTCATCGATTTTGAAAAGGAGTTCATGGATTATTGTGAAAAAAATAATCAAATTAAAAAATCATCGATTTTGAAAAGAGTTCATCGATTTTTTTGAAAAAAGTTCATCGATTTATAATAGTTTCATCGATTTTGAAAACAGTTCATCATATTTTGAGAAAGAGTTCATCTATTTTTTTAAAAATAGTAAATTGAATTTATAAAAAGTTCATCGATTTTGAAAATATTTCATCATATTTGAAAAGTGTCCAAAAATAGTAAAAATAGAAAGCTATATATTTTTCTTCAGGGGTTTAGATAAAACTGTCCAGAAATGAGTTTGCCAGTTGGAAACAATTACATTTATATATATATATATATATATATATATATATATATATATATATATATATATATATATATATATATATATATATATATGAAATTCATCACATATTTGAAAATATTCTTAGTTAAACATTGTAATTGTATTTTGTAAAGTTCAAGTGTGAAATGAAATGTTCATACATGTGTGAGTATTTGTTCACAGGAATGAAGTGAAGGAAATATGCCTTACAGGCAATAATAAAGTTATTATTTATTTCCTCATATCATGATAAATGTTTATTATTCATGCTAGAATTGTATTAACCGGAAACATGATACATGTGTGAATACATAGACAAACATAAAGTCACTAGTATGCCTCTACTTGACTAGCTCATTAATCAAAGAAGGTTATGTTTCCTAACCATAGACATGTGTTGTCATTTGATTAATGGGATCACATCATTAGGATAATGATGTGATTGACATGACCCATTCCGTTAGCCTAGCACTTGATCGTTTAGTATATTGCTAATGCTTTCTTCATGACTTATACAAAGTTCCTGCAACTATGAGATTGTGCAACTCCCGTTTACCGGAAGAACACTTTGTGTGCTACCAAACGTCACAACGTAACTGGGTGATTATAAAGGTGCTCTACAGGTGTTTCCGAAGGTACATGTTGGGTTGGCATAATTCGAGATTAGGTTTTTTGTCACTCCGATTGTCGGAGAGGTATCTCTGGGCCCTCTCGGTAATACTCATCACCTAAGCCTTGCAAGCATTGTAACTAATGAGTTAGTTATAAGATGATGTGTTACAGAACGAGTAAAGAGACTTGCCGGTAACGAGATTGAACTAGGTATTGGATACCGACGATCAAATCTCGGGCAAGTAACATACCGATGACAATGGGAACAACGTATGTTGTTATGCGGTTTGACCGATAAAGATCTTCGTAGAATATGTAGGAACCAATATGGGCATCCAGGTCCCGCTATTGGTTATTGACCGAGAATGGTTCTAGGTCATGTCTACATAGTTCTCGAACTCGTAGGGTCCGCACGCTTAACGTTACGATGACAGTTTTATTATGAGTTTATAAGTTTTGATGTACCGAAGTTTGTTCGGAGTCCCGGATGTGATCACGGACATGACAAGGAGTCTCGAAATGGTCGAGACATAAAGATTGATATATTGGACGACTATATTCGGACACCGGAAGTGTTCCGGGTGATTTCGGAGAAAACCGGAGTGCCGGGGGGGTTACCGGAACCCCCCGGGAGAGTATTGGGCCTTATGGGCCTTAGGGGAAAGGAGAGAGGGGCGGCCAGCATGGGCCGCGCGCCCCCTCCCCCCTCTGGTCCGAATTGGACTAGGAGGGGGGGGGGCGGCGCCCCCCCCCCCTTTCCTTCCCCCTCTCCCCCTTCCTTTCCCCTCCTAGTAGGAGTAGGAAAGGAGGAGTCCTACTCCTACTAGGAGGAGGATTCCTCCTCCCTTGGTGCGCCCAAGGGGCCGGCCATCCTCCCCCCTTGCTCCTTTATATACGGGGGCAGGGGGCACCCCATAGACACACAAGTTGATCTACGGATCGTTCCTTAGCCGTGTGCGGTGCCCCCCTCCACCATATTCCACCTCGGTCATATCGTCGCGGAGTTTAGGCGAAGCCCTGCGCCGGTAGAACATCATCATCGTCACCACGCCGCCGTGTTGACGGAACTCATCCCCGAAGCTTTGCTGGATCGGAGCCCGGGGATCGTCATCGAGCTGAACGTGTGGTGAACTCGGAGGTGCCGTACATTCGGTGCTTGGATCGGTCGGATCGTGAAGACGTACGACTACATCAACCGCGTTGTTATAACGCTTCCGCTTACGGTCTACGAGGGTACGTGGACGAACACTCTCCCCTCTCGTTGCTATGCCATCACCATGATCTTGCGTGTGCGTAGGAATTTTTTTTAAATTACTATGTTCCCCAACAGTGGCATCCGAGCCTAGGTTTTATGCGTTGATGTTATATGCACGAGTAGAACACAAGTGAGTCGTGGGCGATACAAGTCATACTGCTTACCAGCATGTCATACTTTGGTTCGGCGGTATTGTGAGATGAAGCGGCCCGGACCGACATTACGCGTACACTTACGCGAGACTGGTTTCACCGTTACGAGCACTCGTGCTTAAAGGTGGCTGGCGGGTGTCTGTCTCTCTCACTTTAGCTGAATCGAGTGTGGCTACGCCCGGTCCTTGCGAAGGTTAAAACAGCACCAACTTGACAAATTATCGTTGTGGTTTTTGATGCGTAGGTAAGAACGGTTCTTGCTAAGCCCGTAGCAGCCACGTAAAATTTGCAACAACAAAGTAGAGGACGTCTAACTTGTTTTTGCAGGGCATGTTGTGATGTGATATGGTCAAGACGTGATGCTATATTTTATTGTATGAGATGATCATGTTTTGTAACCGAAGTTATCGACAACTGGCAGGAGCCATATGGTTGTCACTTTATTGTATGAAATGCAAACGCCCTGTAAATGCTTTACTTTATCACTAAGCGGTAGCGATAGTCGTAGAAGCAATAGATGGTGTAACGACAACGATGCTACGATGGAGATCAAGGTGTCGCGTCAGTGACGATGGTGATCACGACGGTGCTTCGGAGATGGAGATCACAAGCACAAGATGATGATGGCCATATCATATCACTTATATTGATTACATGTGATGTTTATCCTTTATGCATCTTATCTTGCTTTGATTGACGGTAGCATTTTAAGATGATCTCTCACTAAAATTATCAAGAAGTGTTCTCCCTGAGTATGCACCATTGTCAAAGTTCGTCGTGCCCAGACACCACGTGATGATCGGGTGTGATAAGCTCTACGTCCATCTACAACGGGTGCAAGACAGTTTTGCACACGCGGAATACTCAGGTTAAACTTGACGAGCCTAGCATATGCAGATATGGCCTCGGAACACTGAGACCGAAAGGTCGAGCGTGAATCATATAGTAGATATGATCAACATAGTGATGTTCACCATTGAAAACAACTCCATCTCACGTGATGATCGGTTATGGTTTAGTTGATTTGGATCACGTGATCACTTAGATGACTAGAGAGATGTCTGTCTAAGTGGGAGTTCTTAAGTAATATGATTAATTGAACTTAAATTTATCATGAACTTAGTACCTGATAGTATTTTGCTTGTCTATGTTTGTTTGTAGATAGATGGCTCGTGCTGTTATTCCGTTGAATTTTAATGCGTTCCTTGAGAAAGCAAAGTTGAAAGATGATGGTAGCAATTACACGGACTGGGTCTGTAACCTGAGGATTATCCTCATTGCTGCATAGAAAAGTTACGTCCTGGAAGCACCGCTGGGTGCCAGGCCTGCTGCTAATGCAACTGACGATGTTAAGAACGTCTGGCAGAGCAAAGTTGATGACTACTCTATAGTTCAGTGTGCCATGCTTTACAACTTAGAACCGGGTCTTCAACGACGTTTTGAACGTCATGGAGCATATGAGATGTTCCAGGAGTTGAAGTTAATATTTCAAGCAAATGCCCGGATTGAGAGATATGAAGTATCCAATAAGTTCTACAGCTGCAAGATGGAGGAGAATAGTTCTGTCAGTGAGCATATACTTAAAATGTCTGGGTATAATAATCACTTGATTCAACTGGGAGTTAATCTTCCGAATGATAGCGTCATTGACAGAATTCTCCAATCACTGCCACCAAGCTACAAGAGCTTTGTGATGAACTATAATATGCAAGGGATGAACAAGACTATTCCCGAGCTCTTCGCAATGCTAAAAGCTGCGGAGGTAGAAATCAAGAAGGAGCATCAAGTGTTGATGGTCAACAAGACCACTAGTTTCAAGAAAAAGGGCAAAGGGAAGAAGAAGGGGAACTTCAAGAAGAACAACAAGCAAGTTGCTGCTCAAGAGAAGAAACCCAAGTCTGGACCTAAGCCTGAAACTGAGTGCTTCTACTGCAAGCAGACTGTTCACTGGAAGCGGAACTGCCCCAAGTATTTGGCGGATAAGAAGGATGGCAAAGTGAACAAAGGTATATATGATATACATGTTATTGATGTGTACCTAACTAGAGCTCGTAGTAGCACCTGGGTATTTGATACTAGTTCTGTTGCTAATATTTGCAACTCGAAACAGGGACTACGGAATAAGTGAGCACTGGCCAAGGACGAGGTGACGATGCGCGTGGGAAACGGTTCCAAAGTCGATGTGATCGCGGTCGGCACGCTACCTCTACATCTACCTTCGGGATTAGTTTTAGACCTGAATAATTGTTATTTGGTGCCAGCGTTGAGCATGAACATTATATCTGGATCTTGTTTGATGCGAGACGGTTATTCATTTAAATTAGAGAATAATGGTTGTTCTATTTATATGAGTAATATCTTTTATGGTCATGCTGTTGGGTAACGTAGCAGAAATTCAAAATTTTCCTACGAATCACCAAGATCTATCTATGGAGAAACTAGCAACGAGAGAGAGGGAGAGTGCATCTACATACCCTTGTAGATCGCTAAGCGGAAGCATTCAAGAGAACGGGGTTGAAGGAGTCGTACTCGTCGTGATCCAAATCACCGGAGATCCTAGTGCCGAACGGCCGGCACCTCCGCATTCAACACACGTACAGCCCGGTGACGTCTCCCACGCCTTGATCCAGCAAGGAGAGAGGGAGAGGTTGAGGAAGACTCCATCCAGCAGCAGCACAACGGCATGGTGGTGGTGGAGGAGCGTGGCAATCCTGCAGGGCTTCGCCAAGCACCTGCGGGAGAGGAGGATGAGTCACGGGAGGGAGGGAGGCGCCAGGGCTTCAGGTGCGGCTGCCCTTCCCTCCCCTCCGTTTATATAGGGGCAAGGGAGAGGGGGGAGGCGCAGCCTTGCCCCTTCCTCCAAGGAAGGGGTGCGGCCAAGGCGGGGAGGAGTCCATCCTCCCCAAGGCACCTCGGAGGTGCCTTCCCCCTTGAGGACTCTCCCCTTTTTCTTATATCTTGGCGCATGGGCCTCTTGGGGCTGGTGCCCTTGGCCCATATAGGCCAAGGCGCACCCCCTACAACCCATGTGGCCCACCGGGGCAGGTGGACCCCCGGACCCCTTTCGGCACTCCCAGTACAATACCGATAAAGTGCGAAACTTTTCCGGCGACCAAAATAAGACTTCCCATATATAAATCTTTACCTCCGGACCATTCCGGAACTCCTCGTGACGTCTGAGATCTCATCCGGGACTCCGAAAAACATTCGGTAATCACATACAAACTTCCTTTATAACCCTAGCGTCATCGAACCTTAAGTGTGTAGACCCTACGGGTTCGGGAACCTTGCAGACATGACCGAGACAACTCTCCGGCCAATAACTAACAGCGGGATCTGGATACCCATGTTGGCTCCCACATGTTCCACGATGATCTCACCGGATGAACCACGATGTCAAGGACTCAATCAATCCCGTATACAATTCCCTTTGTCTAGCGGTATTGTACTTGCCCGAGATTCGATCGTCGGTATCCCGATACCTTGTTCAATCTCGTTACCAGCAAGTCTCTTTACTCGTTCCGTAACACATCATCCCGTGATCAACCCCTTGGTCACATTGTGCACATTATGATGATGTCCTACCGAGTGGGCCCAGAGATACCTCTCCATTTACATGGAGTGACAAATCCCAGTCTCGATTCGTGCCAACCCAACAGACACTTTCGGAGATACCTGTAGTGCACCTTTATAGCCACCCAGTTACGTTGTGACGTTTGGTACACCCAAAGCATTCCTACGGTATCCGGGAGTTGCACAATCTCATGGTCTAAGGAAATGATACTTGACATTAGAAAAGCTTTAGCATACGAACTACGATCTTTGTGCTAGGCTTAGGATTGGGTCTTGTCCATCACATCATTCTCCTAATGATGTGATCCCGTTATCAACGACATCTTAATGTCCATGGTTAGGAAACCGTAACCATCTATTGATCAACGAGCTAGTCAACTAGAGGCTTACTAGGGACATGGTGTTGTCTATGTATCCACACATGTATCTGAGTTTCCTTTCAATACAATTATAGCATGGATAATAAACAATTATCATGAACAAGGAAATATAATAATAACTAATTTATTATTGCCTCTAGGGCATATTTCCAACAGTCTCCCACTTGCACTAGAGTCAATAATCTAGTTCACATCGCCATGTGATCAACACTGATAGGTCACATCGCCATGTGACCAACATCCAAAGAGTCTACTAGTGTCTTAAACTAGTTCACATCACCATGTGATTAAGTCTCAATGAGTTCTAGGGTTTGATCATGTTTTTCTTGTAAGAGAAGTTTTAGTCAACGGGTCTGCAACATTCAGATCCATATGTACTTCGCAAATCTCTAAGTCATATTGTAAATGCTGCTTCTACGCTCCACTTGAAGCTTATTCCAAATGGTTGCTCCACTATACGTATCCGGTTTGCTACTCAGAGTCACTCGGATAGGTGTTAAAGCTTTCATTGACGCAACCCTTTACGCCGAACTCTTTATCACCTCCATAATCGAGAAACATGTCCTTATTTACTCCAAGGACAATTTTGACCGCTGTCCAATGATCCATTCCTGGATCATTCTTGTACCCCTTGACTGACTCATGGCAAGGCACACTTCCGGTGCGGTACACAGCATAGCATACTATAGAGCCTACGTCTGAAGCATAGGGGACGACCTTCGTCCTTTATCTCTTTTCTACCGTGGTCGAGCTTTAAGTCTTAACTTCATACCTTACATCTCAGGCAAGAACTCCTTCTTTGACTGACCCATCTTGAACACCTTCAAGATCATGTCAAGGTATATGCTCATTTGAAAGTACCATTAAGTGTTTTTTGATCTATCCTCATAGATCTTGATGCTCAATGTTCAAGTAGCTTGATCCAGGTTTTCTATTGAAAAACACCTTTCAAATAACCCTATATGCTTTCCAGAAATTCTACATTATTTCTGATCAACAATATGTCAAGAACATATACTCATCAGAAATTCTATAGTGCTCCCACTCACTTCTTTGGAAATACAAGTTTCTCATGAACTTTGTATAAACCCAAAATCTTTGATCATCTCATCAAAGCGCACATTCCAACTCCGAGATGCTTACTCCAGTCCTTAGAAGGATCGCTGGAGCCAGCATACCTTTTAGCATCCTTAGGATCGACAAAACTTTTCTGATTGTATCACATACAACCTTTCCTTACGAAAACTGGTAAGGAAACTCGTCTTGACATCCATCTGCCAGATTTCATAAATGCAGCTAATGCTAACATGATTCCGACGGACTTAAGCATCGCTACGGATGAGAAAATCTCACCGTAGTCAACTCCTTGAACTTGTGAAAAACTCTTCGCCACAAGTCGAGCTTCATAGACGGTCACATTACTGTCCACGTCCGTCTTCTTCTTAAAGATCGATTTATCTCAATGGCTTGCGGATCATCGGGCAAGTCCACCAAAGTCCATGCTTTGTTCTAATACATGGATCCTATCTCGGATTTCATGGCTTCTAACCATTTGTCGGAATTTGGGCCCACCATCGCTTCTCCATAGCTCGTAGGTTCATTGTTGTCTAGCAACATGACCTTCAAGACAGGATTACTGTACCACTCTGAAGTAGTACGTATCCTTGTCACCCTACGAGGTACGGTAGTGACTTGATCCAAAAACTTCATGATCACTATCATAAGCTTCTACTTCAATTGGTGTAGGCGCCACAGGAACAACTTCCTGTGCCCTGCTACACACTTGTTGAAGTGACGGTTCAATAACCTCATCAAGTCTCCACCATCCTCCCACTCAACTTTTCGAGACGAACTTTTCCTCGAGAAAGGACCCGATTCAAGAAACAATCCCTATTGCTTTCGGATCTGAATTAGGAGGTATACCCAACTGTTTTGGGTGTCCTATGAAGATGCATTTTATCCGCTTTGGGTTCGAGCTTATCAACCTGAAACTCTTTCACATAAGCGTCGCAGCCCCAAACCTTTAAGAAACGACAACTTAGGTTTCTCCAAACGGTGTCGTCTCAACGGAATTACGTGGTGCCCTATTTAAAGTGAGTGCGGTTGTCTCTAATGCCTAACCCATGAACAATAGTGGTAATTCGATAAGAGACATCATGTCACGCACCATATCCAATAGGGTGCAACTATGATGTTCGGACACACCATCACACTATGGTGTTCCAGGCGGTATTGGTTGTGAAACAATTTCCACAATGTCTTTGTTGCGTGCCAAAGCTCGTAACTCAGATAGTCATCTCTATGATCATATCATAGACATTTTATCCTCTTGTCACGATGATCTTCAACTTCACTCTGAAATTACTTGAACCATTCAATAATTCAGACTTGTGTTTCATCAAGTAAATATACTCAACATCTACTCGAATCATCTGTGAAGTAAGAACATAACGATACTCACTGCATGCCTCAGCACTCATTGGACTGCACGCATCAAAATGTGTTACTTCCAACAAGTTGCTATCTTGTTCCATCTTACTGAAAACGAGGCTTTTCAGTCATTTTGCCCATGTGGTATGATTTGCATATCTCAAGTGATTCAAAATCAAGTGAGTCCAAACGGTCCATCTGCATGGAGTTTCTTCATGCGTATACACCAATAGACATGGTTCGCATGTCTCAAACTTTTCAAAAATGAGTGAGTCCAAAGATCCATCAACATGGAGCTTCTTCATGCGTTTTATACCAATATGACTTACATGGCAGTGCCACAAGTAAGTGGTACTATCATTACTATCTTATATCTTTTGGCATGAAAATGTGTATCACTACGATCGAGATTCAATAAACCATTCCTTTAGGTGCAAAACCATTGAAGGTGTTATTCAAATAAATAGAGTAACCATTATTCTCCTTAAATGAATAACCGTATTGCGATAGACATAATCCAATCATGTCTATGCTCAACGCAAACACCAAATGACAATTATTCAGGTTTAATACTAATCTTGATGGTAGAGGGAGCGTGCGATGTTTGATCACATCAAACTTGGAAACACTTCCAACACATATCGTCAGCTCACCTTTAGCTAGTCTCCGTTTATTTCGTAGCTCTTTCTTTCAAGTTACTAACACTTAGCAACCGAACCGGTATCTAATACCCTGGTGCTACTAGGAGTACTAGTAAAGTACACATTAACACAATGTATATCCAATATACTTCTATCGACCTTGCCAGCCTTCTCATCTACTAAGTATCTAGGGTAATTCTGCTCTAGTGACTATTCCCCTTATCACAGAAGCTCTTAGTCTCGGGTTTGGGTTCAACCTTGGGTTTCTTCACTGGAGCAGCAGCTGATTTGCCGTTTCATGAAGTATCCCTTCTTGCCCTTGCCCTTCTTGAAACTAGTGGTTTCACCAACCATCAACAATTGATGCTCCTTCTTGATTTCTACTTTCGTGGTGTCAAACATCATGAATACCTCAAGGATCATCATATCTATCCCTGATATGTTATAGTTCATCACGAAGCTCTAGCAGCTTGGTGGCAATGACTTTGGAGAAACATCACTATCTCATCTGGAAGATCAACTCCCACTCGATTCAAGTGATTGTTGCACTCAGACAATCTGAGCACAAGCTCAACGATTGAGCTTTTCTCCCTTAGTTTGCAGGCTAAGAAAATCGTCGGAGGTCTTATACCTCTTGACGTGGGCACGAGCCTGAAATCCCAATTTCAGCCCTCGAAACATCTCATATGTTCCGCGACGTTTCAAAAAATGTCTTTGGTGCCTCAACTCTAAACCGTTTAACTGAACTATCACGTAGTTATCAAAACGTGTATGTCCGATGTTCGCAACATCCACAAACGACGTTTGGGGTTCAGCACACTGAGCGGTGCATTAAGGACATAAGCTTTCTACTGTCCGCATAATCGCTACTGTCAACTTTCAACTATATTTTCTTTAGGAACATATCTAAACAGTGGAACTAAGGCGCGAGCTTACGACATAATTTGCAAAGATCTTTTGACTATGTTCAGGATAATTAAGTTCATCTTATGAACTCCCACTCAGATAGACATCCCTCTAGTCATCTAAGTGATTACATGATCCGAGTCAACTAGGCCATGTCCGATCATCACGTGAGACGGACTAGTCATCATCGGTGAACATCTTCATGTTGATCGTATCTACTATATGACTCATGCTCGACCTTTCGGTCTCTTGTGTTCCGAGGCCATGTCTGTACATGCTAGGCTCGTCAAGTCAACCTAAGTGTTTCGCGTGTGTAAATCTGTCTTACACCCGTTGTATGTGAACGTAAGAATCCATCACACCCGATCATCACGTGGTGCTTAGAAACGACGAACTTTCGCAACGGTGCACAGTTAGGGGGAACACTTTCTTGAAATTTTAATAAGGGATCATCTTATTTACTACCGTCGTTCTAAGCAAATAAGATGCATAAACATGATAAACATCACATGCAATCAAATAGTGACATGATATGGCCAATATCATATTGCTCCTTTTGATCTCCATCTTCGGGGCTCCATGATCATCATCGTCACCGGCATGACACCATGATCTCCATCATCGTGTCTCCATGAAGTTGTCTCGCCAACTATTACTTCTACTACTATGGCTACCGGTTAGCAATAAAGTAAAGTAATTACATGGCGTTGTTCAATGACATGCAGGTCATACAATAAATAAAGACAACTCCTATGGCTCCTGCCGGTTGTCATACTCATCGACATGCAAGTCGTGATTCCTATTACAAGAACATGATCAATCTCATACATCACATATCATTCATCACATTCTTCTTGGCCATATCACATCACATAGCATACCCTGCAAAAACAAGTTAGACGTCCTCTAATTGTTGTTTGCATATTTTACGTGGCTGCTATGGGTTTCTAGCAAGAACGTTTCTTACCTACGCAAAACCACAACGTGATATGCCAATTGCTATTTACCCTTCACAAGGACCCTTTTCATCGAATCCGTTCCGACTAAAGTGGGAGAGACTGGCACCCGCTAGCCACCTTATGCACCAAGTGCATGTCAGTCGGTGGAACCTGTCTCACGTAAGAGTACGTGTAAGGTCGGTCCGGGCCGCTTCATCCCACAATACCGTCGAAACAAGATTGGACTAGTAACGGTAAGCATATTGAACAAAATCAACGCCCACAACTACTTTGTGTTCTACTCGTGCAAAGAATCTACGCAATAGACCTAGCTCATGATGCCACTGTTGGGTAACGTAGCAGAAATTCAAAATTTTCCTACGAATCACCAAGATCTATCTATGGAGAAACTAGCAACGAGAGAGAGGGAGAGTGCATCTACATACCCTTGTAGATCGCTAAGCGGAAGCGTTCAAGAGAACGGGGTTGAAGGAGTCGTACTCGTCGTGATCCAAATCACCGGAGATCCTAGTGCCGAACGGCCGGCACCTCCGCGTTCAACACACGTACAGCCCGGTGACGTCTCCCACGCCTTGATCCAGCAAGGAGAGAGGGAAAGGTTGAGGAAGACTCCATCCAGCAGCAGCACAACGGCGTGGTGGTGGTGGAGGAGCGTGGCAATCCTGCAGGGCTTCGCCAAGCACCTGCGGGAGAGGAGGATGTGTCACGGGAGGGAGGGAGGCGCCAGGGCTTCAGGTGCGGCTGCCCTTCCCTCCCCTCCCTTTATATAGGGGCAAGAGAGAGGGGGGAGGCGCAGCCTTGCCCCTTCCTCCAAGGAAGGGGTGCGGCCAAGGGGGGGAGGAGTCCATCCTCCCCAAGGCACCTCGGAGGTGCCTTCCCCCTTGAGGACTCTCCCCTTTTTCTTATATCTTGGCGCATGGGCCTCTTGGGGCTGGTGCCCTTGGCCCATATAGGCCAAGGCGCACCCCCTACAGCCCATGTGGCCCCCCGGGGCAGGTGGACCCCCCCGGTGGACCCCCGGACCCCTTTCGGCACTCCCGGTACAATACCGATAAAGTGCGAAACTTTTCCGGCGACCAAAATAAGACTTCCCACATATAAATCTTTACCTCCGGACCATTCCGGAACTCCTCGTGACGTCCGGGATCTCATCCGGGACTCCGAACAACATTCGGTAATCACATACAAACTTCCTTTATAACCCTAGCGTCATAGAACCTTAAGTGTGTAGACCCTACGGGTTCGGGAACCATGCAGACATGACCGAGACAACTCTCCAGCCAATAACCAACAGCGGGATCTGGATACCCATGTTGGCTCCCACATGTTCCACGATGATCTCACCGGATGAACCACGATGTCAAGGACTCAATCAATCCCGTATACAATTCCCTTTGTCTAGCGGTATTGTACTTGCCCGAGATTCGATCGTCGGTATCCCGATACCTTGTTCAATCTCGTTACCAGCAAGTCTCTTTACTCGTTCCGTAACACATCATCCCGTGATCAACCCCTTGGTCACATTGTGCACATTATGATGATGTCCTACCGAGTGGGCCCAGAGATACCTCTCCGTTTACACGGAGTGACAAATCCCAGTCTCGATTCGTGCCAACCCAACAGACACTTTCGGAGATACCTGTAGTGCACCTTTATAGCCACCCAGTTACGTTGTGACGTTTGGTACACCCAAAGCATTCCTACGGTATCCGGGAGTTACACAATCTCATGGTCTAAGGAAATGATACTTGACATTAGAAAAGCTTTAGCATACGAACTACGATCTTTGTGCTAGGCTTAGGATTGGGTCTTGTCCATCACATCATTCTCCTAATGATGTGATCCCGTTATCAACGACATCTTAATGTCCATGGTTAGGAAACCGTAACCATCTATTGATCAACGAGCTAGTCAACTAGAGGCTTACTAGGGACATGGTGTTGTCTATGTATCCACACATGTATCTGAGTTTCCTTTCAATACAATTATAACATGGATAATAAAAAATTATCATGAACAAGGAAATATAATAATAACTAATTTATTATTGCAACTTATTTGTGGCACTGCCGTTTGGGTCATATCGGTGTAAAGCGCATGAAGAAACTCCATACTGATGGACTTTTGGAATCACTTGATTATGAATCACTTGGTACTTGCGAACCGTGCCTTATGGGCAAGATGACTAAAACGCCGTTCTCCGGAACTATGGAGCGAGCAACTGATTTGTTGGAAATCATACATACTGATGTTTGTGGCCCAATGAATGTTGAGGCTCGCGGCGGGTATCGTTATTTTCTCACCTTCACAGATGATTTGAGCAGATATGGGTATATCTACTTGATGAAACACAAGTCTGAAACATTTGAAAAGTTCAAAGAATTTCAGAGTGAAGTGGAAAATCATCGTAACAAGAAAATAAAGTTTCTACGATCTGATCGTGGAGGAGAGTATTTGAGTTATGAGTTTGGCCTACACTTGAAACAATGTGTAATAGTTTCGCAACTCACGCCACCTGGAACACCACAACGAAATGGTGTGTCCGAACGTCGTAATCGTACTTTACTTGATATGGTGCGATCTATGATGTCTCTTACTGATTTACCGCTATCGTTTTGGGGTTATGCTTTAGAGACGGCCGCATTCACGTTAAATAGGGCACCATCAAAATCCATTGAGACGACGCCTTATGAACTGTGGTTTGGCAAGAAACCAAAGTTGTCATTTCTTAAAGTTTGGGGCTGCGATGCCTATGTGAAGAAACTTCAACCAGATAAGCTCGAACCTAAATCGGAGAAATGTGTCTTCATAGGATACCCAAAAGAGACTGTTGGGTACACCTTCTATCACAGATCCGAAGGCAAGACATTCGTTGCTAAGAATGGATCCTTTCTAGAGAAGGAGTTTCTCTCGAAAGAAGTGAGTGGGAGGAAAGTAGAACTTGATGAGATAACTGTATCTACTCCCTTATTGGAAAGTAGTTCATCACGAGAACCGGTTCCTCTGACAACTACACCAATTAGTGAGGAAGCTGATGATAATGATCATGAAACTTCAGATCTAGTTTCTACTGAACCTCGTAGGTCTACCAGAGTAAGATCCGCACCAGAGTGGTACGGTAATCCTATTCTGGAAGTCATGTTACTTGACCATGATGAACCTACGAACTATGAGGAAGCGATGATGAGCCCGGATTCCGCAAAATGGCTAGAAGCCATGAAATCTGAGATGGGATCCATGTATGAAAACAAAGTATGGACTTTGGTTGACTTGCCCGATGATCGGCAAGCCATTGAGAATAAATGGATCTTTAAGAAGAAGACTGACGCTGATGGTAATATAACTGTCTATAAAGCTCGACTTGTTGCAAAAGGTTTTCGACAAGTTCAAGGGGTTGACTACGATGAGACTTTCTCACCAGTAGCGATGCTTAAGTCCGTCCGAATCATGTTAGCTATTGCTGCATTTCATGATTATGAAATTTGGCAAATGGATGTCAAGACTGCATTCTTGAATGGATTTCTAGAAGAAGAGTTGTATATGATGCAGCCGGAAGGTTTTGTTGATCCAAAAGGTGCTGACAAAGTGTGCAAGCTCCAGCGTTCCATTTATGGACTGGTGCAAGCATCTCGGAGTTGGAATAAACGCTTTGATAGTGTGATCAAAGCATATGGTTTTATACAGACTTTTGGAGAAGCCTGTATTTACAAGAAAGTGAGTGGGAGCTCTGTAGCATTTCTAATTTTATATGTAGATGACATATTATTAATTGGAAATGATATAGAATTTCTGGATAGCATAAAAGAATACTTGAATAAAAGTTTTTCAATGAAAGACCTCGGTGAAGCTGCTTACATATTGGGCATCAAGATCTATAGAGATAGATCAAGACGCTTAATAGGACTTTCACAAAGCACATACCTTGACAAAATTTTGAAAAAGTTCAAAATGGATCAGGCAAAGAAAGGATTCTTGCCTGTGCTACAAGGTGTGAAGTTGAGTCAAACTCAATGCCCGACCACAGCAGAAGATAGAGAGAAAATGAAAAATGTTCCCTGTGCTTCAGCCATAGGCTCTATCATGTATGCAATGCTGTGTACCAGACCTGACGTATGCTTAGTAATAAGCTTGGCAGGAAGGTACCAAAGTAATCCAGGAGTGGATCACTGGACAGCGGTCAAGAACACCCTGAAATACCTGAAAAGGACTAAGGATATGTTTCTCATATATGGAGGTGACAAAGAGCTAGTCCTAAACAGTTACGTCGATGCAAGCTTTGACACTGATCCGGACGATTCTAAATCGCAAACCGGATACGTGTTTTTATTAAACGGTGGAGCTGTAAGTTGGTGCAGTTCTAAACAAAGCGTCGTAGCGGGATCTACATGTGAAGCGGAGTACATAGCTGCTTCGGAAGCAGCAAATGAAGGAGTCTGGATGAAGGAGTTCATTTCCGATCTAGGTGTCATACCTAGTGCATCGGGACCAATGAAGATCTTCTGTGACAATACTGGTGCAATTGCCTTGGCAAAGGAATCCAGATTTCACAAGAGGACCAAGCACATCAAGAGACGCTTCAATTCCATTCGGGACCAAGTCCAAGTGGGAGACATAGAGATTTGCAAGATACATACGGATCTGAATATTGCAGACCCGTTGACTAAGCCTCTCTCACGAGCAAAACATGATCAACACCGAGACTCCATGGGTGTTAGAATCATTACTATGTAATCTAGATTATTGACTCTAGTGCAAGTGGGAGACTGAAGGAAATATGCCCTAGAGGCAATAATAAAGTTATTATTTATTTCCTCATATCATGATAAATGTTTATTATTCATGCTAGAATTGTACTAACCGGAAACATGATACATGTGTGAATACATAGACAAACATAAAGTCACTAGTATGCCTCTACTTGACTAGCTCATTAATCAAAGATGGTTATGTTTCCTAACCATAGACATGTGTTGTCATTTGATTAATGGGATCACATCATTAGGATAATGATGTGATTGACATGACCCATTCCGTTAGCCTAGCACTTGATCGTTTAGTATATTGCTAATGCTTTCTTCATGACTTATACAAAGTTCCTGCAACTATGAGATTGTGCAACTCCCGTTTACCGGAAGAACACTTTGTGTGCTACCAAACATCACAACGTAACTGGGTGATTATAAAGGTGCTCTACAGGTGTTTCCGAAGGTACATGTTGGGTTGGCATAATTCGAGATTAGGTTTTGTCACTCCGATTGTCGGAGAGGTATCTCTGGGCCCTCTCGGTAATACTCATCACCTAAGCCTTGCAAGCATTGTAACTAATGAGTTAGTTATAAGATGATGTGTTACAGAACGAGTAAAGAGACTTGCCGGTAACGAGATTGAACTAGGTATTGGATACCGACGATCAAATCTTGGGCAAGTAACATACCGATGACAAAGGGAACAACGTATGTTGTTATGCGGTTTGACCGATAAAGATCTTCGTAGAATATGTAGGAACCAATATGGGCATCCAGGTCCCGCTATTCGTCATTGACCGAGAATGGTTCTAGGTCATGTCTACATAGTTCTCGAACCCGTAGGATCCGCACGCTTAACGTTACGATGACAGTTTTATTATGAGTTTATAAGTTTTGATGTACCGAAGTTTGTTCGGAGTCCTGGATGTGATCACGGACATGACGAGGAGTCTCGAAATGGTCGAGACATAAAGATTGATATATTGGACGACTATATTCAGACACCGGAAGTGTTCCGGGTGATTTCGGAGAAAACCGGAGTGCCGGGGGGGGGGGGTACCGGAACCACCCGGGAGAGTATTGGGCCTTATGGGCCTTAGGGGAAAGGAGAGAGGGGCGGCCAGCATGGGCCGCGCGCCCCCTCCCCCCTCTGGTCCGAATTGGACTAGGAGGGGGGCGGCGCCTCCCCCTTTCCTTCCCCCTCTCCCCCTTCCTTTCCCCTCCTAGTAGGAGTAGGAAAGGAGGAGTCCTACTCCTACTAGGAGGAGGATTCCTCCTCCCTTGGCGCGCCCAAGGGGCCGGCCGGCCTCCCCCCTTGCTCCTTTATATACGGGGGCAGGGGGCACCCCATAGACACACAAGTTGATCTACGGATCGTTCCTTAGCCGTGTGCGGTGCCCCCCTCCACCATATTCCACCTCGGTTATATCGTCGCGGAGTTTAGGCGAAGCCCTGCGCCGGTAGAACATCATCATCGTCACCACGCCGTCGTGTTGATGGAGCTCATCCCCGAAGCTTTGCTGGATCGGAGCCCGGGGATCGTCATCGAGCTGAACGTGTGCTGAACTCGGAGGTGCCGTACGTTCGGTGCTTGGATCGGTCGGATCGTGAAGACGTACGACTATATCAACCGCGTTGTCATAACGCTTCCGCTTACGGTCTACGAGGGTACGTGGACGAACACTCTCCCCTCTCGTTGCTATGCCATCACCATGATCTTGCGTGTGCGTAGGAAATTTTTTGAAATTACTACGTTCCCCAACATGAAGTTCATCGCCTATTTAAAATGGGATCTTTGAAAAAAATGTGTCATCAAAATTCATGTCTTTTTAAGTTCATATATTTTAATGATGTTCATGCATGTTTAAATATATGTTATGATAGTGCGAAAAAATGTCAAAAGCAAAATAGAAGATGGAAACATGCGATAAAAAGGAAACAAAAAGAAAACAAAATGTCCAAGAAAAGATGCAGACTAGGTGAAAGAATAATATTAAACACAGAATATATAGCACGTCAAGCAACATGTGTCATAGAAAAAGAAAATAGACGTTGAATAGTGCTTAGCTCAAAGCAAAAACTGCATATAGTAAAGTTATCTTTAGTGAACCCCGCAAAAAAAGTTCTTTAGTGAAGATAACCCCTTCACATAGAGGCGTAGCATTAGCAATATCTCGAGGGGTAATTTGAGCCTCTATAACCCCTTAGAGCGGAAGGAAAAGTGTGAATCAAACAAGGCTGAATACAGAGAATATACAAGAAAAACATTTTTACATGTAAATCCCACCTAGATATGTCTTGCTCTTTGTCTAAAAAAAAGATATGCCTTACTCCGGAGTGAGTTCAATATCCACCAACTCCACTATCCCATGCCGATCAATCAAATGTCATTTGATGAATGTTCGACGGAAATTAACATTGTATGACACTGAACCTATAACGGAGGCCATGGTGATATGTTTATTTTGTACTTTGGTTAGGGAAGAGGATGCAAAGTGCGATGTATTTTCATCTACATCGCACTTTGCATCCTCTTCCCTAGCCATTTTGTCCTAGGAGAAATAGGTTTTTTCACCGTCTTCAACTTAGTTCTAACGGGGATCAAATGCCAGGTTGGACACTTTGGTGTCTAATTAATGTTAGTTATTCTTGCAGTGAGAGGCCACATTCCCGTTGATAGCGAGGCGTCTGTGGTGAATTTATCAATCTTAAAGCTCTGCAACTCCAACGCAGTCTTCAGTAAACGTTGTGTGAGTTTGTGCGTCGACGTTCTAATCGGTGTTTCTCAAAAGAAAAGAAAACTTGAAACAAAGCCAAACTGGAGATCGTTGACCCGCATAAGATCCCTCTAAAAGTCGGAATCCCTTTGGCTTGGGACTTGCCTAGGAAACTGGTTTTCGCCACATTCCTCGTTAAGTAACTTGAACAACCATTTACCAAGACATCGTTTCTTCAAATCTGTGTTACTTTCTTACAGATGGTACTATGCAGTTAGGCTTTTGAGCTTATGGATAAGGATGGGCAGCTCCTGCCAATTTTCATCTGCATCGATACATGCATCTACTGGTTGCTGACTAGAATAGCAAAGTGCTCGGCGGCTTATTGTATTCCGCCCAGATTGTGCACGGATGGCAAGAAATCTACCTAGCTAGCCGTTGTTTCTCGGTGCAGAACTTCAGATACAAGGCACAACAACTCATGAACATACATGCATGTACACCCCTGTACTGCAAGTAATCCGTACTCATCCATCATACATTCTCCACAGATATCAATGTTCAATGCTCATTATCTAAACAAATGAATGTCCAGTGCTACTAATGCTCGTTTGTTAACACTCTTGGTTGGCTCATGATCTTCATGAAAATATCTTACTCCACTACGGTAGATCATCGTTGCTAATTTCGTACTATCTCTCTTCTTAGACAGACAGGGACCTGCACGACTCGCCAAACAAGAAGACTAGGTACTGCTGAATACTCCTAGAGTCCTAGTAGGAGTATGCTTGCTCTATGCTTAATTACTAATCTCTGCTGCCTATACGGGAGACCCTGGCGGCAGCTCCCATGCCATTGCCAGCAGCTTTGCTTTGGGTTAAAGAGACATGGACAGCTACGTTAACGCTGCGCGCTCGCCTACCTTTGCTTTCGCTTTCATGGGGATCGTGATGAAGCGCACAAGCACATCGGTATCAGTTAACTAACCGCCCACTTAGTAGCAGCCCATAATTGGTGTCTCCTCGGCCTAATCCGGGGGTGGTTAGCCATATCCCGTTTCTTCCCGCGTCCTGATAATACGTCACAAAGGACAGAGAGAGAGACACCGCAGCTGAGCTCTGCAAAAGCTAGCCTCTCTGGAGCTCATGTCTTTAGCTCTGAATAATCTGGTTGGAGTCAATGCACCATAACCAAAGCCCAACTGTAACAAAGATAAAGGCAAATGTCAGCTGTGGCTATGCTCTTTTAAGTCTTTTGAGCACTTCCAAGGAGCGGAATGCTAGTTATCCGTTCTGTACTGAATTTTAGACAGTTCTGAAGCGTGCGTATTTAAGCATCTTTGACTTAGAGCTTTTTATAGAAGTTTTGAGAGATTCAGATTCTAAGATTATTCTTCTATATGGGTTGTTTGATTTGTATGACTGAATTCCATTGTAAAACAAATCCTAAGTTTTTTTAGTGTATTTAAAAAACCATTTGTTGACTCAAACTTCTTGGGAAAATATTTACTTCTCTTATAAAAGTTTAGTACAAATATATCTTGAAGGATACAAACTTTATTCCGGAAATGCAGGTTTTAGTGTAGGATCACACTCTCATGCCTTGGATCCTAAATTACTGAATTTGCGTAGTATTACTTGGTTATCTATTTATTACTCCAAGTTTGTTAATCTTAGGCCCAGGGTGTAGATTGCATGCTGCAAAACTGCAAATGTTGGGACGGATCGGTAATTCGTCATGAATTGACAAATGGTTGAGCGGATTACTGTGCTTGTGTCATTGGACAAAGTCCTGATTATTTGAAGAAGATTAAGAGGAGCATATCATAGTTGGGCCCACATGTCAGATTGATATGCTCCCAGTGACCTCCTCCGCCACTTCCACCAGCAACACCGCCAGCTTGCAAAAATGTTCCGGCGCAATAAAAGTAAACACACTGAATAGTGCAAAACAAAGGGCATGGAGAATGTGAAGTTGGCGATGTATTGCGTGACTATGCCAATGAGCATGGGTATGACAAAGATTTGGTAGCAAATCACTCACGTCAAACATACATGTGGTGTACAAGAAAGACGTCGAGAGGGGAAAGATCGGCTCTCAAAGCTGGCTCAGAATAAAATTCTAGTCTGATATATATCTTAACCTAGCATAACTTGAAAGAGTACCACCAATGCTTGGTTAAGGTCGAAATAATACTTCTTATCACCAAGGAAAAGTTGAATGGGTAGGGCTTGGGGCCGAATTTCAGGCACCCACAATCATGGAAAACAAAATTTTGTGACCTTTTTTAGCCGTTTGAGGGTGCCTAAATGTTTGCATCTCGCTTAAATAATTTTGTTACTCTCCCAATCATAGGCCCGATCCAAAAGGCCCAACTAGTTCACGCAACCCAACCCTAGGTCTCGTTTTTTTTTGCGGGGGTACCTTAGGTCTCGTTAACCCTAGCCACCTCTCTCTTTATCATCTCCGTCCTCCATTCCTATGTGCTCTAGCTGGCGGCGGCTTTTCATTTCCCATGGCTCTTTTTTTTGCGGGGAAACTTTCGATCAGTTCATCAACTGTCAAGATAGTACAAAGAACACCATAAGGAAAAAATACATCCAGGTCCGTAGACCACCTAGCAACGATTACAAGCACTCGAGCAAGCCGAAGGCGCGCCACCATTATCACCCCTCCCCCATCGGTGCCGGGCAAACCTTGTTGTAGTATACAGTCAGGAAGTCGTCGTGCTAAGGCCCCATAAGATCAGCGCACCAGAACAGCAACCGCCGCCGGTGAAGGGAGGCGTAGATCGGAAGGATCCTACCTGTAGATATACGAACACAGACGAACGATGACAGGATCCATGTAGATTCACGGAAAACAAACACCGACCATATCCCATGAGATACGCCGGAGACAAACCTCCACACGCCCTCTGACGATGCTAGAAACAACACCGGGACGTGAGCTTGGTGGGGAGAATCTTATTACATCTTCAGAGAGCCATCACTGCATCATCTCTCCAAGCAGGACACAAACCCTAATAAAACTAAAAAAACATAAAAAATGGAGCCCTCCCGCCGACAAAGGCTGGGATCCACCGCGCCTCCATGGCCCTAAGATCACAGGAGATGAGGTAGACTGGCGGCGGTGCCGATGGGAGGCACAAGAAACCCTAGGGCGGTTAGGTGCACAGGTGAGCCAAAGGGTACGAGCGTCGTGGCAAAGTTTTCCTTTTCCTTTCCATGGCTCTAAGGGATCTCCCTCATGGTTCCGCATCAGGATCCTACTACAAGATACCGTATTGGGAGCAGTGGCAACACTAGCAACATCACCTTTGCCTTGGATGGTGGATCCTCACCGCAGTGGCAATGCCCCGCTACAATATCTTCACCTCACAAAGTTGGTAAGCGCCCAGTTTACCACATTTCCTCTTAGATTATCAGGTAGTTAATTATTTTTAGATGTACCATATCATCTAATAAGTTGTTTCATGGGTTGCTAGTTAATTATCTCCTATTCTGAAAAATTAAAATACACCATATTGCATAATATTTTGTGTAGATTTCATTTTATCTTATTTGGTTTCATGGCTTGCTTTTGTGTAGAGTGTGGAGATGAAGCCTACATGTTTTTATTGTTCATGTTTGGTTGTATGTATCAAGGTGTTGGTTGCAGATGCATTATAGTTAATTATTCCATAATATTTGAGAGATCTGTTAGTTAACTACTGTGTAAGGACGATAGGAACTGCATGATTAATATGATTATATCCATACAAATAAAAGCAAAATCATTATAAGTAGATACAATTAGGCGAATCAATTATGTCATCACGGAATGCATTCTTTACATTCATCGGAGAGATTAGCTATGTGTGTAAGCATGCCATTCGCACACGTTCACCAGGGATCTAAATGTCTATATTAATTGTGAATGTAAGCACATTGATGGAGTTGCAACCTGGTTTACTAAACATCCTGCAGCATTGGAAAAAACAATTAAACCGTGTGACAAAGTACAAAATAGGTGTTAGCTGCATTGAGGAAGGTGTGAATTGAGAAGATGTAATACAAAAGAGAAGATGAGAACGCCATCTCAAAATTGAACAACATCTATAAGAAATGCGTGGACACACAATGATTGATGTTGACACACTCGATAGTGATGACTTCGATGTCCAAACTAAATACTACAATTGGAAGATCATTGAGAGAATTAGATCTTTGACATGGAGTGGAGATGAATGGTGGCAGCAAATGCAGAACTTGGAGGGGATTTTGCCTCTTATGGTTGTAGACGTGGAAAGTTTGAGAAGTACCTTCGCCAAAATCTACTTGTGGTAGAAGAGACTTGACCTCATATAATTCCTAGTAGAGGATTGATGCTACTTTTGACAAAACAAAGTAGAAAGAATTAGTGAAGTTTGGGCATGTCGGTGTTATGCTAATGGTATTCCTAGTAAATGGCAATTCAAAATCTAGTATATCTAAATAGCTAGCCCCCACTACTAGTTTTCTCTCAACATACATGCTTCCACATCACTTTCATTATTTATAGCCATCCGATCAAAATCGTGTGACATTAGAAGTCATGCATGTACTCATAAGTTACACTTCTTGGATTAATCTATTCATGCAAACCATGCCATTTCAAAGTCATGCAAGACTTTCTCTCGGGGAATCAAGTCATGGATGTTAGTCATATTTTAACTGTTTCGTTAATTTTTATGTGGTCATAAACGGTATATGTGGTTGGACCATTGGAGCAAAATATATATTTTATGATTCACAATTTTGTTAAAAGATGGTGTCACATTATGTCGAATCCAAAAGTTTTCTTTCTATCATCATTTTTTCACATACTTTGTATGTTCAAATGTTTTTAAAACGTAAACTAAGAACATTCTTACATTTCTATTTTCATTAGTTTTAGTTTTTTTAAGCACTCATTAATGCATTTGTTTTAACATGGTTCCAAGACAACGTGCGGGGCATCATCTAGTTCAAATGAACTCCAATCCATAGCACTCGCCAGATCACCACCAGCACCGGATCGCATACCCAATGACAACCAAAAAGGGTCAAGTATGCATAGTTTTTACATGCCCGATCACAAAATAATATCAGCCCGACAGTCGTGCAGAAAAAATGATTTGTGCCCTGCCGGACAGGCGATCCGAGCTTCCACGCTCAACGTGCCGACGTTGTGTAGGCCGCTTCCGCCTACGCCTCCACCTCCTTCTCTGCTGCCTCCATCTCCTCCTTTGTCCACCGCCTCCAACTCATCTTTCTGCCGCTGCAACATCTTGTAGCGGACGTCTTGCACGATCATACTTGCGTCGGCATCTAAAGGATCCAAATCAAGGTCAACATATTGGCGTCCTCCGCATTGGATGAGGTCTTCACCTTCTTCTCTCTGAGCATGGATCTCTTCTCTTCGAGCATAGTCGTCTTATTTTCGAGTTTGAGCTTCTTCTTGGTCGCCTCCATCAACAATTTGAACATCTCCTCCTTTTTCTCCTCCTTGATGTCGGAGCGCTTGATGTATGCCTCTCCTTCTTCAACAAGTTGTCCTCGAACCTCTCTGTCATCTTGACCGCCACACCTTCTCGCTTCGCCCTCTCCTCGTCCCACTTCTTTCCCCGGAACCTTCCTCTAACCTTCTTGGGCGGTCCTCGACGTCCTCCTCCTCCTCCTCCTCCTCCCGCTCGGAGGCCCAATCCTGCTGCTGTGTGCCCATGCCGGTCCGAGTGTAGCCCTCCTGTTGTGTGCATGTGTCAGTCTGGGTGTAGCCCTGCTATGTGTGGGTGTAGTTGCCGGACTGGGTGGGATCCGAGTCTTCCACTGCTCATCACCATAGCCTCTTCCTCCTCTGCTCCGTCATGGTTGATGCCAAACATCTCCCTGTCTACGTCATCGTATGCCAACTCCCCCGCTTCATGCATAGTAGTGAACAGCGTGCGGGCGCCCATCTACTCCCCACTCGCCGTCCGTACTGGACAAGTTGCGGCGAAGAACACTCTGAGAAGAGCAGTGCCACCGCGTTTACGTTGACGATGTAAGGCACTTGCCTAGCGGCGGTTGTCACGGACTGCCTGCCGAGTAAGCCACGGCGTAGAAGTATGGAACCTTATGATGCTCCGGCCATGGCGGCGTTTGTACGGTGGGCGAGACTATCAGTGCACCGCGGCCCAGGCCATGACCTCCACCTCGTCCGCGACCAGGAGGCCACCGCCACGTCCGCCACCGGCACGCCCTCCATCGGCCTTCTACTTCTTGAGCTTCTCCTTCTTTGCGGCCTTCGCTTTGACACAACGATTTTGTCATGTCGCCGAGTTGATCTTCCAGGTGAGCGTGATGCTCGGATCCTTCTACACCTCCACCACCTCCAACTCCGGCAGGCTATCCTCCAGTTCCATGCATCAGCTGCTGGAGGGAAGAAGAGAGTGGGAGAAAAGGGCGGGAATTGGATGGAGAGCGACGGGATGGAAGAAGAGAGTGGGGATCTTGCCGTAGAAATGGCATGGGCAGCTATAAAAGCACGAGCTTTGCCTTCCTTTTGGGTGGGCCAATGGTGTAGTGTCTGACGTCTTTTATGTCCAGACTCCCGCAAAGCCCCCCACTTTGGTTCCAATTTGCGGCAAAATCATGGTCCGGACTGCTCCGTGGACATATCGGGGTCGACGTTGGATTGCTTCCGAGGTCCGGACAACTATGTGCGGATACATACGAGCTGTTTGAGGGTCTGCGTTGGAGATGCCCTAATATACTTTTAAGAGTTTGTGTTGGAGATGCCCTGATATACTCGCTCTGTATCTAAATAGTGTAAGATGTTTTTGCAGTTTAAATATAGAGGAAGTATATATTACAAAATTGCTCCAGTAAGCATCAATCAGAGCTCTTCCCATCCCGTTCTTCCTGCATGCATGCACCAAGCTCATCTCGTTTTATTCTATAGTACTAGCATGGAACTTGAGCAATACTGCTAATACATCGGTAACAACTAGTACTACTAAAATCTCGGCTCTAACAAATGGAGTGGTCATCCGTTAAAGAACATTAAGCTAGCTAAACCTGCCGAATCGATTCCCTTCACATCACGCTGCAAGAATTGGCATTCTCGTCGTTGAACATGTCGCCGTAAGCCTCCCGCGGCGGCGAGAAGGCGCTCCTCTGCGGAGGCGGCGGCGGTGCTCCGTAGTAGTAGTCCTCGGCCGCAGAATGCTGATGCTGGTACGGCGACGGCTGGGGATCGGGGTAGTAGTAGGGCTCGTACGCCGATGGCGCCGGCCGGCTGTAGTAGTTCGGAGGCGCGTACTCGTCTATGTAGCCGCCGTGCGACGGCCCTGGCCTCGCCATGGGAGTGGGCATCGGCATCGCCGCCGGCGTCGGCGCGGCGGCGTAGTATGACGAGCTCGCCATCGGCCGTGCCACGTTGTAGCTCATGACGTGCACCGGCGGCTGCCGTGTCGCTGGCATGTACTGGTGGGGGGCCCCGTAGCCGTAGACGCCTCTGCCGCGGGCGTCGTCGTACTCCATCGTCACCCTGGCGTCCATCGGCTTATCATGATGATCATGCTGCTCCTGGTGCTGCTGCTGCTGCTTGGCTTTCCCGTTCGCCCCGCTGGGTTGTTGCTGCGGCCCTGTCTCCGCCTTGGCCTCGTCGGGCCCTTTGCTTTCTTCGGCCGGCAGTGGGGTCTCTTCGGCGGTCTTCTCGGGTTCCGGCGCCGGAGGCTGGGCTGTGCTTGGCTCGGCGGCGGGCTTCTCGGCGGCCTCGTTAGGCTTGCTGGCATCATCTGCTTGGTTCTTGGTTTCTTGGCTTTGGCTCTCTGCAGGAGGAGGCGGCTCCTGCTGCTGCTTGGGCTCCTCCGGCCAAGGCTCCGCCAGTTTGCCGGACTTGCGCAGCCTTGCGACGAGGATCCCGGCGTCGATCTTTGGAGAGACTGTGATCGCCACCCTGTTTCTTCGGGCGTCGATGTCACATCTGTATACGCCTGCAAGATCAAAGGAAACCCAACTTTTGTTCAGTAACTCAGCATAACCATGATTATTTTTGTTCTGGCGTCTTCTTTGCACATGTTAGTATGGCAGTGTTTGCTTAGAGATGCACATGCAAATATCCTATCAGAGTCCCCAACATGGAAATTTCTACAAAGGCATTTGAAACAACAGATGGTGATCGATCAAATCAGTGAGGCATACCATCAATATGTAGGAGCACCTTCTTCACCTTCTTTTTGCACCCTTCACAATGGATGGACACCCTGAGCACCACAACCTACATCAGAACAAACCAAACCATCATGAGCACACTTCCATGCAAATATTGTCAACAAGACAACAGCAACTCACACATGACTTAAATAGTAATCCAACAAAAAAAACTCCAGTGGTTGATCAGACACATGAACATGCCCATGACCAGAAGGATCACTAGTGCAAGAACACAATTACAGAAGGATCACAGCTAGTATGTTGAATGTAATCACCTGAAACTCTACAGGTTCCGTCGCCATGTCGAGGAGCGGAATGATTCGCAGCCGGGGGAAGGGAAAGTGGGGGAGCCTTGTGGGGGAGGGCTGAGGAGATTTTATACCCGGCACTGGTTTAACAAGTGAAAGGTGTAGAAAGAACAAGCATGGAGAGTAGTGGGCGTTCGGTTGGGCATATGTATAAACTAGTTGGTTTGTGACTAGGGGGAGGTGGCTTTACATGTGGACAAAACACTCCCTTTGAGGCTTCTCTCTTCTTTTCTGAAGAAACATTTGAGCAGGAGGAGGTAAAGTTGCTTGGAACTAAACCTATTGCCTATGGAGGTGGTACTGGTGATGGCTCTTTCCTCTTCTTTTTGAGCTCATCATGAGCTGTATAGGTGAGATTTTGATGTAGGCCGGAGCTGCTTTTAGAGGACGAATGGCCCTTGAATGTGTCTTTCTGGTGCTAAATCCTTTTCAGTTCTCACACATCGATCGGTCAAATCGCCGTGTCATAATATGGGTATTTCTGAATTCTCAAAGTGTTGAAACGGTCATTTTAGTTAGGATGCTCACAAACTTCACATGCAAATTTTCTCACGGCATTCTGTTTCTTAACATCCTATCTATTAGCCAAAACTAGGTCCCATCATTATTGCTTTAAGATTTATAGCACCAATATGTCACCATTTCTGTTGTTGTAATATCATTTTCATTTACCGGCGGGCAGCAAAGTTTCACTACTCACGCAAGCAAAAGCTAGCAAGGATAGCTAGATTCCAGAAAGGCGACGGCACAAAACCACGACGCGCAAGGACACAAACCAAATATAATCTTATAACACACACCAGGAGAATTCCTCTTGTGGAGTTCTTGCTAAGATTCTTTGCCCCTTCCATGGAGTGTTGTGTTGGTCTAGGCAACCGGGCATGGACGGAGTGATGGATTAGTCGTGCATAGTGGCTGCCTTTATCGTGCCAAATGCGCGAAAGAAAGGCCACCGCTTTCGCTCCCCTGTGCAAAGGAAGAGTTTTGTTTTGTCACAAAGTCGAACGGGTGCGTGTGTGTGTGAGAGAGAGAGATGTTATGATATGATATGCCTTTGTTTTTGCATGGAGGAGGAGAGGAAAGCATCTATTCCGGCCTCTAGACCGCCTTTTGACGGTGCTGAGGTGTCCAAATGGTAGTTATTTATGTCTCTCTTTAGTTTAGTCCATGATACTACATTATACAGCAAATTAGTGGCGTGCTTGCGCACAATTGCAAAAGCTAAAGTGTGGATTCATCTGGAATCAGGGAGAACTAGAGTTGCAGCTTGATGCATGGTATATTTTGTTGCTCTGGAAAGAAGAAAGAAAATTTTACAGGTACGTGTATCCATGTGACACATCATACTCCTGATTCTAATTGGCACCGGAAAGTCAGAAAAAGAAGAGAAAAACAAAGCTTAGCACGACCAAAAGTGAACCAACCCTTTGACTGCTGCGAAAAACGCCTGGGCGAGGAGCTAAATTAATCAGCATCTTGGCCATGGCAGTCTGGCAAGAGAGCATATTGTGCTGATGAACAACAATACAAAGCTGTAGCCGTCAACGGCCGGAATGGATGCAGAAAGAGTGAGCTATGGGTGCACACTTCGATGCCAAGAGATTTTGGGTCACCCAAGTCACTTTAGTTCCTGTTGTTTCTCACTCTGGAAAAAGGAAAGGATGCTTTGACCCATAGATTTTACCAGCGCCATCAGTTTCAGAAGCAATGCCAATGCCATCACGTTCACGTATTCGATTTTTTCCCGTCGGACACCCCGGTTTGGCATGGAAAAACACGTGATTTCCCATGCACACCAAGCCTGCACGCCATGAGTCACACACGCAGCCCAGATCTCCTGTGCGTTGTGAATGTCTGTTTTAATCCTCTGCTCTCCCTGAGGAGCAAGAAGCCCACACATTCACTTCCGCGTGTGGTCGACCGCGTGCCTTTCAGGAATCTCTTGCTGGCCCCAACCTCTTCCCATGGCCACAGGACAAAAGAGCAGCTCTCTCTTCGTCGCTTCTCCACTTGATTAGCTGGAAAAAACAGAGAAAGAGAGATAATAACAGGGGCTGGTGCTCCACCATTATTTATGTCTCACTTTAGACCTTTTTTTATGCGGGATGTTTCACTTTAGTCCATGATTAATTTAATTTCAAACGGTTGAGAAAAAAGTGTTTTTTTTCTAGTTGGGTTGAGAATTAGCGAAATTTCAGTGAATGATGCAACCATCCAATTTTTAGGCGAAGATTCGTATGGATTTTTTCCTGTTACATAATTAGATTTCCCTTTTTTAGCTTCACAATTTGATCTTTTCTTTCATATTTTTATTTTCTTTTGAATAGTTGCCAAGTTTGACACTTACATTTATACATGTAACTATTGTTGCAAGCATCGCCGGCCATACATAACTAGGGGGTCGTTGGGGGTTGATGGGGCCTTAAATAAGAGCTTTAGGTTTCAAGTTTTGTCCAGGTCATGTTTCATAAAAATAAAAATATCTCATCGGCATATTGTACAATTGGGAGGCTGCCATCCACGAGGGGTGGTACGACTCCTGCAATCTAGTCGTCCCGTTTGGCGTGCTCAATTAGAATAACCAACATGTAAGAAACAATGTTAATTAACATTAGGGATATGAGTCATCCTAATGTAGTCCTTTTTTATCTGAAAGTAGTGGCCTACATCATTTTTGACATTGATGGCAACCCTACATCTAATTACAAAATTTTGTATATTGACGCCATTTATCGAAGAAGCCTTTCATCCTTAGGACCTATTGAAGGAAATGCCATTTGACTTTGCCATAGGCTTTTCAAAGTCAATTTTGAATACTACTTCACTCATGGTTTTTATGATGCATCTCTTGAACGGTCTCATGCAGGATTACTACAGACGCATTTGGTAGCCCGCATCAGTGGCGGAGCCACAAATTTGAGCGTATTCTTCACGTATTTCATTGAGGAAAATACCCTCTCAACGCTAGTTGTGGCTACCGGAAGAATGAGCACCAACTTAATAAGTTTGTACACAATGTAATATTGTTCATTATTTCTTCTCTCAACCATGAGAACTGAAAGCTCACATAGATTCTTCAAATTGCTAAACCTTTTATCCATAGGCACATGGGAAATGTACATGCTTAATTGCCATGGAAGTCTTGACAATTCATCATTTGTGAAATCTTTAGCATAGAACTTTCTAGCAAGCCTAACCAACTTCTCTTTATCATAAGCAGCGAATGAATCACGTGGACTGAATGTTGCCATGCAAGTAAGTACTTCTGCGTTTACCTCATGAAATCTTGCATCCAACTCTTGAAGTTGCCTATCAATGACACCCACAAACATTTCAACCTTGAATCGATGGTAATTCTTTGGGCTATTAAAGAACCCTCTTCTTGGTCTCCCAGCAGGATAGTAAGGAGCCTCCATGTCAACAACTTTTATCTTGTGCTTTACACAAAAAGAAGTGACATTCTGCAGAAAATTATTCCATCCTTCATCTTCTCGGAAGCATTGCAAGTGTAGCTTTGTGAGATCAACAATCCTCTATAGCATTAACAATATCTTGATCTTTCTTTTGCAAAGCTCTACTCAAGTCATCGGTGTATTCAAATATTTCTTGCATCAAGTGTGCCATGAAAACAAATTCAAATGTCTGAAATGATGTCAACATAGTCACTGCTGGTACTGCCTCTATGTCGTTATACTTTTTTGCAATCTTGATGAGAACACGCCTTATTGCGGGATACATAGAGATAACATGGTTGATTGTCTTGTAGTGAGAGCCCCAACGAGTATCACATGGCCTTCCAATACCCATTTTTTGATTCAAACCCGTCCCGGTTTCTACTTCTTCCAACTCTAATGCAACAATAAGTTCCTCAGCTTGAGCTATTTGAAGCATTCTCATCTTTTTACAAGAATAGCGTAGAAAATTTAGCAAACATGCAAGCTGTTGAAAGAACCAATTACAATCACCACTCTCCTTGGCAACATCAACAATAGTTAATTGTAGTTGATGGGCAAAGCAATGGACATAATAGGCATAAGGAGACTCATCCATAATTAGTTTCTTCATGCCATTAGCATTACCCTTCATGTTACTAGCCCCATCATATCTTTGCCCACGGACCATTGCAAATCTCAAATTGTACTTCATAAGCATGTCCTCAATTGCAGCTTTAAGTGTCAAAGAGGAAGTGTCTTCAACATGGGCAAGACCAAGAATCTCACAACTGTCCTTCCTTTATTATCCACATAATGCAAGCAAACAACTAATTGTTCATTCTGGTACACATCACTAGACTCATCTGCAAGTACAACAAAATGTTCACCATCAAGATCTTCAATGACTAGTTTAGTAGTCAGTTGGGCACAACATTTGATCAACTCTTGTTGTATATCATGGCAAGTCATCTTACAGTTTTGTGGAGCATTCTTTAGAACTACCCTATCAACCTCTTCAAAATTTCCTGCTAGCCAATTTAAAAGCTCAAGGAAATTTCCTTTATTTAGTGAGTCATCACTTTCATCATGCCCTCTAAATGCCAAACCTTGGTGCAATAGGAATCTCAAACACTTGAGCGTCCATGTGACATGGAGCTTATATATTGTATTATGTGGTGTTTGAAGCAATGGACTCTCTAATTGATGTTGTAGGTGTACTGAACATATTATACTTTTCTTGAGCTTCAGCATAAGCACTACTAACAGCACCACTATGCTTCTTCAATCTTGGTTTCATGTTCCAATTATTAAACCCACCGTTCACAAATGCATCTCCTCTGGGACTTTTTGTATTATCCTTGAACAAGTAACAAACAAAGCAGAAAGCAGCCTCTTTTTGCACACCAAACTCAAGACACTTATGATCCTTAAACCGAGTAGGGCAAAAGCGACAAGGATGTCCACTAAAATCTCTGATCTCAAACTTATGATCCTTTGGTTGACAAGCTCCCAAGTCAATGTATCTCCTTCGAACTCTATCCTGGTCATTGACATGATACGAAGATATGGGAACTCGCTTGCCAGGATCACGTTCGAGAGCTGTCAAATCTGCTGCAAATTGGGGCATTGATTCATCATCTTCATCAACCATTTCATCATCTTCTACAATTAGGGTCGGGGAGCCTCTCTCCCTCTCCGGTTGTGGAGTTTCATCACGTGTTTGCACTAGTGCTAGCTGCTGATTGCTCTCAACCTCCATAGAAAGAGGAGTTGGTGTGGATGTAGAAGTTAACTTTCTTGCCTTTGAAGATTTGTCCCACAGTTCAAATAAGCTAGCATCCTTGTTTTTCATCTACATCACAATTACATAAACAGAGTAAAATCAGTGGCAATGTGGCATGAACTGTTGAACATTGAAAGCAATTTCAATTTACATAGTAAGCACCAAATGAGTCACATAGTAAATACTAAGTACTAAGTAGTTCAGTTTCAGTGTACAAGCAATCACTGAAAAATCTTCAGATTTTTTTAGGAAAGAGAGGGAAGAATACCTTGGTAGATGGCTGGATGCTAAACTGGATGCAGATGGATGTGGATGGCACAGACTCGGACTGCCGGAGGGTGCTACCGCGCTGGGGAGGCCGGACCGCCGGAGCGCCTGAGCCACAGAGGTGGTACTGCGCAGAGGCATATGGCAGAGTTGGGTGGAGGACAAACGACGGGAGCAGAGGGCCGGAGGGTGGTGGAAGGGGAGGGAGAGGGCCGGCCGTAGGGGCGATAGAGAGGTTGGAGATGGCCGGCCTGGCCACCAGAGCCAGACCTCGGGGGAGGGGCAGGAGAGGGCCAGACGCCTTCAGCCGAGCTAGGTTAGAGGAATTGAGGAAAGGGTCCAAGGGGAGGGGATCGATTGAATCGGGGGCGCTCGACCTCGACTGCTCACGCGCCTAACCAGACGCCGGTCTGGTCCCGTGCGTGGCTAAGGTGGAGTATTTAGGCTGCATTCGTAATCTGTATATCATAACTAGTAGTTTTTTAGGCGAAAATCTTGAGTATTTCAGGGAAGTCCCAGGAAGACCCCCAACGACGCCACTAGCCCGCATGCATCCCAACCATGTCCACGCGGAAAGAAAACCGGTTGTTTGTTTGGCTGGAAACTTAAAGAACTTCTCAATCAGGCCCGCTAGGGGCGAATCGGCCATTTCTAGTGAGGCAGGCTGAGTCGAGCCATACCAAGTGCACATGGATAGGCTCGGTTGCACGAGATGATGCAGAGGATGTGAGCTAGTAGACACCCTGTACGTGATTTGTTTTGTACCTCCACTAATCTTCTTCCCTAATTTCTTTCTTAAAATCTAGATAATGTACTTCAATTAAAACTAAGCTTTATACACACAAAATGCACATCGATGTCATGGTATCATTCAAGCGACCAGTTCATAGTTTCGACAACCGTAAATGTTCAATTTCATGTTCATGTTTGGAGCTATTTTTTATGAATTATGTCAAATTCTTCATGATCAGTTGACCTTTTAAAATTTTGTTTGACTAGTACCTTCATCTCGTAGTTTTACACGACTTTCGTGTTGCATGTTTTCTGTTTCAATGATCATAGTTGAGTAGATCCACATCTACCTTGTGGATTGTGTATATGTATATGTGTGATTTGTTTTGATGACACTCCTTAATCTCCTTCATCCCTTTTAATCGTTCCTCTCAACCTCCTCTCTCGCTCATGTTGCACTAGCACCACCGCTGATGTCATCCTCTCGGCCTGCTCTGTCGTGTCTTTCTGCACTAGCACCATCGCTCGCGTCATTCCTCTCGGCCTCCTCTACCGCGCGCTGTTACACTCGCACAACAATCGATGGCGTTTTTATCGGTCTCCTCTCATGCGTCCTGGTGCACTTATAGCACCGTCGGCATTGTGCCTCTCGGCCTTCTCTCCCGCTTCCTACTGCACTCGCACCACCGCCCGCGTCGTTCCTCCCAGCCTCCTCTCCTGCGTCCTGTTGCACTTGCACAACCATCGGCGTCGTTCCTCTCGGCCTCCTTTCCCATGTCCTATTGCACTAGCACCACCGCCGACGTCGTTCCTCTTGGCACCCTCTTGCACGTTCTGCTGCACTCGCACCACTACCGGCGTCGTTTCTCTCGGTCTCCTCTCCCGCGCCCTGCAGCACTAGCACCACCGCTGACGGCATTCATCTCGGCCTCCTTTCCCAGGAGGCGTCGTTTCTCTCGGTCTCCTCTCCCGCGCCCTGCCGCACTATCACCACCGCTGGCGTCATTCATCTCGGCCTCCTTTCCACTTCCTGCTGCACTGGCGCCATCGCAGACATAATTTCTCTCGGCCTCCTCACCCGTGTCCTACTACACTTGCACTGTCGTCGGCGTCATTCCTATTGGCCTACTCTCCCGTGTCCTAGTAAATTGACGTTGTCATGACATGTGCACTGGATTTCTCCTTCGTCGTCCTCTGCCTCAGTGCCCTCCTATGCGTCCCTCCCCATTGCGGCGGCGACGCTAACAACGGGTTTGCCGCACCGCCGACGGGATCAACGTCAACCTTGCAGGATGGTCGCCACATTGTGCCCGGTGCCGCCTCCGTCATCATTCCTCTCGACCTCCTCGCCTGCGGCCTACACCGGCGCTGCCACCGCGAGCACTCTGCGAAGGAACTTTATTATAACTTTGTGTGTCATGCGTAGTTGTTAACTCTTAATCACGTTGTCTGTATACAATGAAACACTGGGCACTTGCATCACTCCAGCCAATGCAAATAACCAAACGCTAGGCAAAAGGCTCCCTAAGGCAGGCAGCCAAAGCATGTGTAGATGGTGATTTTTTGCCTGTGTTTTTTCAGCCTGGCCTAACTGAGACAAATATGCAAAGTGGCCATGCTGGCAACCAAACGCGCCCTACGTACATGTGAAGCATCGGAAAGGCCGAGAGAGAAAGTAAGAGTACTTAGAGCATCTCCAACAGATGCGCTAGATAAGCCGCGCGCTAGAAAAACGGCTATATAGCTCGTGCGCGACCGAAAGTAGCGCTCGAGCAGCCGCGCTATAATCCCGCGCGTGGTAAATAGGTTCATCGCGCTTGAAAAAACTGCATCGCGCACTGCGTATTTGATGCACCCACTGCAAAACCTGGGCTGCTGCAGGCAGTGGCGGAGCTTGAAAGGAAAAGTTGGGCGGGCCAGACTAAAGAAGAGCACATTTTTTTTTTCAAATTCCGAATCATCAGGGCATGTTAAAAGATCGGGCTAGCAAATATGTATATATATAATATGTACAATACATGTGCCAAAGTACAGTTCAACCATCAAGTACATTAAGTTATCTAACACAAAAGTGTAGAGACAGCACATACAGTCCTGCTTACATTCTAGAAATCAACTCCACTATTAAGTTATCTAATACAAAAGTGTTGAGACAGTACAATTGGACTTACTCACATACAGTCCTGCTCACACACTAGAAATTTTTGTCCTCTGAGTACTCTAGCCATGATGGAAAATCACCAAACCAACTATACTGGAAGCGGCGCTGATGCCCTGGTTCACCTGAAGGTTTATAGTTCTCCGGACGGGGTTGCATAGGACCTAACATCAAATATGCTCTCATCACAGTATCTCTCCATTTTGTTGGATATTGCCAAATTTGAGGGCGCAATCCAGGGTCTCGCTGCAAGAACTCAATGCCTAGGAATGTAACTGCTTCATTTGTTCGAACTCCTCCATCTTGGTTATGTTGTTGTTCAGTCTGTTGTTGTTCCAATTCAAGCAAGGGCAATACAAAGTCTTCCTCAACTTCACTTATGCCATCTCTTTTCCTTTTGAAAACCAAATCGATTCTTCTCTGAGTCTGATTTTCCTTGCCCATGACTACCTATGTTGCAATTTGCATAAGATTAGATCATCAGTCTTTAATTATAACTAGTAAGATAGATCACTGGATGTATGGAACTGAACAAATCGGGCTATTTCTTATCAAATTAAGAATTTGGGGGAAGATTTATACTCCCTCCGTCCGGAAATACTTGTTATTAAAATGGATAAAAGGTATCCATTTTGATGACAAGTATTTTCGGACGGAGGGAGTACCTGCTAGCTAGCTGCTGCTGTGTAAAGTGTGATGCGGGGAGGCTAATTCATGTGTACACCAGCGACAGAACACCGAAGGGGCTCGCTCAGATCATGCGCCAACCATGGAGTTGGAGGAGAACACCCAGCCGCAAGATTGGATGGCCGGCACCCGGCAGCACGCACGCCGGTGGTCGGTGGACGATGAGCGGTGGGAGCAGGGGCTGGAGGGGCAGGGTAGGGCCGAGGCGGCGAGGGCGAGGCAAGATCCAGGCGGGCGTCGCCGCGGCGGTTGCTCCGCTAGACAGCGGGCAGCACTCCGGTGGACGGTGCTCCCTCCCTGTCCACCGCGGTCAGCGTCGGCGGCGTGGGCGCGTGGCTACATGCTGAGACTGAGAAGAAGTTGGGGAATTGGGGAAGGTGCGTGACTGCCTACGCGTGCGTGAACGAAGGATGGGGATGATGTGTCGTGCGTGGGCTGGGCTAAGATGACATATAGGTAAAAAAAATTTGCCCAAATTCCTGGGCGGGCTATGGCCCAGGTCGGCCCCTACAGGGCTTCACCCCTGGCTGCAGGCGGGGCCGCCAGATTGGGTGCGTGTTTTTGCGCTTCTGGTAAACACACCAGCACAACGCGCTAAAACGCTATTTTTGGCATTGTAAAAAGAATAGCGCGCCGCGCAACATCACGTCTCTTGGAGGTGCTCTTAGCCTAGGCTCGGGACAGGCGCCTGATTAGTTAGCAGTGGAAAGAAGGCGGGTAGCTAACTAATCTGTATATTTAGTCACAAGGCAGAAGTAGTACATGTCGAGCTGAGACCAGATAGACAACAGTACAAAGATGTAGCCGTCAACGACCGTGATGCGGCAAGACGGAGCTAGCTAGCTTGGTGCACGTTTCGATGCAAGAGAATTTGGGTCACCCAAGCCACTCTAGGTTCTGTTTTTTTTTGAGGTTTTCTTTTTTCGAAACGGAGGCAAAAGATTTGCTCATCGATTAATTAAGGAGAAGAGAATTGCCCAGTTAATTAACGGAAAACCGAACGAAAACCTATACAGACCAACTACACGTGGACTACTCACACAACATGCAACCCAAACACACATGATCGCCTGACAACCATACCCAACACCTAATGTCCATCATCCCCCACACTGCTTGGCCAAAGACCACATGCACCATCAAATCCACGAAGACAAGTCAGACCATAAGGACAACCCAAGAGATTAATAACCATCCTTCAAGCAGCTGCGGGCGCCTTTCCTGTGGCATCACTTTTCTTTCCTTTGCTCCTGAGAGCCTCCTCCACTATCGCCTTGCCAGATCCAAGGCTCACCCTCTCCAAATGTTTGAGCAAGCTGTGAAGCTCTATCTCGAATAGAATCTCATTGACCTTGTCACGCACAGAAACCTGCCGAACGGTCACCTGCGGGCGGGTGACTGCAACATCGGATCCTCCACGCTCCACAGAGGCGAGCGGCTGGTTGGGCTCCGAAGGGTCAAGCGCGAACATACCAACCGCCTCAACATCATCAGCCATAGGTACCACTGACACGATGGACTCAGACGTCTCCAGTTGCTCACATGATATAGCCTCAGAGTTAGGTGCCAACACATCTGTCGCATCAACCTTGCCACTCAACGACACCCCATGCCCAATAGTCATAGATGAGGCAGTGATAGAACCAACCAAGTCTTCACTATCTGCAAAGGCAGGCGGTTGACGGGACTCTGGCGGTGGAAGTGAGGGTGTCATGGCCACCGCCAAGGACTCCAAAGCGCTCAGCTGCATCGGTAACACAATAGATGATTCCCCACAAAGCTCCTGTAACTCAGGCATAATCTGCAGAATTGGAGCTACGACCTCGCTGATAACCGCACTCCCATGAACAATCGGTGTCACCTCCAGAGCACGAGGAGAAAATCTCCAAAGAAACATTCAGCATCCTCATCAACGGAAACAACCTGGAGCTCAGGCAGCAAAGGCACAACCGACGCAACCTCAAGCTTGCAAGAGCGCCGCGAAGCTCAGTGCGGAGTAGCTCAACCTCCTGAAGGAGCTCCGTGCGCAGCAGGGCAAGCTGTGACTCCAAAGCAAAGACCAGAGATGGGTTGACACTGGAATCCTTGCAACACCCATATTGGGACCTTGGCGGCACCGACACACACAGCGACGAGTGACCTACAACCTCAGCCCAACTCCTAGTCAGCGGAGGACAAGGCTGGACGGGCGGGGAGCGGCTCCGCTGGCGAGGAGCGCAAGCGACCGGAGAGCCACCGCAAGTGACTGGAGAGTGAGCATGACAGAACCTCTCCCGATGACCAGCACGACGACAACGAATGCATCTGAATGGCTCACGGCATGCACTGACTTGGTGGCCATGCTCGAGGCAACGAAAGCACTTTCCTCGAGCCCAACGCTTGAAGGCGAGGCTACGCTCGAGACCTTCCTTCGACGGCTCAGGGTGAGCGTGCCGGTCGGAACGGCGCCCCCGACCCACATGCTCCCAGTCCGCCCCGCCCACAAGAGCGGCGGCAGCAGCAGAGATGTCGTTGCATGCCGACGCTGAAGACGGACCAAGCAGAGGAGAGCCCAACTTCTCTGGTGTCTTCTCGTCGTTGCACCCATCGTCAGATCTTTGAGCCTCGCCGGAATCAGCGCCTACGGGGGCGGTCAATGCTGTCGCAGAGGAGGCCGGCATGGTCGTCTTCACCCCAACGCAGGCGTCGTGGAGGGTACTGGTAGCATCGAGCAGCAGGTCCGACGGGGCCGACGCCGCGGCACAAACTAACTTCTCCGGATCTGGAACAGGCGCCGGGTGCAGAGGAAGACTGGCAGCTGCCGGAGGGACGACGGGCAGCGGCTCCGTAGCGGCCGTCGTCACGGAACTTGGCAGGTGGCGAGCGCGACCTCCAATGGCCGGGTCGGCCCTGCGGGAGGCCAAGGCAGCCGAAGCCAGCACAGCGGCGGTGGAAGCCGGGGAGGTGGACTGCGGAGTCGAAGCAGCCGCGGGGAGCGACGCGAACGTGGGCGCAGCTGGCTCGCTTGGGGGCATCGCTGGACCAGTCTTGAGCACGCTACATCCCTTGGCAGAGCAGGCCAGCGTCGTCGGCGGCGGCGGCGGATCCCGATCCAGATCGGAACGAGGAGAGGATGGGGGCGGCAACGGGAGGATGCATGGCACGAGGCCCGCGGGCAGCTCGGCAGGAGGCGGCGGCAGCATGCTGACCGGGACACAGCACAGCGGTGGGGTGGCCGACGGGGCCGGAGTGGCCGCCGCCGTTGCGTGATGGTGGTCAACGGCGCACACTGGAGAAACTTACTAGTTCCATTGAACCGATTTTGTTCTGCTGTTTCTCACTCTAGGAAAGCCACAAAATAAAAAAGAGAGGGAAACTTGACCCACTGACTTTGTTTAACACCATCGATTCCAAGAACGAAAACGCCGTCATGTAATTTTCAGGCATTCGATTATCGCCTGACCGGGTTTGGCAAAGCATGAACTCGATTTCCCGGACAAAACCGGAGGCACATCTCCTCTTCTTTGTGCAGGATCCGTTTCTGTCTAGCACCAGCAATGCTGGGGTACTACTCCCTACCTAGCAAGAAGCCCGTACATTTCACGTCCGTGTGCGATCGCGTCCCCTTCAGGAATCTCCTCCTGGCGTCGACCTCTCCTCATGACCGCACAACCAACCACAGGCAGCAGCTCTCTCCCTCTCTTGTTGCTCCTTTCCCCTTAATCATTGGTCAGCCGGAGGAAAGGAGATGGCAACGGGAGCGATTTCATGGCGAGGGCTGCTCCGTGAACTGTGACGAAAGCAAAAGCTAGTACTACAAGAAAGCAACAGCGCGGTGTGGATGCTCGGCTGCGCTGTGGCTTTCAGGCTCTGCTTTTTTCCAGAGGCCGGACATTCGTGTCGTCGTCTCCGGCCGTCGCTGTACGGGGAGGAGTGAGGAATATGGCTGGCGTCGGTCGGCGTCGTGGCCAAGAGGTGGCGCCGTCGACGACGCTGAGGTCCGGATGGGCACGTATGCGGCAGCGGGAGAAAGCAAGGGCGGATGGCGACCCGGTGGAAAGAGAGAGGCCGGGCGTAGTGGAGGACCGATCGATCGGCCGCGGGAACGTGCGGGTCGTTGCGTTTGGTGGCGCGGCACGCGGCAAGGCGGAGCCGGGCTGTGTGTGGAGTGGTGCACACGGTAAACTCAGAGGGAGAAACACAGGGGATTCTCGGACCAGAAGCCACCGGGATCTCCCTTTGCCGGCTTGCCGCGCCAGCTGAGAATTTCAGGTGTTCCGAAGATTTTCATTTTTTGCAGGTGAGTGTTTCTTAGATATTTGCTTTGACCTTTTTCAGTGTTATGAAATTTGCATATGAAATTTTTTCTTCCAAAACGACCTAGATCATTATAATCTACTCCCTTGCATTGGTGTCAAAAACAGTCTTAGAGCATCTACAACCGAACTTGACAAATCCGGCCCCCAAACGTGCGTGGATGCGCCCGGACGCATCTGCGGGCATTGACCAGGCACCCCTCAAATGTTGCGCCGCACATTCACATACCACAAATTCTTCACAAATTTTGATCCTCAAATCCATGCAATCCATGCACGTCGATCATACGGTACAAGTTGTTCGAATGCCCAAGTTCGAAACAAAGCAAAGCAAATTATAGTTCAACAAACCGGGCATGGCAAAATAAAATCAATGTCCGAGCATGACGGATGGCCTCGGATCACTAGCTAGGCGCGTGCTCCGAGTGGAATGTGTCTTGGTCGTCCTGCTCCGCCTGCGTCCGGGCGGCCTCCTCCGCCTGCATCCGGGTTGCCTCCGCCGCCTGCATCCGGGCCGTAGCCGCCCTCGCCGCCTCATATATCCTACGGTCGTTGATCTTCATCTTCTTGTCCACAAGCCATTTCTTCGGATGCTCATCATAGAGGGTCTCGTCCGCCAACATGATCCTCGCATCTTTCGCGTCCCCGTGCGAGTTGCAACCTCTCCTTCTCAAGATCTATGTTGCCAAATGTCTTGGCCTTCTCGAGCTCCCATTTGATCGCCGATTGTTGCTTCTCCAACTTGATCTTCTCCCTCTCAATTTCCAACTTCTTCTCGGCCCTCTTTTGGTCAGACTCCATCCTTTCCTTTTCCGCATCCAACATGAGCTTGTACCTCTCCTCCTTCTTGCTCTCCCTCACCGAAAAATGCCCATCCATGTTGACGACATTTTGGTACTGCGGCATCACGGGCGGCACGTGCCTTCTCCCACTCGTTTCCCATGACTTGGCGGTTATCCTTTGGCACGATGGCTTTTTCATTTTGCACGACAACATCATCCTCTTCATCGTTCAACTCAATTGATTGGCTGTAGCTTGAGCCATCATTCCTCTTCTTGCCCGACGTGGATTTGCTGCAATTTGGGGTGGGGTCAGACTGTCGGTTCCGACATGGTGGGCGTTCCCGGACGCCCCCATATTTGGGCTGGATATGGGGGGTGCCGGCCAGCCCTGGCGTTTGAGGATCGTTTGAGGGGCCTGTCTGGGTAAAAAAATCATGATCGAGCAGTGACCGGGCAGCCTGTCCGGACGTATGAGGCGGGTTTGAGAGGTCCGGTTGTAGATGCTCTTACCTTTTGGGACGGAGGAATGTTTCCAAAATACTTGTCATGGAAGTATTTTGGAACGGAGGGGTTCAGTTCAAAAATACACGTCGTGGAAGTATTTTGGAATGGACGGAGTATAAAGGTTCATCAGAATTACAAAACACTCCAAGCATAACTAAAATTACATCGTGGTCTTTGGATGGACAAATGTTTGCTAACACCAATAGAACGAGCTAATGACGCAACACTAACGTGCACCACTCGCCACCGGACTTGGACTAACTTTGTCGATGACAGACATAGTCTTTGTGCACGCCCCTAAGGATCAATGGTTGGAGCCACAGGTCGCGGATGATCCCTTGCATCGATCAGAAGCACCTGACAAAGATCACTCTAGCACATACACCATAGAAAAACCTAATCTCGCCGCCTCAATGAGACGATGAGAATATACGCCAAACCTCCCTCGACTCCGTTCCAATGCACAAAATCCACTGAGTGTCATTGTATTTGTGAAAATTTAACCATGAAAATTGAAAATGAAACATATACAAATATAGTTTGCTACGAAGTGTTACATCTGAATATATGGTTTGATCATTGTTTAGCTAAGAATACAACTACTGTTTTGACTATTTAACCATATGCATTTTCACTATTTGACAACGCATCCAACAATATAGTTTTTTTTTTAGAAAATCCAACAATACAGGTTGGATATCTTTTTTTCAGTAAGGGTTGGATAACTATGAAAGTTAGAACAACCAAATCGGCTTCTTCTTTCATTCATGCCGTGTACAGAATCTAATTAATCCCTATTCACCGCTCTGTGCGGATGATTGCCGCATACTGAAAACGCCTATTCAACACTTCAGGGGGGCCCCGAGGCGCGTGCTTTGGTCTGCGTGCCACGGCCCAATAGCGCTTCCTTCACCCACCCCGCCTCGCTGTATGTGCCTGGTCGCCTGGCTAGCCGGACCAGTCAATCTCAAGTGATAGAAAACTGAAGATACCGGTTCAAAAATATAAATCATTTAATTGAAATATCCCTTTTACACACAAAAAAACAGAAAAAAATAAACGATTTCCAATGTTTTATAGATAAAAAATCCACACAGTAAAAAATATGCAAGGATTTAGAAATTTCCATGAATTTTAAGATAGTTCATGATCTTGACAAAATATCACATTAATGAAAAATAAAATAGAATTTTTTCTAAAAAAAATAAAATCGAAATTTTCAATTATATAAAAAAAGTTAGACAAGTTCTTGAATCGTGAAATTTATCAGTGTTTATAAATTTAAAAATGTTTGAATGATTTTCTTAAATAAAAGAAAAATCTTGAACCAAATCGAGTAAAGACCAGCCAAGAACATAAAAGAATAAAACAGAGAAAAACCGTCCAGTAAAATCAGAGAACCTTCCAATGGCATCTCTATATCTCGCATTCCGGCAGACCTAGGGAAATCTCGCTGAATGGGAGATCCAATTTGTCCGGCCCAAGCGTGCGAGAGGCCACAGCCTCTTTTTTCTTCCTTTGTTTTACCTTTTCTGGGTTCGTTTTCTGCTTTAATTTTTTACATATTAAATACTATAAATATTAAAAACCACTCTATAAAATGCTAAATGTATAAAAACACTCTACAAAAAATATTTAAAAAATGTTGACCCAGTATTTGAAAAATGTTGACCCATAATTTGAAAAACGTTAAATGTGTATAGAGAAAATGTTTATCCCGTATGTGCAAAATCTATAAAAAAAAATTTATGACAAAAAATGATTTCGTATTTGAACAAATCACAATGAAGCATTTGAATAAATATTGAACATGTCTTCGAAAAATGTTAATGAAGTATTTAAAAAAAGAAAATATGTATAGAAAAAATGTTGACCATGTAGTTAAAAAAGTAGAAAATTTTGATCATGTATTTAAAAATGTTAGTCAAGCAGTTGAAAAAAATTGAACAAGTAATTGAAAATACTAGTCAAGAATTTCAAAAAAAAGTTAAATGTGTATAGAAAAATGTTTACCATGTATTAAAAACATGCTAAAAAATTGATCATGTAAAATATGTTAATGAAGCATTTGAAAAAATGTGGAACGAGTATTTGAAAAATGTTAAACAAGCATTTGAAAAATGTTAAATGTGTTTAGAAACAATGTAGACCATGTGCTAGAAATATGTTAATATTGCAACAAAAAGTATTAATCAACCATTTGAAAAATGTGAAATATGCATAGAAAAAATGTTGACCATGTATTAGAAAATGTTACTCTTGTATATGAAAAATGTTGATCAAGCATCTGAAATTTTTTAAAAGTGTTTATACAAAATAATATTGGCCATGTATTTAAAAATGTTAATCTTGTGTTTGTAAAATCTCAATCAAGCATTTAAAAAATGTTCAAAATGTATATAAAAAAATGTTAATCATGCATTTATAAATGTTAATTTTGTATTGGAAAAATGTTAAAGGTGTATTAGAAAAATGTTGTTGACATATACAAAATTATAGAATGAAAACCAAAAAAGAAACACAATAAACCAAAGGAAAAAAGAAAACGAAAAAACTGAAGGAACAAATGAAAAAAAAACAGAAACAAAGAAAAGAAACAAAAGAAAAGGAAAAAACCGGAGAAAACCAGCTCGACTCGCTTCAAGTAGGTCACGCCCTCTTAACTTAACACGGCCAAGGAGCTCCAGGGATCGATCCCTCATCCTCTCATTTTCCCTTGCCTTTTCCTTTAACTCTACGCAAAATGGGCCTGCCTGATTGCTGTAGCCGCTTCAGCGAGATATCGCTGAATGCGTGATATAGTGGTCGCGGTTTCTAATCCCCAAAAATGAAAAAAAATGTAATGCAGTATCATGGGCCGTCCTGTTGGTTCCAGGGTGTGCACAGGGTTTTCTTGAATAATGCACAGGGTGTGTGCAAGTTGGGTCCACCAATTTGCAGTTTTTTCTTTCTTTTTTCAATATTTTTTCGGTTTTATTTTTCATTGGGTCTTATTTCTTTGGTTTCTTTAATTTGTTTATTTCTTCAAAACCCTAAGGCTCCCATGGTGACGACTCTAGGGTTCGACGTGGAACAAATCAGCGGCCGCAGATTCTAATCGGCGGGCTGCCTCGAGCACGCCGGAGTAGACGATGGCTACATCCTCTCCGTCGGACGGCACACGTGGGAACTTGGGCTCCAGTAACCCTAGATCAGCTAAGTCACTGCTTGAGGAAGCGTTGGGGAAGCTGGACATCTTCGAGGAAGAGGCTACTCCGCTCGTGATCGATGATTGCGTTGATAGAGGCCCGGTGAAGTGGCTACTCGCTGGCAAGGTCCTCCATCGCAATCACTATCACATCCAGACCATTGGCAACGTGCTTCGACCGGCTTGAAGTAATCTGAGGGGACTGCAATTCCGCTCGGTAGGGACGAACATGTTCGTCGCAGAATTTGAGATTCAGAGAGATTGAGACAGAGTTTGGGCTGGATCGCCATGGCATACCAATAAGAACGTGGCAATTTTGGCCGAGTTCGAGGATTGCATATGCCCAGATGAACTCAAGTTTGACCAGCTCCAAGTGTGGGCTAGGGTTCTTAATCGGCCTTACAATTTGAGGGATGATGCTTGGTCCCTACCCATCGCTCAGATGATTGACAAGGGAGCCAAAAGTGCAAAGTCTGATCACAATGGTGGTTGTCTTCGAGCTAGGGTTTCAGTTAATGTTAACAAACTGCTCCAAAGATGGATCCTCATTGATTCAGCAAGGGGAAGAGGGTAGATTCATATGACATCCAATATGAACAAATTCCTTATTTTGTTTCTCATGTGGGCATCTCAGGCACTCTGAACTTTACTGTCAGACTCCGGGCACCAGAGATGAGAAGGGTGATCTACCCTTTTGAAAGTGCATGTAGCCCCTAAGTTTGGTTTTGGTGATTAATAACAATCTCTATGGACTAATGTTTTCACTGAGATATATTTAAAGGTATTGTCCATAGATGGTGCATCAAGGATGTTAGATGGAATCAAGGATGAAGTCCATATATATGAAGATATATTTGCTCTAAGCTTTGGTATTCATGGACAAGTCCTATGGAGCATCAAGTACATTGAATCCTATATGAAGAAATGTTCCATCGTGATGCATGGAGAATGTTGGATTTATGTGGGAAGAGTGCCATCAAAACATTCGAAGAAGTCCTCATGGTATCCCTCTCTGGATACCCCATGTGCACGGGCCTCCTGACCCTCGTGTGCATGGGGTCGAGTGTCAACTCTATGGATACCCCGTGCGCACGGGGTCCCTGACCCACGTGCATACAGGGCCTAGGTTTTGGCATCACATATCTAGTGAGTTTTCAAGTTGGTCTCTGGGGATTTATGTTGAAGCCATCAAGATAGATTTTAATGTCTAACCAAATATATTCAAGGTGGAGTTCGTTAGAGGATCTCAAAGATTGACATATGTGGGATTTTAAGGATCAATGTCTTGAGAGAATAATCAAATAGAAGAATTCAAGTTATGGTTTCAAGACAAAATCATGGTAAGCTCATGGGTTGGGTTTTCAGTTGATAAAGTCTTGAAGCAAGCAACTAGAGTGAAGAATTCATTGTGCCTCTCAAGATATTAGATGGAGTTTTTAGAGAGCAAATGACGACCAATATGATATTCACAGTGAAACTTGATATGGTCATGAAAGATTCTTTGGTGATCTCTTTCTTGAAGCAATTAAGGGAAATGAAGAGTTCATTGTGGCTTTCAAGAAACCAAGATGGGACCTGAATTAAAGATGTTGGTTAACCAAGATGAAGCTCGAAGATTATCTAGATATGGTCAACTCTCAAAGCGCAATCTTTGTACCACGTGGGATCAACTGATCTAGTAGTATGGTAAGTAATTGTGAATTGTGCTTTGCTAGCTAACCCATGCTATGTGCTTTCTATGTCTATGTGGGTTAGGTGTTTCCCATGGGCTTGCATCAAAAGAGAGATTTCAAGTAGCCTATGTGTGGATGACATCAAGTGGTGATGGTCATCGGGTTGGAGGAGTCCAAGTGCAAGATGATACGCTGGAGGTTATATGCTTTGAAGCTTGTGGTCCACATCATGATAATGTGCATGCGAAGATGGGCTTAAGTTAAGGCGTCCCTCATTGAAATATGATGAAGCATTTCGAGTATGTTCACCAAGTGATTGTGGACAAGAAAAAGATTCCAACTTGAGGCAAGCATCAAAGTAGTCACCAAGCTCTAGTTCAGTGTGCAAGGCAAAGGTATACCTTAGGTAGGTTTTCCTAGTTTGTTCGGTCTCATGGTGCTTGGAAGGAGACCGAATTATAGGTTTGATAGTCGTACTATCGAGAGAGACTTTCGGGCGAGTATCTCGATCACGTCGCATGTAGAGAGCTCAAAGCTTTGCATTACTTGCATCATTCTTTCTTTTCGATCTTGGGTGGTTCTCTATGTTAGGACCTTGGGCTTTTCCCTAGCTTCAAAACGAGCCCAAGATCATCGAATTCAAAGTCTGTATGCCAAAGTTATCACTGTTTTAGTAAGCTGCTGCAGGCAGTTCTGGGTACCCAATGGACACAGGGTTTTTGACCCCCCGTGTGCACAGAGCCCCGTGCACATGGGTGTGTACCATGCGCACAGGACCCCGTGGGCACGGGGTGTCCAGGAACTGCTCGTTGAGCCCCAACGGCTAGTTTTGGGGTTTGGCCATTTAAGGGCTCCTCCCTCCCACCGGTTGGGGGGATGTTCATTCACATTCTAAACATAATTTTGAGCCTCTTACCACCTCTCCCAAACCCCTATCTTCCCTCTAAGTGAAGGGGCATTTGTGGATGGACCTTGGAGTCATTTGTTGATTTTCTCCATTGCATCCGCTCTCTTCAATCTCCCACTTTCTTGAGTTGCATCTTGTGAGATTGAGAGAGTGAGTTGAGCATTTGTTGCTTGACCTTGCATTGCATTTGTTGCTTGAACTTGCATTGCATTTATTGCATTGGTTTGAGCTCCCCACATCAATTAGTTTAAGTGAGAGCCCGTGATTTTATCACTCTTGGAGGTTTCCACCTCCTAGACGGTTTGGTGATACATTTAGAAGATTGTAAAGAGGCCTATGTGGCCAAGGTTCCCCCGGAAGCTTCCTTTTGTCGTGTGCTCCGGGGAAGGGTGTTGAAGTGGCCTAGGTGGTCCAGTTCCTATGGAAGCTTCCCTGTTTTAGTGTGCTCCGGAGAAGATTTTAAAGGTCTGGTGGTCGCCTTCAATACCAACCCCGTGTGAATCGAGGCTCGTCCATTGGGGGTGACTCGATCGGGAGAATACGGTGAGTCACTTGGTGACACCCCAAAGATAACCAACACTTTGCTTCCCATTTCTTTTGCAATTAGATCGATCTCCCAATGCTTATATATGTGGTTCCCCATAGTGATGAATGGAGCAAAAGCTAGGACGAATTAGGAAGCATCAGCCCGGACGACACCTCTCCAACGGAGATTAGAACTCTCATGAGTGTGAACTTCGGGATAAATCCACGTTCCCGACTCACTTGTGGTTATCTTAGACCCACACCCTTTACTTTCCGCAATTCATACTTGCTCATATTGATATATCTTGTGCTAGTTTAATTGCTTAGTTATTCCTACAATTCCATATCTTGTGATACTGTTTGTGCCTGCTAGTTTCCTTAAGTGTCTATCTTGCTTAGCATAGGTTGTCGGTGCACTTAGGTGAGCGTAGCATATTTAGGATTTGTGCTTTAAAAGTATCTGTTAGTTTAATTCCGCATTAGGATAAAGCCAAATCTGTAAAACTTTTAAAACGCCTATTCACCCCCCTCTAGTCGTCATCTAGATCCTTTCAGTTGGTACCACAGCTTTGGTCTCTCCTTGGTAGGCTTCACCGCCTAGAGAGTAAAGATGTCTACTAGTGATATAGTGCATGATGACACCTTTTATTTTAGTGGCACAAACTATCACTTGTGGAAAATTCGCATGCTTTTTCATTTCTGGAACATGGGTCCAAATTTTGTGTGAATTTTTCTTGTAGGGGATTCTCCATGGAAGGATGACCTTTTTCCAACTAATGAGGAAAATGATAATATGCTTTGTGGGCATGGTGCTAAGAATGCCATAATCCGGTCTATATCCCTCGAAGTGTTTGAGTTAATTATGACTTGTGTGAAGGCTCATGATATGAGGACCAAACTTGAAGAAATATTTGGTGGGTCCAATCTTGTTGATATTCATCATCTTTCGGAGGAGTCAATTGAGGAGGTGTCCACATCTTCAAATCATGAAGATCTCCATATTGCTTCTTCCTCCGTGTACTTGGACATTTCAAGTTCTTCCGCCTCACCATCATGTGGCATGTCCCAAGGTAATGACATGGTGAGTGGAAATATTATTTGTGATGATGATGTTGATGTGCTCAACATTGATGATCTTTCATGCATAAATGCTAATTTTGTAGCTTCTTTGGACTTGAACACATATAGGAGAAATGGCATACATTCTTGTGTTGATAGTCTATGCATGTCACATAGAGATTCCTTGAATACATTGTATGATGATATGCTTGATACTCCTTGTTGACATGATCTCTATGCTTCTATTTCCTCTAGTTGTTATTTGACTAACCATGTAGAGGAAACAAGAGAAACTAGTGCACACAACACTAATGGAGAAATTGCTAGAAGAGCAAAGAAGGAAATCACCATGTTGGAGAGGAAATGCTATGAGCATCAAGAGGATGGAAATGAATCTCCTACTCTTGTTTATGAAGAATCTTCCTCTCCAAAAGAATCATCATCAAGCTGCAATTTTTATGTGTGCCTCATGGCAAGAGGTAAGACCGAGGTATCATCTACTCTTAGTAATGATATTGATGAGAGTGATGATGAATGTGATAGGGATACGAGTCAAGAAATATTTGAAATTGGTAATTATCTTCATGGGGTAAATAAGAACAATTATTTGATGTTTAAATATATTATTACTCACTTCGGTAAGTGCAATGATTTACTTCACGAAGAGCAAGAACAAAATGAAAAACTTGATTGTAACCTTCTTAATGCTCTAGAAACTCTTAGAGATTTAGAATCTTCCAAAGAACAAATTGAAGTTTCTCATGATCAACTTAAAGAGTATTTTGATCACCTTGACCTTGGCTTCAAGGATGTCAAAGGAGAGCTCATCAAACTCTCTAAGTCTTATGAGGAACTTCAAGCTACTTATGTGAAGTCTCTAGTTTCTTCTAGCTCCTCCCATATTATCAATGATGATTGTGCTACTAACTCTACGTCTTGTGAAGCATCTATCTTGAAGGAGAATGTCGAGCTAAGGGCTCAACTTGCTTTGCTAACTAGAAATTATGGGAAATTAGAAGAAAGTCATGAAAAGCTCTTGGGCTCTCATGATGACCTTCTAGTCTCCATGAAAGTCTAAAGTTAGCTCATGAGGCTATTGTGACTAAGGTAACATCTTGTGAGCCTCATGCAGACAGCACTATTTCTACTCAAATGCTTTATTGACATGTGCTAGTCCTAGTAATTCATCTAGACATATTATAGCCAATTCTTTTGATGAATTGCTCTCCTTTCCTTGTTGCTCTAACAATGAAGGTTCTACTTCTTCTAGTACTTTTGTTGATACTAACCTTGTAGAGGAAAACAAAGAGCTCAAGTCCCAAGTCAGTAATTTGAAGAAAGACTTGGAAATATGTCATGAAGGAAATACCTCTCTCAACGCTATCTTAAGTGTTCAAAAATCCCCTCATGACAAGGGCGGACTTGGTTTCATCCCCAACAACAAGAAGTCCAAGAAAAAGAAGAAGGGACAAGATCAAGTCAAGAATCCGGCCAATATTACATGCTTTAAGTGCAAGAATGTTGGACACCATGTGAGATCTTGTCCATTAAAGAAGAAGGCTTCAAATGTGAAGCATCAAGGGAAGTATCCTCAAGTTCAATGTCATGGTCAACCTCATGTTCAAGAAAGGCCACTATCAATGATGAACAAAGATAATGCTCCCCAAGTTGATGAAATAAAGAACTAGAGAAGGGGGGCATATCTTGATATATTTGTCATGAGAAGGGACACATACCCTCATCTTGTCCCAACAGTAACATCCCTAAGCCTCCTCTAGTCAATGATCATTATTTGTTAGGAAGGATGTTGTTGGCAATTTGTTTGCCAAGTTTGTTTGTGCCCAAAGTGGTTTGGAAATGGAAAATACCATTTGGGTTGCCCAGCCTATTGTGACTAACTTCTTAGGACCCAACTTGGTTGGGGACCATCAAGCTCAAACTTCATCAATTGGTGTGTGGAGGACATTGGAGATTTGGCTAGTTCATGAAGAAAAGGACATCCACCATATATTTTTTCAAGCCAAGTCATGTGGATTATCTTCATATTATCTATCCAATGTTCCTCTTTGCGGTAACTTGTATTTATATTGCTTACATTGATAGTTACTCGCCCCTTGCATGTTTAGGTTTTGTATCTAGCATGTGTAGGTTGCTTTGCACATCATATAGTGGTGTTTGTAGGCTTGAGCCTTATTGTATCATATTTGAATCTTGCTTGGCTTTTGTGAGATATTAGTGGATCATCACATTATGGGGGAGTGTTATGTTTTGTGCCCATCACAAACCCGAAATGTGAATATGAGAAATACCACCTAGTATTGATATTCAATATTATGTAGTCACTATGTGGTATGTCAAGCTCATTTGAAATTCAAATTATCAAAGTATCCATTAATTATCTCTTGTTGGTATTTATTTTGCCTTTGTAATGTGCGTCACCGTGGTGTCCTTAGAGTTTCATAGAATCTTCTAGACACCCCGTGCGCATGGGGTCTTTGACCCCCGTGCACATGGGGTGCTGCGTAGCTCTCTGGACATCCTGTGCGCACCGGGTCTATTGACCCCCATGCGCACGGGGTGGGGTTTTAGTGTCTGAGTACCTCGTGCGCACGGGGCTGACTTAGCCCATGCTCACGGGGTCCAACGGGCAAAAATGCCCACCCGACCAAGAACACTATGATTCTCTCTTCTTATCCTTTGGAATATGATTTTGATCTTGTGCATCTTCGAAATCTACCACTGAGTGTTAATTCCAAATACCATCATTATTCTCTTACAATTTGTATTTCTTCATGTGGTAGAACTTTATGATCATCTTCTTCTCGGCTCGTGCTTCAACTTTTCCTTATCTCACTACTTGTTCTATCTCTATCTACTTAAGTGAGTTAAACCTTTGAGCATGTGTGTAGTGTATATCATATGTCCTTTGGTCTTTGCTTATTTCATATGTTGTTCTTTGTGTGCGGTATTGTGTGGATTTGTCACTTTGATATAATTTGGAAAACTTGGATGCTTTGTGATATAGGTGGTGCATTCATCGTGTATGTGTTCTTTTGTCAAAATTGTATCTCTTTGGATCTCGGTAGGCTTGTGCATGCATATTTATTTATACACTTCCTTTTGCCTTGCTTGCTCTACTTGATCCTTTATACAGGGTAAACTCCATAATATCCTTAATGGTTAAAGATGTGCATGAATTTCGAGTTCATATCCATATGCACATATTTAATGTGGAGTGTGCCCTGTGTATTGTAGTTGGTCTAACTACTTCGGACCCAATAAGTTTGGGGACCAAATTGTACCTTAATGTGTTTTAGGTACTTTGGAGAAGCATTGAATGCTTGGCTTATTCATGAGTAAGGTGGAGACACCATGGAAAATTACTAGAGCCAATCTTGCTTGATTCTTTGCTTTGAGGGAGAATATAATTAAAAGCCCGGTTCGGTTGTAAGTGTTACATTCTCATCATGAAAACCCGGTTAACAAAAAAATTTGGGTCAATTTGTTGGATATGCATCAAACTCCCACACTTACCGTATTTTCAATAAATCCACGGGTTGTATTGAGGAAATGATGAATGTGGAGTGTGATGAGAATAACGGCTTCCATGTGGAGCAATTTGTGTCAAGTGTTGTAGGTGATGAGGCTCCTTCCCAAGCTACAAGTACAATGGGGATTGATCATATTCTTCCACAAGGAACACCCCATGTCTATGTAGAAGAAGAAGGAGTAAGAGCCCCTCTTATGGATCCACCACAAGGGAAGTCATCACCCCCAACACATGAGCAAGATGCTCTAGGAGATCATGTACCTATCCAAGAACAAGATCAACTCACTCATGTTCGCGTAGTAGATCAAGGGCCCCTTGAACCAATGCTCTGTGTAACAAGTACTCATTTCATGCATTTATTTAAATTAGAGTCAACATTGTGTATGTCACATCACAACATGATTAGTACTTGTTGGTTTTGTGTTTCTTTTAAGAGCTTAAACATCCTTATTGCATCTATGAGCCATTTGAGAAGAAGCATATCATGGGGATCTATAAAACCATGCTCATGGTTCACTTATCCCAAATATGCCAATTAAGAAATTTATTGCATACCAAGTCCTCAGAGTGCTCTTATGTGCAATATTGATAAATTTGCAAAAACACTTATTTGTTTCTGGTATTATATCTCATGCTTAGTAATTCATTTTTTTGCAAATGAGATCAATTTATGCCATGTGTCTTGTGCCATGTTCCATGTGACAAAGCTCTTATGCTAAAGATCAAGTTTGGATAATAATGGATTCGTTCATGAATATCAAGTTCTTATCTTTTGTACCTATTTGTGTGTGCAAGTTTACTTGTGGATGCTCATCTTGATGATTATTTGCCACATAAGAAACTTATGCACATGAGAAAGTGCATATCTTTCTTTGATATCTATTTGTTTACTACCTGTCCTTGGGATTGTTTCCTTTTGATTCTTTGATGGATCCGGTAAGAAGATGAGTAGTGAGTGCTTGTATGTATTTCTTATATCTTTGCACCGATGAGTGGTTGGATATATTTTGGATCCATTCTTAGCATGGTGATCCTATTAGATACTTCCCGTATATCTTGGCCAAAATATGTTCTTTGGATCTTTTGAATGTGTGACTCTCATGTTTTATCTTCTTGCCACATTCTATGATCTCCAATATAGTTTGAGCTCCTACATTTATTCATAAATGGGTATGTGCATTTGATTCCACTCACATTTGAGAAATGCATAAATTAAGGAGGAACACTATATTGGCCTTCTAGATTTCTCCATTTTGGCATTTGATGCCAATGGGGGAGAAGTTTAGAGGGTTTAGGAGAAGTGGGTTGGTTCTTGTCATTCATGCATATATACATTTGTTGTGTTTGCTTGTTGCATGGATGTGTATATAGAGAAAACTCCACCAAGTTCTTTCCCGTGCATATATTGTCGGGGAGTTTGCTCTATATAGTATGGATCTGCTAGCATCAAATTCTTGTGTAGTATTTTGATGCTAGTACAACCGGTTTTGATAACATCAACTATCTTTGTGATATTTGAGGCTATCAAAACCACGTTAAGTATACAATTTATTCTCGGATAGATTGCATACTTATTTTAAAATTCCTTATATAAATCCTCTTGTTGAGATTGTCATCAATTACCAAAACGGGGGAGATTGAAAGGGCATGTAGCCCCTAAGTAGGGTTTTGGTGATTAATGGCAATCTCTATGGACTAATGATTCCATTGAAATATATCTGAAGGTATTGTCCATAGATGGTGCACCAAGGATATTAGATGACATCAAGGGTGAAGTCCATATATATGAAGATATATTTGCTCTAAGCTTTGGTATTCATGGACAATTCCTATGGAGCATCAAGTACATTGAATCCTATATGAAGAAATATCCCATAGTGATGCATGGATAATGTTGGATTTATGTGGGAAGAATGTCATCAAAACATTCGAAGAAGTCCTCATGGTATCCCTCTCTGGATACCCCGTGCGCACGGGCCTCATGACCCCCGTGTGCACGGGGTCGAGTGTCAACTCTCTGGATACCCCGTGCGCACGGGGTCCCTGAGTCCCCGTGCACACGGGGCCAAGGTTTTGACACTCGAGGTCACATATCCAGTGAGGTTTCAAGTTTGTCTTTCGGGATTTATGTTGAAGCCATCAAGATTGATTTTAATCTCTAACCAAATATATTCAAGGTGGAGTTCGTTAGAGGATCTCAAAGATTGACATATGTGGGATTTTAAGGATCAAGGTCTTGAGAGAATAATCAAATAGAAGAATTCAAGTTATGCTTCAAGAAAAGATCATGGTAAGCTCATGTGTTGGGTTTTCGGTTGATAAAGTCTTGAACCAAGCAACTAGAGTGAAGAATTCATTGTGCCTCTCAAGAGATTATGATGGAGTTTTTAGAGAGCAAATGACGACCAATATGATATTCATAGTGAAACTTGATATGGTCATGAAAGATTCTTTGGTGATCTCTTTCTTGAAGCAATTAAGGGAAATGAAGAGTTCATTGTGGCTTTCAAGAAACCAAGATGGGACCTGAATTAAAGATGTTGGTTAACCAAGATGAAGCTCGAAGATTATCTAGATATGGTCAACTCTCAAAGCGCAATCTTTGTACCACGTGGGATCAACTGATCTAGTAGTATGGTAAGTAATTGTGCATTGTGCTTTGCTAGCTAACCCATGCTATGTGCTTTCTATGTCTATGTGGGTTAGGTGTTTCTCATGGGCTTGCATCAAAAGAGAGATTTCAAGTAGCCTATGTGTGGATGACATCAAGTGGTGATGGTCATCGGGTTCGAGGAGTCCAAGTGCAAGATGATAAGCCCAAGGTTATATGCTTTAAAGCATGCGTTCCACATCATTATAATGTGCATTTGAATATGGGCTTAAGTTAAGGCGTCCCTCATTGCAATATGAGGAAGCATTTCGAGTATGTGCACCAAGTGATTGTGGACAAGAAAAAGATTCCAACTTGAGGCAAGCATCAAAGTCATCACCAAGCTCAAGTTGAATGTGCAAGGCAAAGGTATACCTTAGTTAGGTTTTTCTAGTTTTGCTGGTCTCATGGTGCTTCGAAGGAGATCGGATTATAGTTTTGATGGTCGTACTATCAAGAGGGACTTTCAGGTGAGTAGCTTGATCACATCACATGTAGAGAGATCAAACATTTGCATTACTTGCATCATTCTTTCTTGTTTATCTTGGGTGTTTCCCTGTGTGAGGACCTTGGGCTGTTCTCTAGCTTCAAAACGAGCCCAAGATCGTTGAATTCGGAGTCCGTATGCCAAAGTTATCACTGTTTTAGTAAGCTACTACAGGCTGTTCTTGGTACCCCGTGGACACGGGGCCTCGTGCACCCGGGCGTGTACCATGCGCATGGGACCCCGTGGGCATAGGGTCTAAACCCCCGTGGGCATGGGCTATCCAGGAACTGCCCATTGAGCCCCAACGACTAGTTTTTGGTTTTGGCTATTTAAGGGCTCCTTCCTCCCACCGGTTGGGGGGCTGTTCATTCACATTCTAAACATCATTTTGAGCCTCTTACCACTCTCCCAAACCCCTATCTCCCCTCTAAGTGAAGGGGTATTTGTGGATGAATCTTGGAGTCATTTTTTCATTTTCTCCATTGCATCCACTCTCTTCAATCTCCCACTTTCTTGAGTTGCATCTTGTGAGATTGAGAGAGTGAGTTGAGCATTTGTTGCTTGACCTTGCATTGCATTTGTTGCATTGGTTTGAGCTCCCCACATCGATTAGTTCGAGTGAGAGCCCATGAGTTTATTACTCTTGGAGGCTTCCGCCTCCTAGACAGTTTGGTGATACATTGAGAAGATTTTGAAGAGGCCTATGTGGCCAAGGTTCCCCCGGAAGCTTCCTTTTGTGGTGTGCTCCGGGGAAGGGTGTTGAAGTGGCCTAGGTGGTCAAGTTCCTCCGGAAGCTTCCGTGGTTGTGGTGTGCTTCAGAGAAGATTGTAAAGGTGTGGTGGTCACCTTCAAGACCAACCCCGAGTGAATCGAGGCTCATCCGTTGGGGGTGACTCGGAAGGGAGAATATAGTGAGTCACTTGGTGACGCCCCAAAGCTTTGGCTTCAGCACCGCTCCAACGGAGAGTAGCACTTTCATGAGTGTGAACTTCGGGATAAATTCGCGTCCCCGACTCACTTGTGGTTATCTCATACCCACACCCTTTACTTTCCACAATTCATACTTGCTCATATTGATATATCTTGTGCTAGTTGAATTGCTTAGTTGTTCCTACAATTCCATAACTTTGTGATACTGTTTATGCTTGCTAATTTCCTTAAGTGCCTATCATCCTTAGCATAGGTTTTTGGAGCACTTAGGTGAGCCTAGCATATTTAGGATTTGTGCTTGAAAAGTATCCGTTAGTTTAATTCCGCATTAGGATAAAGCCAAATTTGTAGAAGTTTTAAAACGCCTATTCACCCCCCCTCTAGTGGTCATCTAGATCCTTTCACCTTTGGCCCGTTACTGCGAGCTCCTAAGGAGTTTAAGAAACCAGTGACCAGCGACAATTCATCATGGGGCCAGAGTTCAGATCCAAGCAAGAAGCAAGAAACCAGGAATTCGAGCACCAAGACCAAACCTAATGGTGAGGCAGAGGTAACCTTGCCAGTTAAGAACAAGGACAAGTCAGTAACAAGAGGAAGGATGCCCCAACAGTTGTGTATAAGCCAAAGCAGCTTCTGCTTACGGATGGGATGAGCACTACTACAGGATGCTGCTAACGCGACACTACGATCAGAGACCCTTCAACGTAACTGTGTGCGATGCAATAATCGCAAATAGTGGTGTATCAAACACGCTCCAGACTTTAGTTGCATGTGCGATGTAGGGCATACGATTCAGTTCAATGAACTATTTGCCATGAGGAGGAAGAACGGAAACGGGCAGCCAGATGAAGGTGTCACTAGTAGAAAAAGCCCCATTCATTCCGGTTCGTGATGGCCTTTAGTCCCGGTTCTGGAACCGGGAATAAAGGGTCGTTACTAAAGGCCCCCCCTATAGTCTCGGTTCTTATACGAACTGGGACTAAAGCCCCTCCACGGGGCCGCTGTCTAGCGCTCCACCTTTACCAACTAGGACTAAAGACAATTTTACGAAAAAAAGTTTGAATTTTTTTCGATTTTCAAATTTCCGAATTATTTTAAAATTTAATCTCTAATCACCACTCATCACTGCTGAATTTAACCTCTAATCTCTAATCACCCCTCATCATTCCAAATCATCTAACTTCCCGGCCGGTCACCCATCCTCTCACTACTCCAGCCTGAGCATGCTTAACTTCTGGGTTCAATTCCCCCTCGTTTCCAAGTCTGCACTTGTTGTTTTCCTGACAATAGTAAGATGTCAATCCTATTAACCAGCTCAGGAGTTTAGCTTGAGCATGAAGTCACACGTTTCACAGTTTGAGTTTGAAACTATTATTTCTAAAAAACAATAATAATTTACTAACACTAATATTTCTTGAATAAGTAGTTTGACCATAGTTTGACCATTGTTTGTCCACAGTTTGACCAGATTTGACCAAAATTCAAAATACTGAATAATTATTTAGTAACACTAATATTCTTGAATAATTATTTAGTACCACTAATACTTCTTGAATAAGTAGTTTGACCATAATTTGACCAAAATTAAAAAAAACTGAAATTTGAGCATAACTTTTTTTCCTTTTAGAATTTGAGGATTCTAAAAATTTGCAAACAGGCCGTAGGCTTTCAAAATCGGATGCGGATTTTCGTGCTGATTTTTTTGATATATTATGCCTTTTTTTCGACATCGTATGCAAAAGATATGGCTGTTTTACATTTTCATCGGGACCATCGTCATCGGAGTCCGATGCATATGCACGAGAAAAATGGATGGATTGGTCCATATTGCTCGAGATCACCCACATTATTTTCATGGAGATCAACTTCGTTGTCATCCTCCTCGTACTCATAATTGTCCTCTTCAAAAGCTTCATTTTGGTTGTTTGAAACCGGACTCACTGTTGGCCAAACTTGTTGCGTCAAATGACGTTCACTAACTTGATCTTGGTTCATGGGTGGGGGAGTACTAGCAACCAACGGGGAGGGCTTCCGGTTCAAATCCAAATGCAAACTAGACTCAACCTTCTTGTAGGCAAATAACTCAAGAGCCTTGTCTAGAGATTCCGCAACCGTCTCCTTGTATGCAACCCAGTGTTGCTCCGAGTTCACACGCATTGTCTTCCAATGGATGTGCATTCCAAAACCAACATTATGCCTTCCCTCGAACTCAACAATGTCACTTGGGTCCATCCAATTCAAATCCCTCCTCACTTGTTCCAAGACATACGCATAGCTAGGACTATTCTCAAACACCATGTCAAACTCATCTGGGTCCGACTCAACATTGCCTTTCAAAAAGGCCTCTTTATCCAGATGATGAACATAAACACATGTTCTTCCCATCCCTACCATAATTAGAAACACACATATATCAAGTAAGTACTTAACAAAGTATTTGCACAAAATACATAAGCCCTAACAAATATATGAAACAATAAGCCTAACCCCCACTTAACAATAACCACAACCCTAACGATAGCATAACCCTAACACCATCATCAAACACACATAACCCTAACCCTAGCATAGAATTAAGCCTAACCATAACCCTAACACCAACATCAACACAAATTTCCAAATCCAAGCCAAAACTAGGGTTTCCCCAAACTAGCAAGATTTGAGCAAATGTGACAATTTCTATGTGCTAATTTTTTGATATATTATGCGTTTTTCTTCGACATCATATGGAAAAGATATGGCCGTTTTATGTTTTCATAACATTTGTTTGCAAAACATGTCCAAATTTAAGTTTTTTAATTTTCCTAACTAATAGATGTAGTAACATAACTACATCTCGAAGGATTTTAATTTTTGAAGTTTTTATCATTTGAAGTTTCTTTACGTTTTCATAATTTTTGAAGTTTTTATCATTTTCTTTTAATTTTTGACGTCCGAGTTGGCCACTTTATGACGACGATAATGCGTAACCGAGTAGTTGTTGAGCAACATCTTCGATTCCAAGAAGGATTGAAAGTCACAACTGGGATATATCCCGTTCTTGTCGTCTTCCAAATCACGGTGAGAACTTGGCCTAGCTCCAAGAGAAATACATTTGCCACCATCTACAACGGCTTCATCCGCGAGACTAAGATCCTTGAACAATGGTGTCTTCTGATCCCGCCCGAATAACTTCTTAAATGCTTGCGCCTCCTTGGGCGTGAACCCCTAATCATCAACTTCTTCATTGGGACCATCATCATCGGAGTCCGATGCATATGCACGAGAAAAATGGATGGATTGGTCCATATTGCTCGAGATCACCCACATTATTGGCATGGAGATCAACTTCGTTGTCATCCTCCTCGTACTCATAATTATCCTCTTCAAAAGCTTCATTTTGGTTGTTTGAAACCGGGCTCAATGTTGGCCAAACTTGTTGCGTGAAATGAGGTTCACTAACTTGATCTTGGTTCATGGGTGGGGAGTACTAGCAACCAACGGGGAGGGCTTCCGGTTCAAATCCAAATGCAAACTAGACTCAACCTTCTTGGAGGAAAATAACTCAAGAGACTTGTCTAGAGATTCCGCAACCATCTCCTTGTATGCAACCTAGTGTTGCTCCGAGTTCACACGCATTGTCTTTCGACGGATGCGCATTCCAAAACCAACATTATGCCTTCCCTCGAACTAAAAAACGTCACTTGGGTCCATCCAATTCAAATCCTTCCTCGCTTGTTCCAAGACATCCGCATAGCTAGGACTACTCTCAAACACCATGTCAAGCTCATCCGGGTCCGGCTCAACATTGCCTTTCAAAAAAGACTCTTTATCCACATGATGAACATAAACACATGTTCTTCCCATCCCTACCATAATCAAAAACACACATATATCAAGTAAGTACTTAACAAAATATTTGCACAAAATACATAAGCCCTAACATATATATGAAACAATAAGCCTAACCCCCACTTAACAATAACCACAACCCTAACCATAGCATAGCCCTAACACCATCATCAAACACACATAACCCTAACGCTAGCATAGTATGAATCCTAACCATAACCCTAACACCAACATCAACACAAATTTCCAAATCCAATCCAAAACTATGGTTTCCCAAACTAGCAAGATTTGAGCAAATGTGACAATTTCTATGTGCTGATTTTTTTGCTATATTATGCGTTTTTTTCGACATCATATGCAAAAGATATGGCCGTTTTATGTTTCCATAACACTTTTTTTGCAAAACATCTCCAAATTTAAGTTTTTTAATTTTCCTAACTAATAGATGTCGTAACATAACTACATCTCGAAGGATTTTAATTTTTGAAATGTTTATCATTTGAAGTTTCTTTACATTTTCATAATTTTTGAAGTTTTTATCATTTTCTTTTAATTTTTTACGTCCGAGTTGGCCACTTTATGAGGACGATAATGCGTAACCGAGTAGTTGTTGAGCAACATCTTCAATTCCAAGAAGGATTGAAACTCACAACTGGGATATATCCCGTTCTTGTCGTCTTCCAAATCACGGTGAGAACTTGGCCTAGCTCCAAGAGAAATAGATTTGCCACCATCTACAACGGCTTCATCCGCGAGACTAAGATCCTTGAACAATGGTGTCTTTTGATCCCGCCCGAATACCTTCTTAAATGCTTGGGCCTCCTTGGGCGTGAACCCCTCCTCATCAACTTCTTCATTGGGACCATCATCATCGAAGTCCGATGCATATGCACGAGAAAAATGGATGGATTGGTCCATATTGCTCGATATCACCCACATTATTGGCATGGAGATCAACTTCGTTGTCATCCTCCTCGTACTCATAATTGTCCTCTTCAAAAGCTTCATTTTGGTTGTTTGAAACCGGGCACAATGTTGGCCAAACCCGTGGCGTCAAATGAGGTTCACTAACTTGATCTTGGTTCATGGGTGGGGGAGTACTAGCAACCGACGGGGAGGGCTTCCGGTTCAAATCCAAATGCAAACTATACTCAACCTTCTTGGAAGAAAATAACTCAAGAGACTTGTCTAAAGATTCCGCAACCATCTTCTTGTATGCAACCTAGTGTTGCTCCGAGTTCACACGCATTGTCTTCCGACGGATGTGCATTCCAAAACCAACATTATGCCTTCCCTCGAACTCAAAAACGTCACTTGGGTCCATCCAATTCAAATCCTTCCTCACTTGTTCCAAGACATCCGCATAGCTAGGACTACTCTCAAACACCATGTCAAGCTCATCCGAGTCCGGCTCAACATTGCCTTTCAAAAAAGACTCTTTATCCACATGATGAACATAAACACATGTTCTTCCCATCCCTACCATAATCAAAAACACACATATATCAAGAAAGTACTTAACAAAATATTTTCACAAAATACATAAGCCCTAACATATATATGAAACAATAAGCCTAACCCCCACTTAACTTTAACCACAACCCTAACCATAGCATAACCCTAACACCATCATCAAACACACATAACCCTAACCCTAGCATAGAATGAAGCCTAACCATAACCCTAACACCAACATCAACACAAATTTCCAAATCCAAGCCAAAACTATGGTTTCCCAAACTAGCAAGATTTGAGCAAATGTGACAATTTCTATGTGCTGATTTTTTTGATATATTATGCGTTTTTTTCGACATCGTATGCAAAAGATATGGCCGTTTTACGTTTCCATATCACTTTTATTGCAAAACATGTCCAAATTTAAGTTTTTTAATTTTCCTAACTAATAGATGTCGTAACATAACTACATCTGAAGAATTTTAATTTTTGAAGTTTTTATCATTTGAAGTTTCTTTACGTTTTCATAATTTTTGAAGTTTTTATCATTCTCTTTTAACTTTTGACGTCCGAGTTGGCCAGTTTATGTGGACGATAATGCATAACCGAGTAGTTGTCGAGCTACATCTTCAATTCCAAGAAGGATTGAAACTCACAATCGGGATATATCCCATTCTTGTCGTCTTCCAAATCACGGTGAGAACTTGGCCTAGCTCCAAGAGATATACATTTGCCACCATCTACAAACGGCTTCATCCGCAAGACTAAGATCCTTGAACAATGGTGTCTTGTGATCCCGCCCGAATACCTTCTTAAATGCTTGGGCCTCCTTGGGCGTGAACCCCTCCTCATCAACTTCTTCATTGGGACCATCATCATCGGAGTCCGATGCATATGCACGAGAAAAATGGATGGATTGGTCCATATTGCTCGATATCACCCACATTATTGGCATGGAGATCAACTTCGTTGTCATCCTCCTCATACTCACAATTGTCCTCTTCAAAAGCTTCATTTTGGTTGTTTGAAACCGGGCACAATGTTGGCCAAACTTGTTGCGTCAAATGAGGTTCACTAACTTGATCTTGGTTCATGGGTGGGGGAGTACTAGCAACCAACGTGGAGGGCTTCCGGTTCAAATCCAAATGCAAACTAGACTCAACCTTCTTGGAGGAAAATAACTCAAGAGACTTGTCTAGAGATTCCGCAACCATCTTCTTGTATACAACCTAGTGTTGCTCCGAGTTCACACGCATTGTCTTCCGACGGATGTGCATTCCAAAACCAACATTATGCCTTCCCTCGAACTCAAAAACGTCACTTGGGTCCATCCAATTCAAATTCTTCCTCACTTGTTCCAAGACATCCGCATAGCTAGGACTACTCTCAAACACCATGTCAAGCTCATCCGGGTCCGGCTCAACATTGCCTTTCAAAAAAGACTCTTTATCCACATGATGAACATAAACACATGTTCTTCCCATCCCTACCATAATCAAAAACACACATATATCAAGTAAGTACTTAACAAAATATTTGCACAAAATACATAAGCCCTAACATATATATGAAACAATAAGCCTAACCCCCACTTAACAATAACCACAACCCTAACCATAGCATAACCCTAACACCATCATCAAACATACATAACCCTAACCCTAGCATAGTATGAATCCTAACCATAACCCTAACACCAACATCAACACAAATTTCCAAATCCAAGCCAAAACTATGGTTTCCCAAACTAGCAAGATTTGAGCAAATGTGACAATTTCTATGTGCTAATTTTTTGATATATTATGCATTTTTTTCGACATCGTATGCAAAAGATATGGCCGTTTTACGTTTTCATAACACTTTTTTTGCAAAACATGTCCAAATTTAAGTTTTTTAATTTTCCTAACTAACAGATGTCGTAACATAACTACATCTGAAGGATTTTAATTTTTGAAGTTTTTATCATTTGAAGTTTCTTTACGTTTTCATAATTTTTTGAAGTTTTTATCATTTTCTTTTAACTTTTGACGTCCGAGTTGGCCAGTTTATGTGGACGATAATGCATAACCGAGTAGTTGTCGAGCTACTTCTTCAATTCCAAGAAGGATTGAAACTCACAACCGGGATATATCCCGTTCTTGTCGTCTTCCAAATCATGGTGAGAACTTGGCCTAGCTCCAAGAGATATACATTTGCCACCATCTACAAACGGCTTCATCCACGAGAATAAGATCCTTGAACAATGGTGTCTTGTGATCCCGCCCGAATACCTTCTTAAATGCTTGGGCCTCCTTGCGCGTGAACTCCTCCTCATCAACTTCTTCATCGGGACCATCGCCATCGGAGTCTGATGCATATGCACGAGAAAAATAGAGGGATTGGTCCATATTGCTCGATATCACCCACATTATTGTCATGGCGATCAACTTCGTTGTCATCCTCCTCGTACTCATAATTGTCCTCTTCAAAAGCTTCATCTTGGTTGTTTGAAACCGGGCTCAATGTTGGCCAAACTTGTTGCGTCAAATGAGGTTCACTAACTTGATCTTGGTTCATGGCCGGGGGAGTACTAGCAACCAACGGGGAGGGCTTCCGGTTCAAATCCAAATGCAAACTAGACTCAACCTTCTTGGAGGCAAATAACTCAAGAGCCTTGTCTAGAGATTCCGCAACCATCTCCTTGTATGCAACCCAGTGTTGCTCCGAGTTCACATGTATTGTCTTTCGACGGATGTGCATTCCAAAACCAACATTATGCCTTCCCTCGAACTCAAAAACGTCACATGGGTCCATCCAATTCAAATCCTTCCTCACTTGTTCCAAGACATCCGCATAGCTAGGACTACTTTCAAGCACCATGTCAAGCTCATTCTGGTCCGGCTCAACATTGCCTTTCAAAAAGGCCTCTTTATCCACATGTAGAACATAAACACATGTTCTTCCCGTCCCTACCATAATCAAAAACACACATATATCAAGTAAGTACTTAACAAAATATTTGCACAAAATACATAAGTCCTAACATATATATGAAACAATAAGCCTAACCCCCACTTAACAATAACCACAACCCTAACCATAGCATAACCCTAACACCATCTTCAAACACACATAACCCTAACCCTAGCATAATATGAAGCCTAGCCACAACCCTAACACCAAAACCAAAACAAATTTCCAAATCCAAGCCAAAACTAGGGTTTCCCAAACTAGCAAGATTTGAGCAAACATGACAATTTCTATTTGCTGATTTTTTTGATATATTATGCAGGTTTTTTCGACATCGTATGCAAAAGATATGGCCATTTTACGTTTTCATAACACTTTTTTTTTGCAAAAACATGTCCAAATTGAAGTTTTTTAATTTTCCTAACTAATAGATGTAGTAACATAACTACATCTCGAAGGATTTTAATTTTTGAAGTTTTTATCATTTGAAGTTTTTTATGTTTTCATAATTTTTGAAGTTTTTATCATTTTCTTTTAATTTTTGACGTCCGAGTTGGCCACTTTATGTGGACGATAATGCGTAACCGTGTAGTTGTTGATCAACATCTTCAATTCCAAGAAGGATTGAAACTCACAACCGGGATATATCCCGTTCTTGTCGTCTTCGAAATCACGGTGAGAACTTGGCCTAGCTCCAAGAGATATACATTTGCCACCATCTACAACGGCTTCATCCGCGAGATTAAGATCCTTGAACAATGGTGTGTTGTGAGCCCTCCTGAATACCTTCTTAAATGCTTGGGCCTCCTTGGGCGTGAACGCCTCCTCATCAACTTCTTCATCGGGTCCATCATCATCGGAGTCCGATGCATATGCACGAGAAAAATGGATGGATTGTTCCATTGTCTCTTGCACATGATATTGCTCGAGATCACCCACATTATTGTCATGGAGATCAACTTCGTTGTCATCCTCCTCGTACTCATAATTGTCCTCTTCAAAAGCTTCATTTTTGTTTGTTTGAAACCGGGCTCAATGTTGGCCAAACTTGTTGCGTCAAATGAGGTTCACTAACTTGATCTTGGTTCATGGGTGGGGGAGTACTAGCAACCAACGGGGAGGGCTTCCGGTTCATATCCAAATGCAAACTAGACTCAACCTTCTTGGAGGCAAATAACTCAAGAGCCTTGTCTAGAGATTCCGCAACCGTCTCCTTGTATGCAACCCAACGTTGCTTTGAGTTCATATGCATTGTCTTCCAACGGATGTGCATTCCAAAACCAACATTATGCCTTCCCTCGAACTCAACAACATCACTTGGGTCCATCCAATTCAAATCCTTTGTAACATCCCAAATTTTCAATTTGGAATGTTATACATAGGTCATCCATGCATATCATATTTTATTGCATTTCCGCTCCGCAATCCTCAAAATCCTAAGCAACTCAAGGACCCTCAGAGAGAGTTGGGGATTTCCTAGTTTTCATGTTTGATTCCTATCAAATAATGAAACGAGGATTTTGATTTTAATTTTTTTTCTCTCTGAAAAATATTTCTTATAAAAATACATGAGAGGAGATAATATGACTTCTCCAAAACAATTGAAATATTGGAGGAAAAATGTTAGAATCATTTGTTTGATGTTATTCGAGTTTATTTGGATTTTATTTGCATTAGAAAAATTGCACGTTTTTAAAATTGCATTTTAAGGGCCAAGAAATTGTTCATCTCGTTCTAAATATTTTATTTTGATAGTGAGAATTTGTTTTGGCATTTTTAGGTTTTTATTTTATTTTCTAGGATTTTATTTCCGTCGGCAAAATTATAAAAAAAAACTTCGGGCACCGACAGGGCCGAAACCCAGCCGGGCCGGCCGACCTCCCCGTGCCGCCGCCGGCTCGGACGAGGAGTCTAGCCGGGACTCCTCTCGCCGCCGCGCCTTGCCCCCTCCTCCAAGTCGCCGCCCCCTTCTTTATAAGCCGCCACCCCGCCGCCCCAAACCTCCACCACCATCGCCGCCGAGCCCCCACATCCCGAGCCGCAGCCGCCGCCGCACGCGCCAGCCGCCGCCGCCGCCTCTTGCCGCCCACGCCGCCGCTGAGCTCCGCCGCCCCGCCTCCCAACCCCGCCTCGCCGGAGCCACCTCGCCGGAGGTACCGCGCCGGATCCGGGCCGCCGTTTTTTTTAAAACCGTTCGATTTTTTTAGAAACCGTAGTTCGTTTTTTAGATCGGTTCGCCGGTTTTCTCGATTCTTCTAATTAGCGAACATTCGTCCGTACATTCGTTTAAACAAACGGTTTTCTTCCGTTAGTTATAGATAACGAACGCTCGTTTGTTAGCCTGTTCGTCAGTTTTCTTTTATCGAATTTATCTGCGATTATTTTCAGTCGATTTCTGATCCGATCTTAGTTTCTGTTTATCTTTTCGCTCGTTAGTCAGAATTAGGTGATTCAAACGCCTAGAATTTCATCTCGAGACCCTCTTTCTGTTTAATCAACTTAAACAAGATTTTGATACTGTAATAATTGATTTTAGTCCAGATTAGTAAACGGATCTTGTTTCTTTCGCCGTTTGAGTTTCGTTGCTCCGTTTGATTTCATTCTTTTTGCAAACCGGAGTTCTTAAGTTGAACTTTCTGGTCAATCTCTTTTATTTGAAGTTTTGCTCGTGCATCTTTGCTAGTTGCTTATTGTGACGCCGCCGATTCAATCGTACACTAATCATGCATGCAAATGTGTACGATCAAGATCAGGGACTCACATGAAGATATCACAACACAACTCTAAAAGTAAAATAAGTCATACAAGCATCATATTACAAGCCAGTGGCCTCGAGGGATCGAATACAAATGCTCGTACATAAACGAGTCAGCAGAAGCAACAAAATCTGAGTACAGACATAAGTTAAACAAGTTTGCCTTAAGAAGGCTAGCACAAACTGGAATACAGATCGAAAGAGGCATAGGCCTCCTGCCTGGGATCCTCCTAACTACTCCTGGTCGTCATCAGCGAGATGCACGTAGTAGTAGGCACCTCCAGTGTAGTAGGAGTTGTCGTCGACGGTGGCGTCTGGCTCCTGGGCTCCGACATCTGGTTGCAACAATCAGGTAGAAGGGAAGGGGAAAAGGGGGAGAAAAGCAACCGTGAGTACTCATCCAAAATACTCGCAAGCAAGAAGCTACACTACATATGCATGGGTATATGTGTAAAGAGGCAATATCGGTGGACTGAACTGCAGAATGCCAGAATAAGGGGGGGGGGATAGCTAGTCCTATCAAAGACTACGCTTCTGGCAACCTCCGTCTTGCAGCACGTAGAAGAGAGTAGATTGAAGTCCTCCAAGTAGCATCGCATAGCATAATCCTACCCGACGATCCTCCCCTCATCGCCCTGTGGAAAAGCGATCACCGGGTTGTCTGTGGAACTTGTCTGGGTGTGTTTTATTAAGTATCCGGTTCTAGTTGTCATAAGGTCAAGGTACAACTCCGGGCCGTCCTATTACCGAGGGACACGGCTATTCGAATAGATAAACTTCCCTGCAGGGGTGCACCACATAACCCAACACGCTCGATCCCATTTGGCCGGACACACTTTCCTGGGTCATGCCCGGCCACAGAAGATCAACACGTCGCAGCCCCACCTAGGCACAACAGAGAGGTCAGCACGCCGGTCTAAATCCTATGCGCGCAAGGGTCTGGGCCCATCGCCCATTGCACTCCTGCATGTTGCGTACGCGGCCGGAAGCAGACCTAGCCCCCTTAATACAAGAGCAGGCTTACGGTCCAATCCGGCGCGCGCCGCTCAATCACTGACGTCACGAAGGCTTTGGCTGATACCACGACGTCGAGTGCCCATATCTTTCCCGCGTAGTTGGTTAGTGCATATAGGCCAGTGGCCAGACTCAGATCAAATACCAAGATCTCGTTAAGCGTGTTATTATGAAATAACCGCGGATGCCAACCAAGGCCAGACCCACCTCTCGCCTAGGTGGTCTCAACCTGCCCTGTCGCTCTGCCACAAAGGAACAGTCGGGGGCCGTCGGGAACCCAGGCCCACCTCTACCGGGATGGAGCCACCTGTCCTTCCAGCCCCCACATCGGAATCACTTGCGGTACTCAACGAGCCAACCCGACTTTAGTCACCATTTGTATAGTATGTAAATATGTATAGTATATACCCGTGATCACCTCCCGAGTGATCACGACCCGATAGTATAGCATGGCAGACTGACAAGAATGTAGGGCCAGTAATGGTAAACTAGCATCCTATACTAGGCATTTAGGATTGCGGGTAAGGTATCAATGACTGTAGTAACAATGACAGGCTATGTAACAGAATAGGAGTAACCGAACAGTAACATGCTACACTACTCTAATGCAAGTAGTATAGAGAAGAATAGGCGATATCTAGTGGGTGCTACACTACTCTAACCACTAATTAGCCTAACTACTTGTAGTAATTTAGCTACTAGCATAAAAAGGGTCGGTCTCATCCAGAGACCCAGCCGGCCATACACACACAAGGCCGCACCCACAGTCGTGCACACATACAACACCCACACGACACGCTGCACGCACACACGGCCGCTTGGCCATGGCCATGGCCAGCGGTAGCAGCTGCGCGCGGCGGATAGCGGCGCCGGCGAGCAGCAGCAGAGCCGGCGAGCAGCGGCAGCACACAGGAGCAGCAGCCGTTAAAAGCAGCAACAAGAGGAGGAACGGCAGCAGCGCAGCCGCAAGCAGGCAACAGTAGCAGCAGCGGCAAGCTGGGCGGCGACGGGGCTGCGGACAGGGAGCTCGTGCGGGAGAAGAGAGCTCCACAGCTCGAGATCGAGCCATGGATTGGGCTAGGTGCCATCTACACAGGGCCTAGAGTACACACACCTTAACATAATACGATGGGGAGAACGACATCGATGCATCCATCGGCCATGGCGGACAACAGAGCGAAAGCTCGTCGGGACGGCGCTACGAAAGGAAATCGAGCATGGGGAGAGAGGGGAAACTAACGGAGGCTCACAGCGGATGTGATGAGAACCTTGACTGCAACAACGGTGGTCGGAGTGTAGCGAATTCGTGCGGTGGCCGAGGCAGGCGCGGTCGGGGAAGACCATCGGTCTTGCCGATGTAGTGCCTCCCGACTCGAACTGGTCTTCGTGGTCGATGAAGATGAAGGAGGCTGAGCGTGTGGACACCATCTCTCTATGCAGGGAGGCAAGCGACCGCGGGATCGACACGACGATGGTGATGGCAGCGCTCGGGTTAGCTCGAACAGAGGAGAGGGAGCGAGGGAAAGGAAAGAAGAGGAGCTAGGGTTCGAGAGGAGGGGCGTTGGGGTCTTATAGGCCGAAGGGGGCACGGGATGGCCGCCACGCATCGCCTCGGCCGGCGGATGGCCGCCACGGCCACCCGTGCCTCCTGTAGCGAGAGGTGGGAGGCAAGCGGGGCTTGGTCTGGGCCGTTTTGCTACATGGGCCAAGGGCCCCAGTAGATTAAGTTTCTTTTCTTTCTACTAGTATTTTTCCATTTACTTTCCTGTTTATTTATTTAGCTACTGTTTTGCACTTTCTTTTAGCATCAAAATAGTTTTGTAAAATGTAAAACCTTTCTATATAATTACTATGCATTATTTTGCACCGCCTCAAAAAGTTTGGGTTCAAAATAATTTATTAAGTTTGAGTTTATATTTAAATGGGATAAAAAGGTGTTGTTGGTCCACTGTTTTAATATCCATGGGAAATTTTATATATAAAAAAATGTTAATTATTTCATGACAAATTGTTAGTGAATATTTGCAACCTAACCCACATTTTTGTTTTATGCTTGAAGAAATAATAATTTGACTTTATTTTAATTTGCTTTTGAATTGAATTTTGAATCAGTTTTGAATCAACGCGAGTTTATCAACAGTAACCAAGGTGACGTGGCATCGTTAGCAGAGGGTACTGTAGCTTAATTATCCAGGCGTCACAATTCTCCTCCACTACAAGAAATCTCGTCCCGAGATTTAGGAGCGGTTATAAGGGGGAAAAGGATCTGGTTACAAAATTCTAACGATTCTTCTTGGTCATAGTTGCTCTTCTCGAAGAGGTCGATCCATTACATTGATGTCTTCAGTCCTCTGCTTCAGGTCATCATGATCAAGTCGGCGTCCTTTCTTCAGGATCTCCATTGTACTTACGACAGAGTAAGGGGGTATTCCAGAAAAACGGACCTCTACAAGGTTGACTATCTGGTCGATATCATCGGGGAAGGTGGCAGAAAGTAACTCTCGAATTGAAACTTAAGAAAATATCGATAGCAAAATAAAAAGGTATCATGGGAAGTTTCAAGCGGGTAGGCAATCGTTTGATGTTGAGATCAACGGGAATAAGTATTGTGTCTGAAACCAAAATTGATGATCTCTTAGGGGGTGGCTCGTGAATTACTTATGAGGTCACGCACGAGGAATAACTTTGGGAACATGGGGGTGGTACAGGAAAGTCAGGTTTCGATCCTGTGGAACTGTGGGTTATGGGCCCACCATGTGGGTTTAAAGTAGGAAGGGTGGTGACATCTTGCACAGCCACGACAGGGAGACCTGTCAGTGAATAGCTTGTCACCTATGCCCGCAACAATGTCGGTACCAAGGGCGGGGAACAAAGAGAACAATTTTCCTGCTTGTTGAATGAGGCGAACCAATTTGCAAAGTTCTCATCCATCGATGGTTACCGGAATATCATCAACAATAGTAACAGGGTCTCATTGACGGAGCAGTACACCATGGTGTTTACATAAGTAGTGAATTATTACTGCTTAGATCACGTAGACCACAAGAAAGATTAAACAAAATAATAGAAAGGAAAAGGTGTTCATCAGATTAAACGGAACAATGGAAAGGAAAATGTGTTTAAACACATATTCCAAGGGTATATCCTTCCCAAGGACAAGTAGAGCATGATATCCACGATAGAATATAACATAGAAAACCATTTAGGTTAGGGGAGAGGAAGTTTATGACATCATCGAAACAACGGTGTTTGAAAAATTGATAAAGGAAATTTAGCATGGTGCTTCAAATGTTCTTATCGATGATCAGAGTACCACGGACATGCTTCGAGATAGCATTGACATGGTCTTTAAGCAAAGGTCGGACTTTGTACACACAAAGGATACATCAGGATCAACTTATAGAATAAGTCTTACAATTTCCTCATGGAAGAATGGCTGACCTTGCTAAAACGGAAACTATAACAATAGGTTCCCCGGACAGGTGTGTTAAGCATGGCATCACCTTACCGGGTCTTATAAAGACCAATGTTATAACTCTTGGAAATATGTTCCAACCATCATATCTGACCGAGATTCAGATCTGATTGGTGTCATGATACCTCAGACTCAGGATGTCCGAGGAGAAAAGGTGCAACACAAATCGATGAAATGACATTTCAAGATTCTCGGGAAATGAACTAGGGGAGCGGGTTCCTAAAATAATAGTTCATTATTAAACCAAGGATGGGATGAGGAGGTGGCTAATGGGCTCAACGACAATTCACCGAGAATTCCAAACGGGTGGATTTCCACAAATATGTGAGCAAGGAAATAACATTTGTCAGATCAAATGGTATAATGAGGTATGCTCGAGGAAAAGATACCCAATTAAACATTGGTTGAAAGGTGCACCCGAATATGGGCTTAGGTAGCATGATCAATGTTAGAATGGTGATTCGATAACCAATGGTCTAAGAATGAAATGTCGACCATTAACTTCAAAGCAATAGGGTTGCTAGAAGTACAGAATCCAAGCAGCATGGTTCACGTGTTGGTATCCCTATTAGAATCAACACGGGGACCAAGAAATAATGGTGAGGGTGAGAAGTATCACAATACCAAGAATTCCTTAAGAGGTGGAGCAGTCCTCACAACATCATTGACATAAAAGATGGTAATACTCCAAGATAAAGAAGAACACATGCTGGATAGCAAGGAACTCAAAGGTATAACACAAAACACGAACAAGTTTGTGTTGGAGGGAAGGCAGTAGAGTGGTCGATGATAACACTAATCATCAAGGGCAAGGATGGTCTTTCTCATCATGAATTCAATTGTTATCCTGGAAGAGCTCAGGATGATGATGATTATCACGACACATTTGTCGAGAGATTTCATGAAGATGTAATCGATCGGCGATGACATCAAGTCAAAGGAATGATGAAGTGAAAGGTTATTGGAACCACGACTACGGCACAAACACGAAATCAAGCTTGCTGTTCAAGGCAAAATGATATGTCGAGCAAAATTGACGTAAGCTTAGCTCATCATCGAAAGTGGTGCTCTGGGAATAAGGACCAGGTAGCATAGTTAAAATCATCACGACAATGATATAGCCAAACAAGCTAGGAATGACGTGATCGGGTACAAACTCGTACATAAACAAGATTACTAAGAGTTGTTGAACCGTTGTGCGGACTCGGTTCAGTTATCGGTGTCTTTGGGTGTTTAATAACTCAGAGCCCGTGAAAAATTGGAATCATTGAGAATGTATTACTTGATGAAGAGCTCATAAGAAGTTATGCAGTTCCATGATAATCTCGAGATACCAGGGGGTGATACTCGACGACAGATCAAAGTAGAGGTTGGACTTGGGTATTGCTCTGCGGAAGACAAGTGCTAAAACTTGCACGAGAAATGGTATTTAAAGGAGAACATGGTCGGAAACCACGATCATAAATGATCAAACCACGGATACAAGATGAACTTATAACAAAGGGGGTAATTATTTTTACGAGTAGCTTCCATGATAAGTTATACATCGTGTCCATGGGCATGAACACAAAGTTCAAGGTCGACTCCCACTTCTTCAATGTATAACCTTTCATTCACTGCTCTAGATAAAAATGATTTCAGTGTCAAAACCTACCTAGTGAATTACCAGAGGAGTATGACCCATGAAAACTCCCGAGTTCACCCATATTAAGGAAGGCATAGGTTCAACCCAACGGGGCTTCTTAAAACATATACCATGAACTTCAGGAGTAAATAACACAAGATCGATAGTAGAGCATGCTTGAGCAAGCAGAGGATACAATTTACCAATGGAGAAAGAACTTCCAAAGTGATTGGATATGAAGGACGCTATCGGATAAAATCCAACAAAGGATCTGGTGGTCCTCAAGGGATCTGATGTGAGCATCGGTACTCAACCAGAGAAAGAAACAATGCAAGGAGATCAGACTATAGAATCAACCGACTAACTCAAAGCTCAAATGCAAAAGAATTATGATTTTCGATCAAGGGACCAGAAGCAAATGCTCTGATTAAGGATGGATAAGTTGCGTAGACTTAGGGGTACAATCGACGGCAATTTAATTGGCTGAGAACCAGCTCATGTTCAAAATGACGTCTGAGCCGGAAGGATAATTTTCAGGGAATAGTTGATGATTGTGTGCATTCACACACATGTTGAATTAACAAGATCAGAATGTCGATCACAAAGTATTTTAATGAATATTGCTAGACATATGGAAGTAACCATTATGCAAGCAGGTAAAGAAGATCAAGAGCAATAGGCTACTAAGGATTTTGGAAGAGCCAATGGCATTTAGAATAATTTTGCGAAACACCTGAACAACTGGGGATGAGCGGATAACCGGTAAGTGAGAGGAATTATCCGTAGGGGTATTTATGAGGAAAAGGAGCTGCAAGGCAGCAGACACAAAGGATTCTCGGAATATCCGAAGTATTTCAGGGTATCTTGTAATAACAAAAAAAATTGAAAATGAAGTTATGGACGACAAGTGTATGTAGCTTTCCATAGGGATTTATCGGTGGTATGGAATTGGAACGGCGAAGGGCACAAGGGTCTCGGGGAAACATCGGAGAGTATCTCCAAATATTTCTGGTGCGGCAAGCGATCATCTAGACTGAAAGGGCTCTCCGGGAGAAGTAGTTACGAAAACCTAGAGTCAGATTTTAGAAAATCATTTAACCCGAATAGAAGAGAGATCAGAACCCAGAGTATAGATGAGGAATAAAAGATCCTAATACCACCCAATGGCGACGTGGGCCCATGGGCCACACAACCAAGTTAGTAAAAGTTTTGTAAAGTCTAGACTCGACTTCGGCTAAGGAGTGTGGAAGGGAGATTCCTACATGCAGTCGGCTCTGATACCAACTTGTGACGCCCCCGATTCAATCGTACAGTAATCATGCACGCAAATATGTACGATCAAGATCAGGGACTCGCTGGAAGATATCACAACACAACTCTAAAAGTAAAATAAGTCATACAAGCATCATATTACAAGCCAGGGGCCTCGAGGCTCGAATACAAATGCTCGTACATAAACGAGTCAGCAGAAGCAACAAAATCTGAGTACAGACATAAGTTAAACAAGTTTGCCTTAAGAAGGCTAGCACAAACTGGAATACAGATCAAAAGAGGCATATGCCTACTGCCTGGGAACCTCCTAACTACTCCTGGTCGTCATCAGCGGGCTGCACGTAGTAGTAGGCACCTCCGGTGTAGTAGGAGTTGTCGTCGATGGTGGCGTCTGGCTCCTGGGCTCTGACATCTGGTTGCGACAACCAGGTAGAAGGGAAGGGGGGAAAGAGGGAGAAAAGCAACCGTGAGTACTCATCCAAAGTACTCGACAGCAAGGAGCTACACTATATATGCATGGGTATATGTAGGAAGAGGTAATATCGGTGGACTGAACTGCAAAATGCCAGAATAAGGGTGGGATAACTAGTCCTATGGAAGACTACGCTTCCGGTGCCCTCCGTCTTGCAGCATGTAGAAGAGAGTAGATTGAAGTCCTCCAAGTAGCATCGCATAGCATAATCCTACCCGACGATCCTCCCCTCGTCGCCCTGTGGAAAAGCGATCACCGAGTTGTCTGTGGAACTTGTCTGGGTGTGTTTTATTAAGTATCCGGTTCTAGTTGTCATAAGGTCAAGGTACAACTCCGGGCCGTCCTTTTACCGAGGGACACGGCTATTCGAATAGATAAACTTCCCTGCAGGGGTGCACCACATAACCCAACACGCTCGATCCCATTTGGCTGTGCACACTTTCCTGGGTCATGCCCAGCCTCGGAAGATCAACACGTCGCAGCCCCACCTAGGCACAACAGAGAGGTCAGCACGCCGGTCTAAATCCTATGCGCGCAGGGGTCTGGGCCCATCGCCCATTGCACATCTGCACGTTGCGTACGCGGCCGAAAGCAGACCTAGCCCCCTTAATACAAGAGCAGGCTTACAGTCCAATCCGGCGCGCGCCGCTCAGTCGCTGACGTCACGAAGGCTTTGGCTGATACCACGACGTCGAGTGCCCATATCTTTTCCGCGTAGTTGGTTAGTGCGTATAGGCCGGTGGCCTGACTCAGAACAAATACAAAGATCTCGTTAAGCATGTTATTATGAAGTAACTGCGGATGCCAACCAAGGCCAGGCCCACCTCTCGCCTAGGTGGTCTCAACCTGCCCTGTCGCTCCACCACAAAGGAACAGTCGGGGGCCGTCGGGAACCCAGGCCCACCTCTACCGGGATGGAGCCACCTGTCCTTCCAGGCCCCACATCGGAATCACTTGCGGGTACTCAACGAGCCAACCCGACTTTAGTCACCATCTGTATAATATGTAAATATGTATAGTATATACCCGTGATCACCTCCCGAGTGATTACGGCCCGATAGTATAGTATGGCAGACTGACTAGAATGTAGGGCCAGTAATGGTAAACTAGCATCCTATACCAGGCATTTAGGATTGCGGGTAAGGTATCAATGACAGTACCAACAATGACAGGCTATGCAACAGAATAGGAGTAACCGAACAGTAACATGCTACACTACTCTAATGCAAGCAATATAGAGAAGAATAGGTGATATC